>NC_057406.1:29805443-30169840 GCF_019320065.1 Cervus canadensis | reverse complement strand
GAATATTCAGGACTGATTTCCTTCAGGATGGACTGGTTGGATCTCCTTGCTGTCCAAGAGACTCTCAAGAGTCTTTTCCAGCACCACAGTTCAAAAGCATCAATTCTTCAGTGCTCAGCTTTCTTTATAATCCAGCTTTCACATTCATACATGAGTACTGGAAAAACCATAGCTTTGACTAGATGGACCTTTGTTGGCAAAGTAATGTCTCTGCTTTTTAATATGCTGTTTAGGTTGGTCATAACTTTTCCTCCAAGGAGCAAGCATCTTTTAATTTCATGGCTGCAGTCACCATCTGCAGTGATTTTGGAGCCCCCAAAAATAAAGTCTGCCACTGTTTCCCCATCTATTTGCCATGAAGTGATGGGACCAGATGCCATGATCTTAGTTTTCTGAATGTTGAGTTTTAAGCCAGCTTTTTCACTCTCCTCTTTCATTTTCATCAAGAGGCTCTTTAGTTCTTTGCTTTCTGCCATAAGGGTGGTGTCATCTGCATATCTGAAGTTACTGATATTTTTCCCTGCAATCTTGATTCCAGCTTGTGCTTCATCCAGCCCAGCGTTTCTCATGATGTTCTCTGCATATAAGTTAAATAAGCAGGGTGACAATAAACAGCCTTGATATACTCCTTTCCCTATTTGGAGCCAGTCTGTTGTTTCATGTCCAGTTCTAAGTGTTGCTTCCTGACCTACATACAGATTTTTCAAGTTACAGTAAAGAAGGTAAATGGTTGAAACTCACTTTGGTGGTGGTATGAAATTTAAGATGGATTTCTTTCTTTTTTAGGTTTTACCCTTGTGATTTGCCCACTAATCTCCCTTATGGAAGACCAGTTAATGGTTCTGAAACAATTAGGAATTTCAGCTACCATGTTAAATGCTTCTAGTTCTAAGGTATGCTCCTGTGGCTTTTATTGTATTTTATTTTTAATTTATACTCTTCAGTGGAGTAGGAACCTTAGCTACAATTTGAGTTGCATATAAAAGAAAAAACTGGTAACTTTATGTTGGAGTAAAAAATCACCACGCATAGATCAGGCTAGCCGACTGCTTATTTTGTATGCTGTGTGAGCTCAGATTAGTTTCAGTAGTTTTAAATGGTTAAAAAAAAATCAGCAGTGGAATTTTCCTGGCAGTCCCAGTGGTTAAGACTCTACACTTCCACTGCAGAAGGCACAGTTTCGATCCCTGGTTTGGGAACCAAGATCCTGCATGCCGTATGGTATGGCAAAAAAATAAAATCAAAAGAAAGAATAGTATTTTGTGAAGTGTGAAAATTATATGAAATTCAGATTTCAGTGACCATAAATAAAGTTTTATTGGAACAGAACCATGCTGGTTCTTTTATGTGTAGCCTCTGATTGTTTTCACCCTGTGAGGACAGAGTTGACTAGTTGTGATATGGACTACAACACCTAATGTTTACTATCTAGCACTTTACAGAAGGTTTGCTGACTTGTTTCATAGTATCCATTCTAAAACAGTGAGGAAGAATTTCTGATTATGGGATATAATTAAATACAAAAAATGAATTAGAAACAAGATGCCCAACCTTGTGGAATTTCTTGTTAGGAAATGGACTCTTTTACCTTTGTCTGTACAATAAAGCATTTCCCAGGTGATTTTTTTTAAAAGCATATTATTAAAAATTTTCAAAATATACAAAAATAGAATAGTATAAAAACTATTAAGTAGCCATAACAGTTATCAACATATGGCCAGTTTTTTTTCATCTGTATACCCCCAATTTCCCTCCCTGTCCACCCTTGGTTTATTTATTTGAGACAAGTCTCAGACATCATACCATTTCAGTTGTAACTTCTTCAGTATATATCTCTAACATTAAAAAAAAAAAAAAACAAACTAAAAAATAGAACTAAATGCCATTATCACATCTAAAAATTTAGTATTAGTTCCTTAAAACCATCAAATAAAAATACTCAGGTTTCTGTCTCATCAAGTGTTATTATCTGTTTAAAATCATGGTCCAAATTCATGCATTATGCTGTATTGGTTGATATATCCATGCGTGCATGCATGCTATGTCACTTCAGTCATGTCTGACTCTGTGCGACCTATGGACAACAGCCTACCAGGCTCCTCTGTCCACGGGATTCTCTAGGCAAGAATACTGGAGTGGGTTGCCATTTCCTTCTCCAATAGGTTCCCTTTATTTCTTGTTTGTTTCCTGTGCAATTATTGTTTAGGTTTTTGTTTTTTGGGTTTTTTTGGTCCTTAAGTTTCCTATATTCTGTCTCTTCCTGATTGTATCCTTGTGATGTTGTTCCACTTGTTACTTTTAGTTAGTCTAAAAGTTGACTGAATTTGGGCTTTTTTTTTTTTTTTCTGTAGGAGTATATTTACTCCTGGTATCACTCAGGAGGTATTTAACACCTGGTTATTTTTTGTGTGTGTGATGTTAGTTCGATCAGTGGGGTCACCTTATGACTGCCTGCTCTATAATTATCAAGTTCTCGATCATCTTTTCATTTAATGGCTTTTAGTAGCCACTGATAATAATTGCCTACCTTAGAGCGTTATTTAATTATGGGGTAATAAAATGGTGATTTCTAATTCTCACTTCTTAAATTAGCTAGATTTTTCCTGTAAAAAAGAACTTTTTCCTTATTAACTCTTTGCAGATTGAAAGTTCTTTCTCTTTCTCTGGGGCTTCCCTGGTGGCTCAGATGGTAAAGAATCTGCCTGCAGTACAGGAGACCCCAGTTCAATCCCTAGCTCGGGAAGATCCCTTGGAGAAGGGAATACCCACGCCAGTATTCTTGCCTGGAGAGTTCCATGGACAGAGGAGCCTGGGTAGGCTACAGCCGTTGATAATAATTGCCTACCTTAGAGCATTATTTAATTAGGGGGTTATAAAAAGGTGATTTCTAATTCTCACTTCTTAAATTAGCTAGACTTTTTCTGTAAAAAAGGACCTTTTCCTTATTTATTCTTTGAAGATTGAAAGTTCTTTCCCTTTCTTTAACCAGTTTTCATTATGGAAATGAAATTTCAAGTATTATGGAAAGAGTTAGTTTTCCAGCATTCTCCAAAGGTGGTCAATAAATTCTTTTTTTTTTCCCAAGTATCATTTTAAACCTATGGATTTTTAACATGTTTGATGTCTTTCCATCCATGGTTATTATTATTTTTTTTAATGTTGAAGTAGTCCCATGTTTGGGTAGTGAGAGTCTATTTAATTTGGCCCCTAGGTCTAACTCCTAGCTTTTGAGTCTGGTTTCTTTTCTAAGATAACGTCATGCTCATTTTGTGTATTTCTTCCCAGACCTGAAATCAGCCATGTCTTCAAGAAGTTCTGGTTCTTTTAGTCTTTCCCAAATAGTTTTAATTTATTTAAACTCTTGTGTCATTTTAAGTGCTTTCTAGTTCACCAAAATGAATCTATGAAGAACACTGCCTTCTCATACTGCACTTTTTTAAAGTTGAAAAAGAGAGTAATAATAATGGAAAGTATAGTTGGCCCCTGAACAACATGAGGGTTAGGGGCCCTAACTGTCCACACAGTCAAAAGTCTGCGCTTAACTTACAGTCAGCCTTCCACATTCAGGGATTCAACTAGTTGTGGATCACGTGGTACTGTAGTCTTTACTACTGAAAAAAATCTGCATGTAAGTGCACCCAGGCAGTTCAAATTGCAGGTGGCTCAGTGATAAAAAATCCATCTGCCAATGTAGGAGACATGGGTTCCATCCCTGGGTTTGGGAAGATCCCCTGGAGGAGGAAATGGCAACCCGCTCCAGTATTCTTGCCTGGGAAATCCCATAGAGAGAGGATCCTGGCGGGCTAGCGTCCACAGGGATCAAAAAGAGTCAGACAAGACTGGGTGACTAAGCATCCTTTTCTCAGGCAATAACTCAGATGTTTGCTCCTCTAAGATTTCTGGGACATATAGACCAGTTGAAGTATTTAATACACTTTGGCCATTTCTTAACAAAACTAGGAATATCTCGAGGAGTTAACAAACTGCTTTCCTGGGATGATGAAGGCATTTTGAATTTCTATTTCTATCACATTCACCACTTCTTTTGATCTTTAATTAGATTAGAAGGAAGAATACAACATCCAGTGTACTAAATGTTATGGAAAACAACAGCACTAAGAACCAAGTAGCTGTTACCTCTTAAGATGTATTCTTATTGTATATAATACATAATATATAGAATCTCATTTTCATTATTCATAATGATAAGATATTGATATAATGAATCAGATACTTTGTAAAACCTAGATTATGAATAGATTTGATAACATCATTAAAGTATCTAATCAAGAATAAATTTTGTTTTGTGAAATCAGATCTGTGAGATCTATGAAATGATTTCAAATACAACATTAAAATTAATAAAACCTGTCTTTATCACCATACTTACTGCATTTAGCTTACATTTTGGCATTTATTGTGAAAAATTTAGAATTATGCCTTCATGGAGTAAATGCTTTTTGGAATGTCTTCATATTCGTTTTTGTGTTCTCTTTTTTGTCAAATGAGATTGATTATTCTTTTATCAACAGTTTGAATGTAAATAAATAACTAAAATGCTATTTGCACAGCTACCATGAAGCTCAGTACTGGGACATCATTTTGATTTTAATGAAGTAAGCATCTGCTGCTACAGCAGCTCAAGGCTGTTGCTTCTGAGTAATGAGCATCTTCATTTACCACTGAGTATTGCATTCTGCTGGCTTAGTTGTCCTATCATTGTGTCTATATTTCCTTTCAATAGGAGCATGTGAAATGGGTTCATGCTGAAATGGTAAATAAAAACTCCAAGCTAAAGCTGATTTATGTGACTCCAGAGAAAATTGCAAAAAGCAAAATGTTTATGTCAAGACTGGAAAAAGCCTATGAAGCAAGAAGATTTACCCGAATTGCTGTAGATGAAGTTCATTGCTGTAGTCAGTGGGGACACGATTTCAGACCTGGTATGTATGTTCTGGGCGTCTCAGGTGGCACAGTGATAAAGAATCCACCTGCCAATTCGGGAGACATGGGTTCGATCCCTGGGTCGGGAGGATCCCTGGAGGAGGGCATGGCAACCCACTTTAGTATTCTTGCCTGGAGAATGCCATGGACAGAGGAGCCTGGTGAGCTACAGTTTATGGGGTCACAAAGAGTCAGACAAAACAGAGTGCACACACACATGTGTATTCTACCTAAAAAACCCTGTAATGCTAGGGACTCTTTCCTTACTCAGCTTTACATGATGCAAATCCTTGCTTCCATTAAAATTATCCTCTTAGGTAGTCAATACTTATTTTTTTCTTGCCTTAATGCAAGAGGAGTCAAGAGGCAGAATCTTTAATCTCTTTAATCCCCACCCACCATGGTAGTGCTTCTTAGTCCAGTTGCCTTTATCTTTTGAAATGTGTATATATTAACAAATACTGTACTTTTTCATCTTTAGCTGTAAAGTTTTACTGATTTCTGGATTCTCCTTCATATCTGTTGAGGAATTTTTGCTTCTGCTTCAAAGTTGTCTCTTCTAGTCATCGTTTTAGGTATCTTCAGCACTCACTCCAGGATCTATACCCAGTGAACTCCTCACTGTTACAATTCTGTGGTATACTTTAGTAACCTTAGTCTTTGCCCTACCAGCATAATCCTACAGTCTTAGCCTAAAACAGATTGCTCAAACTTGTTCTATGCAAAGAAATCTGAAAATCAATTTTTTTTTTTTTTTTTTGCTATTGAGCTGTATGAGTTCTTTATCAAATTTGTGTATTAGTTAACCTCTTATCAGACACATGATTTGCCAGATGTTTTCTCCCATTCCCTGGGTTGCCTTTCATTAGGTTAATGGCTTCCTTTGCTGGACAGAAGCTTTTTAATTTGAAGCATCCCCACCTGTTTTTTTCATTTTGTTTTTGCCGTTGGCCTCAGATTCAAGAAATCATTGCCAAGACCGATGTCAAGGAGCTTATCTCATGTGTTTGTGTCCAGGAGTTTTATGGTTCCAGATCTTACATTCGAGTCTTTAGTTCATTGTGAGTTCACTTTTGTGTATGGTGTCACATGAGGGTCCAGTTTTGTTCTTTATGCATGTGTCTGTCCAGTGTTCCCAACACCATTTATTGAAGAAACTGTTGTTTCCCCATTATGTGTTCTTGGCTCCTTTGTAGAAGATTTATTGACTATATATATGCGGGTTTACTTCTGGACTGTGGTCTTTCATAACTTTCCAAACAGATAACTTTCTTCTCCCTGATGTTATAGTAGCCTTCAACCTTAACATTGAGCCATTTCTACAACGTTTCTTTCTCACTTTTCTCCAAATAGTTTAACTACTTGAGGGTGTACTCAAGGATGACAAAGCTAGTGATTTAGATGTATATGATAAATATGAGCCCAGAAGTTTCCCTAAAGTGGGTTCTATAAAAACCAAGCATTTTCTTGTCTGAGTTTAACACTCTTGGGTGGTCTCTGTGGTAGAAGGGTTTTGACAGATGGTCTTTTTATCTTTTATCCTTTGCCATAATTCAAACACAATATTTGTGTTATCCTTTGCCAAATTCAAACGTAATTCAAACATAATTCAAACATAAAACAAATGGCTGCTCCCACTCCACCTCTTGAATCCGCTATCCAACAGGTGTAGACCAGTGCTTAGCTTCCTGGAGGCATTTCGCAGGGCATTCCACCTGTGGCCAAGAGTGCTTGTTTCTGATGAACCAGTTATAGAAGTAGAGTAAAGTCCATCTGTCACAAAGGCTAGGCTGCAGTGGCAGATTAGATACAAATGGTTGTGGAAATAAACTCACAGTCATCTTGATGATCTGCCTAAAAGATCAGTCCTTTTTTTATTCCTGAAAGAATAGGAAGAGGGCTACTCTGTATTTTTTTTTTCCCCAGATTATAAGGCTCTTGGTATCTTGAAGCGGCAGTTCCCAAATGCGTCGCTAATTGGACTGACCGCAACAGCGACCAGTCACGTTTTGAAGGATGCTCAGAAAATATTGTGCGTTGAAAAATGTTTTACTTTCACGGCTTCTTTTAATCGGCCAAATCTCTATTATGAGGTATGTAATTCTATGTCAGTTTATTTTGTGAAGGATTTAGAAGAGAGTTTCAGTTCAGTTCAGTCGCTCAGTCATGTCTGACTCTTTGCGACCCCATGAACTGCAGCACGCCAGGCCTCCCGGAGCCTACCAAAACTCATGTCCATTGAGTCGGTGATGCCATCCAACCATCTCAGCCTCTGTCGTCCCCTTCTCCTGCCCTCAATCTTTCCCAGCATCAGGGTCTTTTCAAAGTTTACTTTTTCATTATGTCTGTTTACATGAGTCACAGTTATGTTCAAAAGTTTAAAAAAAATTGGATGAGTATAAACAGATTTATTCATGAATGCTTCCTTCATATATCTTATGCTATTTAATCCTTTGCTTGGTTAAGTAGAAAAAACTGCCTTGTTAAATTTGCATACATGCTTTTTGTGTAAGGATGGAGAGAAAGCATGCATCGATTGAGGGACCTGGGACTTCCTTGATGGTCCTGTGGTTAAGACTCAGTACTTCCAATGCAGGGGACATGGGTTTGATGCATGGCATAGCCAAAAAAGTGAAAAAGATAACCAAGGACTCTAATGACATCTCTGTAAAATTAATTATGAAATAATGCAAAATTAATATACCCTTAAAGATTTGCTAATCCTCCCTATTTAGATTTTATTTAGTATATAACCTTGAAAGTTAAAGAACCTCACAGCCGTTTTTACTTTCCAGTCCTTTAAGGATAGACTTAATATTTTTCTGAATTCTTACTGAATAGTTATTTGTGCCATGGTTTATGTTTTTACAAATATAGGGTCAGAAAATAAAAAAAGTGTACACCTTTACAAGTTATTCATTGCTTCTGTGCCTCCTTTTTGGTGAATTAAAAATTAAGGATCAAGAAGAGTCTGGGTGGTGACAGGGTCAGATGAAGCGAATGAAAGAATGATAGGAAAAAACACCATGTCCAAGAAAGAATGGCACCTTGAAAGTTGTAAGTAAATAACCACATGAATGGCACTCATTAATTTACTTTTTAATAAGTTAACTTTTTTTAGGTTCGGCAGAAGCCCTCAAACACTGAAGATTTTATTGAGGACATTGTAAAGCTCATTAATGGAAGATACAAGGGGCAATCAGGTAATATAAAAACAAACCAACTATAAAGACTGAGCACTTTACAGAAGTAACAAATACTACAGCAATTCACTGAAAAAGATTAATGCATGGCAGAACATACTTGAAAATCTCATGATAAAATTAATTTTCTTGGTGATCTTAGAAATCGGGTTGGCATTTGCTAATGACACATATTGTGAGAGTCGTGAAACTGACTTGCTTATTTACACTTAATTGCATTAGAATAGACCGAATGACATAATGTTATCAATAGCACCTATTTAGTAAGTATCTACTGTGTATAAGATTGAAGGCTAAGCAATGATGTTCTATAGGGATATAAAATAGTTTTCTTATAATAAAGGACACATTAAAGAAATATAAAAAGTAAATGCTGAATGAGTTAAGTGTAGATGGAGTTGAGATTGTGTATAACATGTTCCAAGATTAATGCGTAGACAGGTGTTACTAAAGCAAAGAATTGGTATAAAAGTTGTATTTCAAAACTATTCTGTAGATTGCCAGGAGATATTAGTGGGTGCCCTGGGTAAAAGGAGTTCCAGGGTCAAATAAGTTTGAGAAAGTCTGCAGGTTATTCATTCTTCCCACAGCGTCACAGGGTTTGAAGTTCTAACCAGCCTTGCAAATAGAGAGAGACACCTGTTTAACTTTGTTCAGTGCAGTGCTTCCCAAACTCATTTGCACATGGAACTCTTTTTTCACAGCACACTTGTTTACATCTTGTAGAGGATGAAGCATCAGTTTGAGAAATACTGTGCAGTGGAAGATAAAGTTGGAGAGAGAACTAAGATAATGGAAACCTTAACTGGTGGCTCCAGGCTCGTTACTGCTCTAGAGCAAGTTGCTGACCAAATCTTGAGTTATACTGGAAAGTCAGTCTGTGTTCAGGGCCTTGGAATTTTTCATAATTCTTTTTTCCCCATGCACTGTAATTACCAGTATCTTGAGTGTGTGAGTTAAAAATTTTCTAGGAATGTGCTATTTGTATCTAACCATTTGACATCTTTTACTACAGGAATCATATATTGCTTTTCTCAGAAAGACTCTGAGCAAGTTACAATTAGTTTACAGAAATTGGGGATTCCTGCAGGTGCATACCATGCCAATATGGAACCAGAAGATAAGACCAAGGTTCACAGAAGATGGTCAGCGAATGAAATTCAGGTTAACTAATAAATACTTAATTGAAACCTAATTCACCTTTAAATATATTTTTAGCTTAATTAATATATATATAATGTTAATACATTTTAGGTAGTTGTGGCAACAGTTGCATTTGGTATGGGAATTGATAAGCCAGATGTGAGGTTTGTTATTCATCATTCAATGAGTAAATCCATGGAAAATTATTACCAAGAGAGTGGCCGTGCAGGTATGTATAACTCATACCCAGAAGTAATTTTTTAAAAGAGCTTTAAAAACACTGTAAGTGATATTTATTAATACTGTATTTTTAACTCTTTATTGCCTAGTATTTTTATAACAAACAATGAAGTCCTTTGAAGTTTTATATTTATTTGCCTATGGAGAAATTTTCCTTATGTTCTATTTTAGTGTAATGAATTATTTCTTCTTATGTTTGCTAAGATAATTTGATATCCATCTTTGTCTCCTGAGTTTTTAATTAGTGGTTTCGAGTTTATAATTTGAATAACTGGATTATTTATGGACAGGTTTTTAAGCTAATAAAGTTGATTGTTGACAGTTCTCTTCAGTTGTATTTTAAAAAATTTGAGGACAGCTGTTACAAATTAACTTTTACATCTCTCTCTGAAATTCCTAGATATGATATGTTTAGACTGAGATATCACCAGCAAATTTTATATTTATTATTTTTGCATGTTTGACTTTTTAAAGTAACTATGCAATCTGAAGATGCTTCCCACTGCAGGTCGAGATGACATGAAAGCAGACTGTATTTTGTATTATGGCTTTGGAGATATATTCAGGATAAGTTCAATGGTGGTGATGGAAAATGTGGGACAACAAAAGCTTTATGAGATGGTGTCCTACTGTCAAAACATAAACAAGTAAGCCACACACTTTTTTGTCACTTTTGTCAATTAAAAACAAGCACAACATGAAAGCATGTGACGTTCCTTGGGTCCTTCCTTAAGTGAGTAAATACCTTGGTGAAACATCAAGTGTAAACCAGTAAAAGCGGATGTCTGAAGGGGTAGAAACCAGTACATGAACCTGTAGAATGCCTGGATTTAAGGACATATAAGATATAGAGAACAAACTAGTGGTTACCAGTGATGAGAGTTGGGGGAGGAGGTGGGGGTGTGGGAGGTATAGACTTTTGGGTATAAGATAGGCTCAAGGATATATTGTGCAACACAGGGAATATAGATAATATTTTGTAATACTTGGAAAGTAACCTTTAAAAATTGTCAAAAATAAAAATATAGTATCTTAAGTCTAAAAAGAAAAAAGTTATTCTCTCTTTCTTCAAGAAGGATAACTGTTAACTTTTTTCTGAATGTTTGGTAGCAGTCACCTGTGAAGCCATCTATTCTTGGAGTTTTGTTTCTTGGGAGTTTTCAAATTACTGATTCAGTTTCATGACTGGTAATTGGTCTGTTTATATTTTTTATTTCTTCCTTGTTCAGTCTTGTTCAGATTGTACATTTCTAGGAATTTGTCCATTTCATCTAGGTTATCCATTTTATTGGCAAATATTTGTCCATAGTAGTGTCTTTGATCTTTTGCATTTCTCTGGTATAGGTTGCAACTTTTTCATTTTTGATTTTATTGACTTGGGCTTTTTTCCTTGATGGGTCTGGATAAAGATTCTGTTTATCTTGAGACTTTCCTGGTGGGCCAGTGGTTGACTCTGTGCCAAGAACCAGCTCTTAGTTTCATTGATCTTTACCATTATTTTTTTAGTCTAGTTTTTCTGCTCTGATCTTTGTTTCATTCCTTCCTTCTATTAACTCCTTCTACTAACTTTGGTTTTTGTTTGGTCTTTTTCTAGTTCCTTTAAGTGTAAGGTTAGGTTGTTTATTTGAGATTTTTCTTATTTCCTGAGGTAAGCTTATGTTGCTATAAATTTTCCTCTTAGAACTATTATTTCTGAATTCCATAGATTTTGAATTGTTGTGTTTTTGTCTCCAGGTATTTTTGCATTTTTCTTTGATTTCTTCAGTGATTCATTGGTTGTTTAGTAGTATATGGTTTTGCCTCTGCATGTTTTGAGTTTCTTGCAGTTTTTTTCTTATAGTTGATTTCTAGTTTCATAGTGTTGTGGTTGGAAGAGATGCTTTATATTATTTCCTGTCTTAACTTTACCAAGGCTTGTTTTGTGGCATAGCATGTGATCTGTCCTGGAGAATGTTAATGTTCCTTGTGCACTTGAAAAGAATATATTCTGCTATTTTTGAATAGAATGGTCTATATATGTCAAATCTGGTCTGATGTATCATTTAATGCCAGTGTTTCCTTATTGATTTTCTGTCTGGATCATCTGTCTATTGATATAAATATCAATATTATAGATCCTTACTGTTATTGTGTTAGTCAGTTTCTCTATTTATGTCTGTTAATATTTGTTTTGTGTATTTAGGTGGTTCTGTGTAGTTAGGTGTATATATGTGTATATATATATATATATATACATGTATATATATATATATATGTATCAATAGTTGTTATATGTTCTTGGATTGATCCCCTGATCATTATGTAATGTCCTTCTTGTGTCTTTTAACAGTCTTTGTTTTAAAGTTTATCTGATATGGGGCTTCCCTTATAGCTCAGTTGGTAAAGAATCTGCCTGCAATACAGGAGACCCCGGTTCGAAGGTCCGCTGGAGAAGGGATAGGCTACCCACTCCAGTATTCTTGGGCTTCCCTTGTGGCTTAGCTGGTAAAGAATCCACCTGCAATGCTGGAGACCTGGGTTTGACCCCTGGGTTGGGAATATCCCCTGGAGAAGGGAAAGGCTACCCACTCCAGTATTCTGGCCTGGAAAATTCCATGGACTGTATAGTCCATGGAGTTGCAAAGAGTCAGACTCGACTGGGCAACTTTCACTTTCTTTGTCTGATAGGAGTGTTGCTACCTTGGCTTTCTTTTGATTTCCATTTGCATGGAATATGTTTCCCCAGCCCCTCACTTTCAGTCTATGTGTGTCTTTAGAGCTGAGTCTCTTGTAGGCAGCATATATGCAGGTCTTGATTTTGTATCCATTCTGCCACTTTATGTCTTTTGGGTGGAGCATTTAGTCCATTTCAAGTTAAAGGAATTGTTTTAGGTATGTACTTATTGCCATTTCATTGTTTTGAGGTGGTTTTGTAGACCTTTTTTGTTCCTTCTTTTACTTTCTTGTGGTTTGATGAATTTAGTGTTTGAATTCCTTTTTCTTTATTGTGTGGGTTTCTATAATAGAATTCTGATTTGTGGTTACCATGAGGTTTATATATAGCAATTTCTCTATATACATGATGATGTAAGTTGCTACTCTCTTAATTTCAAATGCATTTTATCAATCTTGCATTTGTATTCTTCCCTCACAATTAATATTTTTACTCTTAGTCATCTTTGTAGTCTTACTGCCCATCATATTATAAGGACTCAAAATTTTTTAAGTAAGCAGTAATTAGTGATAGTAACGGAGAAGGAATGGCAGCCCACTCCAGTGTTCTTGCCTGGAGAATCCCAGGGACGGGGAAGCCTGGTGGGCTGCCGTCTATGGGGTTGCACAGAGCCAGACACGACTGAAGCGACTTAGCAGCAGCAGCAGCAGTGATAAAAAATGGTATTTCTTTCCTATTAATGCTACAGTAAGTTTAAAAAATGAGAAAATGAAAATGTCCTTAGATATCCAATATCCAGTGCCCTCATGAAGCATATTTTGGGACTTAAGACTCACAATGATACTATGAAATACAGGAAACTACTTTGCTATCAGGAAGATTCTCTAATACAGGTATACCTTGGAGATATTGCAGTTTCAGTTTGAGACCACTGCAGTAAAGTGAAAATTGTAATAAAGCTAGTGATGTGAATCTTTTGGTTTCCCAGTGCATAGAAGTTATTTTTATACTAACAACATATGGAAAAAAGTATTACATATGGTGGGCAGAGTAGTAGTCTTCCAAAGATGTCCACATCTGAATCTCTGGAACCTGTGAGTATGCTACTTTACCTGGCAAAAGGGAGTTAAAGTTACAAATAGATTTAAAGTTGTAGTCAGCTGATTTTAAGATAGGGAGATGATTCTGAATTATTTGGGTGGACTCACTATAATCACAAGGGTTCTTAAATGTAGAAGGAGGAATAAGATGTCAGAATAATGTGAAAACTTAACCCATTGTTAGCTTTGAAGATAGAGGAAAGGGGGCCATGAGCCAAGAAGTGCAGGCAGTCTTTAGAATCTGGAAAGGGCAAGAAAACAGATTCTTCCCTAGAACTGCTCGGAGAAATCCAGCCCTGCCGACACCTTGCTTTTATTGATTTTAACCGAGTGAGACCCATGTCAGCCTTCTAACCTATAAAAATGTAAGATTATAAATCTGCGTTGTTTTAAGCCACCAAGTTTATGCTAATGTTATGGCAGCAACAGGAAATTAGTAACAGTATATAACCCTGCATTTTGAAATGGAGATAATTCATACCTCTAATCTGTTTGCAGATGTCGTCGTGTATTGATAGCTCAACATTTTGATGAAGTATGGAGTCCAGAAGCATGTAACAAAATGTGTGATAACTGCTGTAAAGAGATTTGTGAGTTGTCCTTTTTAGATTTCTATAAGCTAATGTTTATAGCTAGGACTACATGAGGACAGTATTAGACACCCGAAGTGTATTTAAAAGAATTAGCCAGGTGTGAATAGAATTTCTCAGATTTGAGAGGAGTAACACAAAGTTTTGAAACAAGTACAAATAAAAGCTGTATGTGTATGCATGTATTTTATATTGCTACACTGAGATGTTAAATTTTTAAGAAATGAAGGGAAACATTTAAAATCCCTGATTAGAAATACTATTTATATATGAGAATGCTGACCTCCTGTAATAATCTCCAATACTTTATAGTCACTGACTGAAGAGAGTAATTTAGTACAAAATAGAGATTATAGTGTATCATTTTTGATCCAGATAATATTCAATCACTTTTAAGACACTAGTTTAGTAGTGCTGGTGCTGTATTTTCACTTTTAAAAATTCTGTATATATATGCATATTGTTTGATGAGCTAGACTAACCCATTCCTCACTGAGTTCTGATGCCTTGGTTGGGGAAGGTCACAACAATTTAAACTTTGCAGGTAGAGAAAATTATTTGTGTTTACTAGACCGTTTTATACTGACCAAATTAACAACAGTCTGATAAATACGTCTGAGTGCTTGTGTCAATAGATGGGAATAACTGTCCAGGAGATTCTTGTGAAATTAGAGTCCCTAGGAAGCCACACTGGTTGTCAGAATATTGCTTAATGAGCATGCATCATTAAATATGAAGCAATGAAGAACAGATTGACTAAATATGGTAGTCTAAACCTGATAAACATGTAGAAGAGACTTACCCTCTATAAACACCTCTAAGTCTTTGTCATAATCATGTCTGGCTGATACCTTTTGGTTCTGAGAGCATCTCCAAAGACCTTCCAATAAACAGATTATTTTTTTTTTATATCATTTAAATTCGTGTCTTAGAGAGACTATACCTTAATCTAATGAAAAGAGACTTGAGCAGTAGTCTTAATTCAGAACATAGGAACAAACCAGTGTTTAGGGTGGCTCACATTGGATGACTTATTTTTTAAAAGAGTCTAACCACTTAGGACAGCCTATCCTTGCCCCAATTTCAAAATCTCATCCATCTTTAACCATGTCTCTTTCATTGCAGCATTTGAAAGAAAGAATGTAACGGCATACTGCAGGGATCTTATTAAGATCCTGAAGCAGGCCGAGGACCTGAATGAAAAGCTCACTCCACTAAAACTGATCGACTCTTGGATGGGAAAGGGTGCCTCGAAATTGAGAGTGGCAGGCCTTGCTCCCCCCACACTTCCTCGTGAAGACCTGGAGAAAATCATTGCACACTTCCTTATACAGCAGTATCTCAAGTATATACACACCCGTTTCTTGCCCTCTCACGCTGTCTTTCCTGATTCTTATTTTTATATAAGTGCAACAGAACAAATGGTTTACTGGTTGTTTCATAGAACTTTTAAACACACTATAAAATTGACCTAGTAAACAAATTCAGACTTTTAATTATCACATGTCAAAGCAGCAGAAAAGTAGAATACTATATTGCATTTTTATACTAAAAGTTTTATTTCATATCAATGTTAGTTAAAATTATTTTACTTATTTTTTATAAATTTCAGTTTGTTGTCTGCAACTTCTCAAAGCCTGACTGTTGGCCTTTGTCTCCTGCAGAGAAGACTACAGTTTTACAGCTTACGCTACCATTTCATACTTGAAAGTAGGACCTAAAGCTAATCTTCTGAACAGCGAGGCCCACGTTATCACCATGAGAGTAAAGAAGCCCGTGCAGAGCTGTTTCAGGGTGATTGCTGATTTTCAATCTTTAATTATTTGAAAAAGACAATAAAGCCTGTGTCATGCTTTTCTTTAGTACTCTTCTGGGTCCAGTGGAACACAAAAGAGATAAGTCAGTGTTCTTGGAATCTGGGTATAGAAGAGAGAAAGCCTACTTTTGTGTTCTGCAGAGGTATTAAGTGGAAGGATGTAGACTAGTTTTTAAATAGACTAGGGGTTTCCCAGCTTTTGGAATGTGCAGACTCTATTTTAATGTCTGATGTCACGATGCGCCCTGCTCTCATGACCTAGCTGTGGTCAGTACTAGCTCCACAGTCGGCGTGTGCAGAAGCTGAAAACCCCGGTCACAGACTAACTGCTCTCCAGCCTGCAAAAGCTCAGCGGGCGCCAGCGTGTCCACGGACACGTCAGGTATTCCTTATGGTCGTGACAGCACAGCCCTTCCTATTCCAGATGGGGCTCATACTGGAAGACATTTGAAAATAAGAACAAGACCACTGGACATTTAAAAGAGCTGATCAATATAGAAGGACTCGATATTAATCTCCTAAGAAAATGAAATAGCTGAATTTTTACCAGTGTTTGTCTTGTTGTTTTGCAGACTGAATCACCTCAAACCTGTCATTCTGAGGGAACTGATAAAAAGAGGGAAGAAAAAACTCCAAGTAACTTCCTGAAGAGGTCTGCAAACATGCTTCAGCAACCTGATTGTAAGAATACAGGGGCTAAGAAAAGAAAAACTGATAATGCATGAGATGAGTGTTTCTAAATTTTCCAAGAAAATATCTTATGCATGGATACAGTACTAGTTTTGTAGTTAACCAGAAGTTTAATTTTAAGACAATTTTATCAATATTTTATACATATGGAGCTACATGTTCAAAATTTATCTCTGAAGTATTGAAAACTTGAGAATTTGAGACATTCTGAGGTCTTGAGATCATGAATTGCATAAATTTACAGTATGAAACAGGAAAAATAAATTAACTATTGTAAAACCCTTTAAATGTGAAATACGTAAGAGATTAAGTTCATGTAACTTTGTTAAGTTCTTTATGTCTTGCCACAACTAGCTGTATTTTTCTTTTCACACAACTGGCTTACAAAGGCTGATCATAGAAAGTGAGTGATTTCATGTAACAATAGTTGTAGAACGCAAATAAGGAAGGAATAAGGTATCGATACAAATAATATAGCAAGTAAGATACTGCTACACATCTGCTTAAGTAGATTACAAGAGTAAGCTTCTTGAAACCACAGCCTGCCTTTGACCTCTCATGGTCAAAGAATGGCTCTGGTATGTTAACCAGATACCACACTGTTGGTTAAGTAGATAACAAGCTAATTCGTTTCAAAGCTAAATCACAAATGAATGTCTCTAAGTTTAAAACACAGAAATGGATACTTCAGACTTATCTTTACATAATTAGTGGTCAATTTTTTGTTAGGAAAAAAAAATCTATAAATTATTTTAACTTCAGCTGGTCATCATTAAATCTGTGTAATCCTCTGACTTTTTAAATCTTATCTGCAATGTGATGTAGCTCTTGAAATGCCATTTCTAGTCAAAATAATCTTCTATATCAATATTTGGATCCAGCAGATCTTCTCCATATGCTGAAAGGTTCATCTGGTTTAAAATTAAATTTTCAAATGTTTCTTCTAAGTCAGTCTCACCAATTAAGACGGCGCCCATCATTCGCCCGTTCTGCAGGACGGCTTTGATGTACTCCTGCCCTTTGGTACACCTCAGCAGTAGTTCATGGTTTGAACCCAAGCCCTGTGCATTGTATTTTCCCAGTAATACAACCTATATAGAGAAATATAAAAATGTTATTTTAGTGAGTACTTAAGAAGAAACAAAACACACAGTTATTTTGTGTTTTCCTAGAATGGGAAATCTCATCACAAAGTTTTACTGCTAAAAGTGCCATTTAGAAGGAACCAAAGAAAACATTTGTACAGTATGCATTTACTCTACAGATGACACTACCATACAATGTATATGAACACTAAAAATACCTAGTGATTATACAAATACGTAGGATGTGGAACTACATCAGCCTGGAGTCATTATTTTTTTTTTAAAGGCTGAATAAGAAACTGAGTTAGATCTTTCATGGGCAAATTGTTGAACCTCTCTGAAATTTATGTATATATTTGTATGTGTGTGTTTCTCCTTGTCAGTAAATGAGGAGGAAAAAACCTGCCCCAGAGTGATGTAAAGAGGGTTAAATAATATGTAGGGGGTAGTACCTGCTCATTCTTTGGTATGAATAGCTGTTAATTCTCTTCACAAAGGAGGAGTGAATTTCAAATAAAACTCAGAAATGTACCATCAGGGAACTAATCTGGAAGAGATTATCCCCCCTGCCCCCCGGCCCCGAACTATAAGAGTTCAGTGAGAAGGCAGGTCTGACTATCAGATCCAGGGACCGTGCTTAGTCGCTTCAGTTGTGTCCGACTCTTTGCGACCCCATGGACTGTAGCCCACCAGGCTCCTGTCTCCATGGGTTCTCCAGGTAAGAATACTGGAGTGGGTTGCCAGGCCCTCCTCCAGGGGATCTTCCCAACCCAGGGATTGAGCCCAGGTGTCCGGCATTGCAGGCAGATTCTTTACTGACTGAGTCACCAGTGAAGCCTGACCCTATGAAAGGTATGTAGCCCGCCAGGCTCCCCTGTCCATGGGATTCTTCAGGCAAGAATACTGGAGCGGGTTGCCATTCCCTTCTCCAGGGGATCTTCCCAACCCCGGGATTGAACATAGGTCTCCTGCACTGTAGGCAGATTCTTTACCTTCTGAGCCACCGGGGAAGCCTCCAGCAATAATACCAGTTATGGGTTTGTAAGAAATGAGGAAATCTGTCATTTTTTGTACAGTGATTAAAACCAGATTAAGCTCTTATTCACGTGAAAAAATTAATGACTGTAACTAGTTATAAGACTAACAAGCAGGAAAGGTACTATTAATATTTGTCTATCTATCTTACCTTATAGTTAAAAAAATTTGTTACATGAGCGAAAAGTTCAAAGCTGAAATCCATGTCAATGGACTCTCCCACGCTAGCTGCAGCCATGCACTTTGCCGCATACCAGCCCATCTGCCTAGCCTGGGTCCACAGCCTCATCTGAAATAAAGAAGGTCATGCAATTTTATTTTTCATTATTATTTGAAGAATGTTACCACCTTAACCAAGTACAATTCCTTAAAGTGCTTGACAGTCCCTGAGAACAGTTACACCTAGCTTGTTAGGTAACTGACTGGATCATTGTCACACTAACCAACTGCTTCTGGTATTTGATAATTCTTATGCCTCATGTGTGGCAACTAAAGTCTTTTTTGTGTGCAAAAAATAATAACTATAATCATGAGCTTTAAGAATTTCTGAAAGCAGTGAGTTTTTTTTTTTTTTTTTAATTTGGTGTCCTCTCTAAACAAGGTTAGGCCTGGTGAAGCAGGAAGGCAGCCTACAGAGCCCAGTAACAACTAGAGAGCGGCCAGCAGAAGTGGCCTCGATACTATCCTGCCGCACTGTTGGTAATGCATTTTAGCCTCCAAGGCCCTTCAGTCTGCGTCTTGGACTGTGTGAAACAATTACTGCTTATGCAAATTAAGAGATGAGTTTATTAGAGACACTCACAGTGAGAAACACCTGTTTGTTTCTGGCCATTTCTTCCCTGTGCTGGAGCATGAGGCACACGAAGGATGTAATTGACATATTCCCTGGCTTCAGCCCTTCTGCCGTGCTGGGCTTAGTCACTCAGTCGTGTCAGACTCTCTTCAATGCCACGGGCTGCAGCCCGCCAGGCTCTTCTGTCCATGGGGATTCTCCAGGCAAGAATACTGGAGTGGGTAGCCTATCCCTTCTCCAGGGTGTCTTCCCCACCCAGGAATTGAACTGGGGTCTCCTGCATGGCAGGCAGATTCCTTACCAGCTGAGCTACCAGGGAAGCCCGGCTGTAAACCTTAGTGGGTTGAAATGTTAAAACGACAACAACAAAAACAGTAACTCCAATTCCTAATTTGAGTTTGCGACAGATATGCCATAAAAATGACATAGGATGTCATTGTAGAGAAAACTAAAAGCAAGTTAGTTTGAAGCATTTTAGAAATATGGCTGACATCACCCTCTTGTTGATGCTATCTCTGATGTATGTAAAAATAATAAAGCTGATTCTTAAAATACATCTAGTTCTTCTACTACTTCACACTCCAGTTAATCTGAATGAATAGCCCTACCAGTGGAACCAGTCTTTCACCAAGGTAGGTGGTTTTTTGTTTTTTTATTGGAGTAATCACCAAGATAAGTGTGTTGACTGCTTCTTTTATCTGTAACATCTACCTCTGACTCTCCTCCTAAAACAACGCCACCTCTGGCCCCCGTCTTGAGTATCTTCCTCTAGGACTTCTGTCCCACCATTACGAGGCAGGCAACACTGTGACAGCAGGGGGAAATTTAGCTCCAGGTGGAAGGGGTTGTTAGGCTGCGGAAGGCTGTTTACCATGGGAACAGTCTTTCAGTAATTCCCACAGGGACCAGGATCATCAGAAACAATGTATGGTTTATATCTCAGTGTGCTATTTTTTTAATCTAAAACTGTGCTTTCCTAAATCGCAGCCACTAGTTACATAACTATTTAAATTAATTACAAGTAAAATTTGAATTCAGTTCCTCAGCCACAGCCACCTTTCAAGTGCTTAGTAGACAGGTGGCTAGTGGATACCTGACTGGACACTGCAAAAGTACACAGTGTATCTGTCATCACAGAAAGTTCTACTGGACACTGCTGATAAGCATCTGAACATGAAAAAGTAACGGTCATAATTCTTTTTAAAATTAAGACATCCCAGTCTATTCCATCACTATGTAATACCTCACCAAAAGGGACAAATTCTAGTGTTTTGAACAAAACAAAACCTCTGATAGCTTCCCACTTAAAGTAGAAAAGCTGGAAAACCAGAAAGCTGTATTTACTTGTGGCAGCTCCTTTATTTTCAGATGGACTCTCTGATAAACATCTGTGATCGGTTATGCCAGCTTACCTGTTGCCAGACAGGGCTGGGATGCCAGGAGGCCGTGCAAATATCACCTGCAGCGTAGATGTCAGGAAGGGACGTGTGCATGTGGTCATCCACCTTCAGGCCACCGTCTTCTCCTACATCAAACTAAACAATGTTCCTCATAAGCACATGGGATAAGGAAAAGGAAACATGACCTTTTCGTTCTGAAGTAAAAGAACAAGTCGAATTTCTACATGTTGATATGATATGTTGATAGGTGAGGAAAGTGAAAAATAGCTGCCAAATTTAGGCAACTAATCTGAATTTCCAGTCAGTCAAATTCTTACTAAAGATGAATCCATACCATTCTTGGGACTTCAAATTCTTAGAACATCAAAAACTGCCAATAAACATATGACCACCCCACTCATAGTTGCAAAAATATTCCTCAGTTACTACAAGCTTCTAATGCTAAAAAGCAAAAAATACAAGCTGGTTTCTCTAAAAGAATCACTTTTTAAGAATTCATAGGAAGTCTCTGAGGCCCACTTCCAAGGGGGCGCTAATGGCAAAGAACTCGCCTGCCAATGCAGATGTAGGAGAAGCGGGTTCGATCCTGGGTCGGGAAGATTCCCTGGAGGAGGGCATGGCAACCCACTCCAGTATTCTTGCCTGGAGACTCCCGTGGACAGAGAAGCCTGGCGGCCTACAGTCCATGAGGTTGCAGAGTTGGACAGGACTAAAGTGACTTAGCATACACATCAGTCTCTTAGCAACATTTAGATAAATGAAATGTGCATTATGTCACCTTAAATAATGCTGGGATATTAACTGCTTAAGGATTTGACAGTAAAAAAAATACTGAACATGAAGACATGAATATAAATTAAGTTGTTTTCAGCCATCTTAAATGACAGTTCTGTGCCACACTTCAAATGAACAATGTTCATGCTTGAGAATTAGAGATCTTACAAATAATACTTTAGCAATGTTCACAGTGAGACAAAAATTTTCAACTTACATTGTTGCCACAGAGAAAAGGTTCTGTATTTGGTGTAACTCCTGTAGCACTGACAATGAAATCGCAGCCAAATATCTTTTCATTGGTCAATTCCACATATACAGGCCATATCTCTTTAAAAAAAAAAACTTTTTGTTCTCAAGTGTAATCACAAACACAGCCTGTAACATTATGTGAATATGACAACTAGAACAAAGAAGAATTGAACAAGGCAAGAGGTGACTTTAAAACAATAACTCAATAATATTTACCAAGTACATTTGCTAAAACAATTTTGATATAACCAATTCCATCTTCTTATTTTGGGTATAATCACGAATCCATGGCAGGCATTCTAAACATTTTTCCTTCAAATTTAGACACAAATTCTAACAAAGTAAATTGATAATCACTTTATAAATTATTTCTTTAAAAATCTTTATTAATAAATTATACTCCATTGAGAGTTTAGTCCAAGTAAGTTACTCCTTTTTCAAAGTTTTCCCTTATTATTGACACTCAGACAATTCCTTTCCCTGTGAAAATATTCAAAGAATTCAGAGCAATGGGGTATCACATACAGGAGGTTTGGTTGAATATATTTCATAGAGTAGTTCTCATGGGAATGGAAAATAGGAATTTCAGGAGATCTGTACCTTAGTTTCAACTTTATAGATTTCAATCTGTCTGATTTTGAGGATGTCACTTCATCTCTAACAGCATCAGCTTTTTAGTTTTTATTTTTTGTCTTGATCTGCAAGACACTCTTAATTCACTCACAGGGGTATGATGGTCAAACAGTGGCTTTGCATAAAATGTTAAGCTCTATAAAATTTAATTTATTAGAAAATGCAAAGAGTTAAGTAGTGAAAATGAAATGATTTACATTATTAAGTTATGGTTTTATCTTTTCACATTTAAATTTTATATGGAAGTATGGAGTTTTTAAATATAACAATAAGGTAAAATTGTCTTCTTTTTAAATAAGTGATTATTTTTCTTATTTTATCACTTACCTTTGTCAGTAATAACTGACTGATCATGATGGTCTCTTGGAAAAGACAAGGATTTTTTCTCAGAAATTCTAAATTCTTCCTGAAGGTAAATTTTCTTTACTTCACACATGGTTTCAATGTGAATTTTATGAGAAAACTAAAATAAAGAAGTACTGGTCACCATAATACTTCCAGAAAGAAGGATGGGTTACTGATGATGAAGAAAAAATTTATAATACTTACAGAAACTAAAAAAAAAAAATTCTCACAGTAAAAGTGAAAACACATTTAATGCTCCCAAACATGCCTCTTAATTTTGTGTATGAAAAGTGTGAGCAGAAACTCATTTAGTATTTAGAGATCAAGAGTTGAATTGGCAGGTAGCATTAAGGGCATACTTTTTAATACAAGCCTTATCAGTAATTACATGTATCTGTATTTTTATTTTATTTATTTTCAGCGGTGCACAGGCTTTTCTCTAGTTGCAGTGAGAGGGGGCTGCTCTAGTTGCAGCGCACGGGCTTCTCATTACAGGGGCTTCTCGTGTTGCGGAGCACAGGCTGAAGGGCATGTGGGCTCAGTAGTTGAGGCTCCTGGGCTTTAGAGCACAGGCTTCGTTGCTCCACGGCATGTGGGATCTTTCTGGATAAGGGATTGAACCAGTGTCTCCTGCACTGACAGGCAGATTCTTTACCGCTTAGCCACAGGGAAGTACTGTATATATTTTTAAATTATAACTGTTATGGACTAAAAAGTAAATTGACACATCCTGATTGTTATATTCCAGAACTTTAGTAAAGTGCCACTTAGGTAGGAGATACTCAACAAATGTTCACTGAACTAAACTGAAGTTGCAAGTTAAAAATACCATTAATTGTAGGACCTGAAGGTGCAGGAATAAATGATTTTGTGTGATTTCCATCACAAAATTTGATATACACAAAGTTGATATACTGTGAAGTCAGGCCCACTCCAACCTAATGAAGGCTGAAAAGAAATCATACACAGTAATAAAGACTGTATATGTATTTCTTACAATATTTAAATATCACACATAGTCTTTTAACCACAAATAACTAAAACATCTAGTAAATGAGTAAGAGCAGTTCATCTCTTATGCAATTAGGATATTAAATGTGTAATTTATTTAGAATCTATCAAATAATCTTTAGAATAGACTGCATCCAAAGAGACCTTTGAGAAAAGATTAATTTAAAATAGGATGGGTGTGTTTACTAAAGTCTGTGTAAGAAGATCTATCTCTAAAGTTCAAATGGGCCAACTGGCCCCGAAGTCCATTCTTAACACCATGGATTTTAAGGAAAATGACTTGGCCAATTCTTTGACTACAGGCTTAATAACCAGTCTTTAACAAACAGTTCAAGAATTTAAAATTGGATTTAGATATGTTTAAACAGTACATGAGAACATACCTCTTTTGTTCCTTTAAGATCCAGCCCTTCATGCCAGTCGGGTCCCAGGGCGCTGCCTATGTTACCAGCATTAGCTCCGGTTTGTACTTCCTTTTTCCGTCCTGAAGAGACAAACTCAGTTCAAAATCCAAAGGATACAAAAACTGCCAGGCAGAGAATTATGTGTTCAGAAGTTTTTAGGTAATGTAATAATTCTCATACACACATTCATACAGCAGGACTAAACTTATCTATATTATTTATTACTTTAGTAATTTTGTGATATATAGCTACAAAATGGATAATCTTTCAATTGAGTGTTGTGTATAAACACATATAGAGTGCTTCATGGATGTTATAATCACTGGTTAATATAAAGAGTAAGAAAATCAGACATTCAATTTTGAAAATTTTGTCAATTTTCAGTGTGACCCAAACTTACAAAATTCTTGTTCAATTTTATAAGTCAAAAATTTAAGGAAAAAAAAAGCTCTTTTAAACTAAAAAACTGTATTTGTTTTTAAACTCACTGCATTTTATAAACTTAGGTGTTGTCAAACTGTAGCATCTGCCTGCACAGATGTAGATGGGCTGGTTTATTTAATTCACTTTAAATTTCCAGTTTTAGTTACACATATTTTTCATAAAAAATATATCCTACATATATATACGTGTGTGTGCATGTGTATGTATAATCTTAAAAGTTACATAAAGAAATAGAAATAAGTATTATCTACAGTCCTATCAAAATATTTTGCTAAATTTTCTTAATAGTCTTTGTCTATGTGGTTAAAAAGTAAAGTCTCATCTGTGAATGAATGAGCTAGCCACCATACTTACCTTCAGTTGTATATCTGGTTCTTTTTCGTGCAATTTTAGCCTCTGGTTTTTCATCAATGAGCTTTGAAGTCAAGAATTCAGCTGCTCCTGCATCGAAGAAAGTATTCCCAATTGCTTTATCTTTAATGACCCAAATTACTTCACAGCCTTCAATTTCATACCTAAAAGGAATATGAAAGTTACTTAGAGCACTTTCAAAGCATAAGAAGAAATCTTTGTATGATAAGTAACAACTACCTCTTAGGGCAAGAGTAAAGGAAATATTTTAAGGCAAACTGAGAATGATTATTAAGCACAATATAACACATTTCAGGGTAATAAGAGTTAAAGTAGAATAAATAATAAGGGAAATTTAAAGTTTATTTAGAGAACATATACATGACAAATATATACACTGAATCCCTGGAGGAGGAAATGGCAATTCAGTATTCTTGCCTGGAGAATCCCATAGACAGAGGAGCCTGGTGGGCTATAATCCATGGGGTCACAAAGAGTTGGACACGACTTAGCGACAAAGCATGCACACATATGCGCTGAATAGCATGTAAAAATTTTTAATGACTATCACCTAAAAGTGTTCAATTTCTAAACATCGTTATTATATGAATGTCCCCCAGGGTTCCCAGGAGTGAGCAATGCCTGGTTTATCTAGTTACAATGTAATCAGTAATGGAAGGATGGGTGACATATAGCTACAATATTGAGACAGTTGACTTCTTTGCAAACAAATATTTTATTAATATGTATTCAAAGCACATTATGGAAGGACAGAGAAAAAAGAAAGAATGAGAGTTACAATGAAAATCTTTGCTGTATAGGAAAGGATTACCCTGCAATGAATTCCTTTCATCTAGGAAATTTCCAAGACACCTAGCCAAAGAAAGACCCAGGTCACAGAAAAATGAAGGATCTTAGAGGAAAAAAGAAATGCCCAAGGTATATAGAAACCACCTTCTATTAATGTTCATGAGGTAGCAAGAGCTTCTGGGCTTCAGCAATTTTATCTCTAGGTTTGGACACTGAGAATGTGGTTTTCTTAAGAGTCACTCCACAAAGTCCCTGGAGTTCACTATAATTTATCTGCTCTTAATACGTGTTTTGGTACAAATGAACAAACAGGATATATGGTCATCCTAACTATACAAGGATTTTATTTGAAACTGCAATCGTAATCAGTGTGTTAACGTCACTGGTCACTTCCCTGGTGGCTCAGACGGTAAAGCGTCTGCCTACAATGCGGGAGACCCGGGTTCAATCCCTGTGTTGGGAAGATCTCCTGGAGAAGGAAATGGCAACCCACTCCAGTACTCCTGCCTGGAAAATCCCACAGACGGAGAAGCCTGGTAGGCTACAGTCCATGGGGTCACAAAGAGTCAGACACGACTGAGCGACTTCACTTTCACTTCACTTTATGGTAAAAAGTGTTACCACCTTTATTTCTCAAAGTGACATAATATAACATAGTTAGGTTATATGATTTTTCAAGGCTGACAGATAAGCTGATGACAGAAAAAAGAATGTTTAGTACATCTGACTCCAGGTCACCTGAAGTTCATGCTTTTTGGCGTATGGTAAAGGAGCCCTTTGCCTTCTCCAGTGGGCCTTTGTTTTTGCTCCTCTCTTATGCCATCAGAGTACTTAATAGTTACTAAATTTCAGATTATCTGGAGAACATTCTATCTCATGCTGCTCAGATCATATAATATTGCTGATAAACAGAAAGCAGAATACACATAACTTTTATATTCCAATTTTACACACAATTTTTTTTTGTTGGTATTTTAAAGTAATGTAGCAGCGTAACACATAGCAGTATAGCTTAAAATACTGATGCTTGCCCGGTGGCCACAGTTACTGTAAGCAACCACCAGAAGTAACTCCGGGGTGTGCTGTGCCTCACAGGGTGCCCTCTAGTCCTCTCATCCTATGGCCTATGTCCTCAGAAAGACGCATAAGCAAGACGGTGTCATCACACTTTGGGAAATTCTGCTTTCATTTCTAAAACCACTTTAAAAAAAACCCAGAAAACAATGAAGTATTACATTTTGTGAAATTATGAAAAACTATGTTTGCTTGAAACAGAAAGGATTAACCTACATTTGGAAACAGAGATAATAGCTGAAATGAAGGCTTACTGAAGAAATCAGTATTAGCATCAGTGGAACATGGGGGCTATTATAAAGCAGAAAGAGTCTGGATATGGCATTTTTCATTAAGACAAAAAAGCCTAATCATTCAGTTAACCTAAACTGAGAGAACAGCACTACATGAGCGGCACTACATGAGCACATTCTTAAATAATCAGAGTTTACTGAATATAAAATTATGAATTTTATCCAAGTATATGGTCTTCAATCTCCAACCTAAATAAAGAATAGGGTTAAATATTGTAAGACTTGGAAACTTTTTGAATGTGAGCAAGCTTTTCAATGTTAATAATATAATAGTATTAAGCTCCACTTTTGGTGATAATTGATAAGAGAAAAATCTGTCATGTCTATGTAAGGATTTGAAGCCCCTCGTACAATAAATCTATGCCTCCCTCTTCCGGCCCATTTGGTCTTGACTCTGGTTTTTTCTTTGCATTTTTCCATATAATGCCACAAACTTCATAATTACATTAATGACTGCCAGTGCTCACACTCAGGCAATCCAAGCACTCTTACAGTCTTCCATTGAGATTCACCGTCCTCTAAAAAGAGGCAAAAACCTACTCTCAGGGCTGGAACAAATGAAAGGGAGCCAAGACAGGGTTCTGGCAGACTCCTTATTTGGATATAAATTTGTCCTCTTTGTAGCCAGACCCAACTTTCTGGCCTGAAAAATATCTAGACTAGTCCATGTCTGCCATCTGCGGAAAGATAAAATCACAAAGGAAGTGCATCAACGCTCTGGAGACTACAGCAGGATATTCCTCAATGGTTTTCAAACTGTAAACACCATATTAAGATGATAATATTTCATATTAAGGTGTTCACATTCCCCAAACTTCCAGAAACCAAGAGTTACTCCCGTTATGTGGGAGTACCACGTATCTTGAAACAGAAACTCACACACACTTTGAGTTTCATGGCCAGACGGGTAAGGTAAATGTGTGAAGCAGGATGGGGTATAAGCAATAAATAGTCATGGGGACTATGGGCCGGACTCTCAAAGGTGTACATATTTAAATTGTTTTTCAATATAGCACATGCTTACAGGAACACATGCATGGGTCAAATCTAACCAGTCGTCAGTGAGGCTGAAAGCTTTCCTGAAACTCTTTATGTTTCATAAATACGAATTCTCAACTTCTCAACTATGAATTATTTCATGAAAGCTAAAAAAAGTGGATTTTCTCCTTGAAAATACATGAAAAACAATTATCCTTATCTTTGATTTTTCAGGATAACAAGATATTTTCTCATTTACCAATAATTACACGAATCACAGAGCAATCCTTACATAATATTAAAAAACATGTACTTACACTAATTCAAGTGCGATACCACCATTCCCTATGATCATTATTCTCTTAGCTTTAGTAAGTTGTTTCTGAAATTCCTGTATCAAAAAGAAAACGACAAGTGTTTTGTAGTATGGGCAATGCCTGAAGCAAGAGGCTTCACTGATAATAAATCTCTTTCCCTCTCTGGCAGGACGTATCCTCCCGATTAATGTAATAAAAATGCTGCCTCCATGTTTTACCCCAGATTGCCGTTATAGCAGTGCTTCTTCTAGCTTTCTTTCCCTGTGTGTCATTACACTCAAATGCAGCACGAGGCTCTGTCTTTAGCTTACTACATTCCCAACTACTGGACCAAGTCAATTTACCAACATGACACTGAGCTGCATCCTGGACACAGGATTCTTCCTGCCCTAGTCCCTCAGTCGACACTTTCCCTGCAGTCTCAGAACTTACAGAAATGAGGAGCACAGCGGCACAGTGGTTCAGAGCACAGACTACAGAGGCCCCTGCTCCAACAGTTACTAACTGGGTGACCTTGGGCAAGCTGCTTAACCTCTCTGCACCTCAGGTCCTCCCAAGTTATAAATCAAAGTGAGAAGTGACTATATCTCAAAGTTTCTTGAAGCATTAAGTAGGATGATGGAGGAGCAGGCACATAATAATAGCTTTTTAAATGTTATCACCATTGTAAAACAGCTAATTGATCCCTCCACTTTCCATTCCCTGCCAAAAAAAGATCACAATGAGCTTGAGGAAAAAGTGACCAGAAGTCATTCTTATGGTATGTTCCGAAGTAGACGAAAGTCCCATTGCTTCAGGATGACAGCTGAACAGCTGAGGCAGTCAGCTCTACTTAGTCCCCTATCTCTGCAGAGTGGGAGTAATGACTGCCACAGGATTATCATGAGGACTGACGAGTTCATGTACCCAGAGGACATCACTGTAACATAGTTATGAACTTAATCCTTGATAATATGAACCTCAAATGTTTATAAGAACAAAACCCAGTTCTAGTATTCTCTGAAATTCCTATTTAAGAATAAGCTTTAAAAAAATTGCTATCAATTTAATAAGACTATGAAATCCTATTCAGTTCAGTCGCTCAGTCGTGTCTCTTTGTGACCCCATGGACTGCAGCACGCCTGGCCTCCCTGTCCATCACTAACTCCTGGAGTTTGCCCAAACTCATGTCCATAGAGTCGGTGACACCATCCAACCATCTCATCTGCTGTTGTCCCCTTCTCCTCCCGCCTTCAATCTTTCCCAGCATCAGGGTCTTTTCCAAGGTCTTGGTTCTTTACATCAGGTGGCCAAAGTATTGGAGTTTCAGCTTCAGCATCAGTCCTTCCAATGAATATTCAGGACTGATTTCCTTTAAGGTTGGTTGGTTGGATCTCCTTGCAGTGCAAGGGACTCTCAAGAGTCTTCTCCAACACCACTATTCAAAAGCATCAATTCTTTGGCGGTCAGCTTTCTTTATAGTCCAACTCTCACATCCATACTTGACTAGTGGAAAAACCATAGCTTCGACTAGATGGACCTTTGCTGGTAAAGTAATGTCTCTGCTTTTGAATATGCTGTGAAATCTTATTATATAAATATAAAATTACTACCTCATAAGACAGAACAACACTGAGCTTGAGGTAAGAGAGGAGTATTGTGACTGGAACCAAGAAGATGTTCTTGGCAATAAGGATTAATGAATTCTGAAATAAATTACCAAAAGGAGTTGCAAAAGGTTCTGAATATAGAATTTCACCTTTTTGGGATAGTTTACCACTGTTCTCGAGCAGAACAAACCATGCGTCTTTTTCAGTTCTAGGATTCTGTAACACAAAGATCTTCTGAATATTATTTATTTGCTAAGAAGTAAGTCTTGGACATGCTTTGCCTTTTGAGAAAAAGATCATTACATCATTTAGAATGCAAATCACATATTCCCAATCAGAGTGGAATAATGTGTGGTTTGTCTCCTGAGAAATCCGTATGCAGGTTAAGCAGCAACAGTTAGAACTGTACATGAAATAACGGATCAGTTCCAAATCAGGAAAGGAATAGGTCAAGGCTGTATACTGTAACCCTGCTTATTTAACTTATATGCAGAGTACACCATGCAAAATGCCAGGCTGGATGAAGCACAAGCTGGAATCAAGATTGCCAGGAGAAATATCAATAATCTCAGATATGCAGATGATACCAGAAAGCGTGTCATCTTATGGCAGAAAGCAAAGAAGAACTAAAGAGCTTCTTGATGAAAGTGAAAGAGGGCAGTGAAAAAGTTGGCTTAAAGCTCAACATTCAGAAAACTAAGATCAGGGCATCTGGTCCCATCATTTCATGACAAACAGATGGGGAAACAATGGAAACAGTGACAGGCTATTTTTTTGGGCTCGAAAATCACTGCAGATGGTGACTGAAGCCATGAAATTAAAAGATGCTTGCTTCTTGGGAGAAAAGCTATGATGAACTTAGCATATTAAAAAGCAGAGACATTACTTTGCCAACAAAGGTCTGTCTAGTCAAAGCTATGGTTTTTCCAGTGGTCATGTATGGATGTGAGAGTTGGACTAAAGAAAGCTGAGCGCCGAAGAATTGATGCTTTTGAACTGTGGTGTTGGAGAAGACTCTTGAGAGTTCTTTGGACTGCAAGGAGATCCAACCTGTCAATCCTAAAGGAAATCAGTCCTGCATATTCATTGGAAGGACTGATGCTGAAACTGAAACTCCAATAATCTGGCCACCTGATGCAAAGAACTGACACCTTGGAAAAGACCCTGATGCTGGGAAAGATTGAAGGCAGGAGGAGAAGGGGGTGACAGAGGATGAGATGGTCAGATGGCACCACTGACTCAATGGATGTGAGTTTGAACAAGCTCTGGGAGTTGGTGATGGACAGGGAGGCCTGGCGTGCTGCAGTCCGTGGGGCTGCAGAGAGTCGGACACGACTGAGGGACTGCACTAAACTGAATGTTAGTTGTAACCTTCAGCACAGACATTATACCTGAGATAACACAGAAAGAGAAAGAACATGGATAAAAAACAAGATAAATTATCAACTAAGTGTTAGTTGCTCAGTCCTGTCTGACTCTGCAACCCCATGGACTGCAGTCCACCAGGCTCCTCTATCCATGGAATTCTCCAGGGAAGAATACTGGAGTGGGTAACCATTCTCTTCTCCAGGAGGTCTTCCTGATCCAGGGACTGAACCCAGGTCTCCAGTATTGAAGGTGGATTCTTTATCATCTGAGCCACAGAGAAGCCCTAAATTATCAACTAAAACTGAATTCAAATTGGCAGTACTAGAACATTATACTACTTTTTGATTTATGAGTCATGAAGACTTTCTTCTGCCACTACAGTTTAGAAATTATCATTGTAAGTATAGCACTTTGATTCAAATGCAGAAAACGTCTAAGAAGTCTTCATGTTTCTTTCCCATGACCCAAATGTTACCTGTGCACTGTCTGTATCACGGATTCCTAACACATAAGGATTTCCTTCACATATCAATTTTGGTTTTGCTCCAGCACACAGACAGAGCTTCTTATAAATATGCTGATTGCCATCTTCAGTTAAAATGCACTGTAAAACCGTAGAGCAATGAAGAGAGGGGAAACATTTATACATGAGTACAATTACGAAACATTCAATAAAGCAAGAGCAAAAAATATATGAAGGTTGCCTCTTGGTGGCACTCAATACTTTGCTACAGCAACGACAAAGCTAACTAAGTACAAGAATGTGTTCTCTAACCCAGTGATTCCTAATCCTTTGGAACCATGAACCATCTATAGAAATCTGATGAAAACCAGTCCTTTTCTCATGGGGGAGAAAAGGTACATTCCCACAAAATTTTGGATAAAACTTTGAGAATCTCGTCTGGAAAGGTATGTTGGCCTTAAAGACTAAACATTTAGAAATTTTTAAATTGAGCATTCTGATGAACATTTCCTTGATAAACACTCTAATCTCAACGGGAGTCATTATAAGTAGATTCATGATTATAATCATATCAGACCTTAATGTCTGTTATGGGTGCAGAGGAATAGTTAATGGTAGAAGAGGTAACAATAGCTTCTGAATCTAAAAATTCAGAAGTGCTGAAAAACAGTGTTTATGCTCTTAAGTACAAATTGCAATCACATTACCAGCAAACATCATGCTCTTTGTGGATTACATGTTTCTGTAAGTGAAAAACATGTTAACCTTAAATCCTAGCATGTACTGGCTTTAATTTATATTAATTTTTAATGAGTGAATTTAGATGAGTCTAAAAATACATATCAGAGACCCATGGTTTTTGTTTCTTAATACTGAATGGGTATCCATGTTGGAGTAGCATTTAGAAAGCAGATAGACATAAGCATGTGCTACTATGAGAGATGTCAGACTTTGCTGGAATGGTTTTAGGGGTTAATCTTTATACCTTGTGTTTGATTTATAAAATTTGTCAAATAGCGAAGTACATACCCACTGAAATATGTTACACATTTTAACTCTCCAGCTACGTAAAAAATACAACATAAAACCAATAAACCAACAGAGTATAATCATACAGAAATGTTATACAGGTCTTCCTTTAGATAATCTGCTTACAATTTTAATAGAAGTTATAGGCATTGACCAAATTTAAAAAATTATTTGCACCTAGGTACTATAAAAATAAACACGAAACCTTTTTATTGACTACTGTTAAATTTTTGCAGACAAAAAGGTAAAATACATCATTTCTAATTCACTAAAGAATATGAAGGATGGATCATAGAAGACAGACATGTATACTATACAAGACACATTTCAAATGAAACACTTGGCACTCTGGCTCATTCCAATGCCCTGATACGTAAGTTCCCTCACAATTCATTTGTATACTTCTGAGCCTACCTCAGAGTGCAAATTCACTGACATGGGTGTTTTATGGAACAAGTGTTACCATTACAAATATTAGGAAATCACTGTGGTGTTTGGATTCAGATTTGTAAAATTTTTCTCATGAAACTCAGTACTTTTTCTTACTTTTATTTTTTCCTGTCAAGTTATTTGGTCACACATGACACATAATGCTTTCTCCCTAAGGGAGAACTCAAACCTGGGCTGCTTCAGAGAAACAACTACAAACCCTGCTTCCCATTTTAGTGCCTGAAGTTCATGTGAAGATATTGTGTATCACATGACACAGAGACTTCCCGACATCTGAGACTGAGAAGTTGCCCTTCCTGAGACTGCCTTAGCTTGGGCCTTGTATCATTTTGGACTGTTATAACCACCTTCTAATTTGGTCACTGGCTACTAGCCACTTGTTCTACCCTGGTTCGTCTTTGACACTGCTGTCAGATACATCTTCCTAGATGAATATTTTATCAACCTTTCTTCCACTTAGACTCTCTTTACTATTTATCCACTGATGATAAAATGAACTCAGTTTATTAGCATGACATAAAAAGTTCTTCACAATCCTATTTACTCACTTCTCTGGCCTAGTTGGCCAATATCCTTTCCTTATCCATACGCCAACCCCTCTGATGGCCTCTGTCTCTCCACATGCCCTTCTCCTCTCTTTGGGTCTCTCAACACGCAGTCTCCACTTCCAGGAATGCCCTTCCCACGTGGAGAACTGTTACTTCACCTACCTTTTTAAAACATAGCTCAGTATTACTCACTCTGTGAGGTCTTCCTAAACATCTAATACCAGAGCTTTGATAATATTTCAACATTAAACATATGATGTCTATATTCCCTATGATGCTGAGAGCTGCTGGGAGCAGGCTTCTGCCATTACTGCTCCTGTGCCCCGCACTTAATGCAGTGCCCAGAATACAGTGAACACTATACAAATGTTAACGATCATTTAAAATGTAAAATCTAAAATGCTAACCTAAACTAATGATATATCCCCAAGAAACTCAAAAAAGGGGTACATTTTTCTAATACCAACGGGAATCAATGTCACTAAAATTTACACGCCAGGGACCTGGGTGGTGGTGCAACAGGTGTGGTAAAAGGAAGGCAGGCGAGACCTCTCACCAAGATTTAACAACAGCAAATGTCATTAAGAAAAGTCCTCATACATGCTCTTTGCTCTTTAGTTGCTTCACTCCAGATTCTATAACCTTGATGTTGGGAAAGCGATTTTCTAACATGGTACTTGGTTGTTCTTCAACATCAAATTCTTCTAATACTTTAGAAACCTATATGAGAGAAAAGAGATAAAAATGCATACTTAAATTTTTTAAGAATTTTAAATAATAAAATATTTTCATTTCTTTTTTATACACTATTTATTTCACATTCATAAAACAGGAAAGTTTGCCAGCTGCAATATCCACAGTAGAAAGGCTAGACTCCGTATCTTTAGACCTAAACGCAAACACTAGTCCTGCCTCTCATGGGCAAGTCAGGAAGTCACCGAGCCTTAGTCTTCTGGCCTGTAAAATGAAGGCTAACACTACTTACTTCTGTACAGTTTAATCAAACAGCTTATCTATTTCTTTATCCTTGCAGCTTTCTCTTTCTATTTACTAGCTAATTGTCAGCCTCCTCTTGGACTCACCTTCTGTCTTATCCCACTAGGACTCCACTATGGATCATTTCATCTTCTCTCCAAATCCTTTACTTTCTTGCTCTCTTATCCTTAACCATTAATTACCCTGAAAACTTCCAACCACAGACCAAATTACATCCATTCTCCAGTTGTAAACCCAGGCGGCTACAGAAGACCCACACACATTATAGACTAGTATTTCCCCTCAAACGCTGTCTGGAAATCCTGCTGCTTGGCTATAGCAGTTCTCAAACCTTTTAGTCTCAAGACCTCTTTATAGGCTTACCAACTGAGGACCCCAATAAGCTTTTGTGTTTTTGAGTTAGACCTAGTAATATCTGTTGCATTAGAAATTGAAACGGAGAAAAATTTTAATTATTTCTTAATTAACTTAAAAGTAACAATAACAAATCCAATACATGTTAAAAGTGATACACTTCTAATGAAAAATAACTATTTTTTTTTTTTTTTAAACAAAACAAACTGAGAAAGCAGCCCTGTTTTGCATTTTTGCAAATTTCTTTCATGTCTGGTTTAGTAGAATTTAGCTGGGTATCTGCTTCTGCATTCAAACCGCATCTACATTTAAACCATTGCACCATTGTTTTTGTTGAAGTACATAGAGAGAGTTAGCCTCACACAGATATGTAGCCCTTTCAGATAACTGTACATTCTTCTTGATGTTACACTAAAACTCAACAAGTGATGGTTTCTCAAAGATTAGATGCAAAGTAGAATTTGATACTGTATCAAGAACTTTTCATTTTGGGACTGCGTAATCCATTAGTCTATCCTGCACTTTGATAGTTTCAAGTCTGTCTTGTAATTTCACACATAGGATAATACTGGTTCTCAAAATTACAGAGATCTTCCAAATACTGACACATTTCCTATCAATAAATATTAAAAAATAATCACATTCATTATTATCACCAATCTCATGAGAAAAAGCTAAGTACTATAAGGCTAACAGTGAAGAATGAGTTTTCCAAAAATCTAATTTTTGCCTGAAAGCTCTAATTTTGTCATATTGGCAACAAATACCATTGGCTGGTTTCTTGAAGTGACAGGCTCACTTCATTCATTTTCCAAACATGAATGGCCACAGTGGTGGCAGTTGTTCTTTCAAGTAAAAGTGATGTTCCATGAAAATAGTAGCTAGTTCATCTTGCAACTCAGCAAGTATACAACTGCTTTTCCTTGAGACAATATTGTACCCTTCATATGAAGAAATGCTTTATGCATACATATTGTGTCACAGAATATTAAAAATATGCACACTCAAGAGGCAAGATTTAATAAAAGTAACATTTTTTTAAGAAATGGCTTTTATTTTATTTTTCCCACTAACTGTGTGGTAGTCAAGAATACAATGGCTACCTGGGTAAGTAGCTTCCACTCCTTTTATACCATCAGTGCAAATACAGTGAAAAGTGCAGTAACATCTTAGTAACATTCGATCCCTCAGTGACTTTTTCAAACTCTCATCATTCTGATGTTCCCCAAACTTATTCTATCCTCTTTATTCTCAGCAAATCACCTTACACACAGAGATCACAAAGAACTCTGACTACTTTCCCACTATCTAGATGTTTCTCTGCTCATGTCCACTTTCCTTGACCCACTCCCACTATTTCAAAGTCAATCCACTGCTCTGTGCTCCAGATCCCATCGCCTCTCACCTCCTCAGGACTCCTTCCTTGTTATATATTCCTTGCTTTCCTTCATCTTCAGGCTTTCCCACTGGTTTGTTAATCTCAACAGGTGAACATGCTCAAGCAATTCCCACCTTAAAAGAATAAAATTCAACTTAATGCTAGATCTCATGTCCTCTTGTTGCCATTCTAAATCTTTTCTACCTTCATAGCCAACTTTTTCAATAGAGAAAAGTTCATGCTGTCATTTTAGAATTACCTCCCATTAATTTCTCAAAATTGCATAAATTCTTTGAAAGTCACCAATGATTTATACTAGAAATAACCACTTTCCAACCATCATCTTACCTGGCCATTCCATAGAATCTGACACAACTGACCACTCCTCTTAATTGAAACTCCATGTGATCTCTTGCAAACACAGTAAAACCTTTTTATTCTTTAAATCTCATTTCAATGCAATTTCCTATGTAAAGCCTTCCTTAACTCCCAAAGGCAGGCTTTGGCGCTCTTTCACAAAGTTCAGTATGTATAAATATAAATATATTGGTAAATGACCTCATTTTTTGCCTCTATCAGGATAATGATGAAATTGTATGATAACTATTTAGTGCATATTTGTTGGCCCAGTAGAAAATAATCATCTGAGAAACTGACCATGTGGGATCTATAGCCAGAGAGTCTGGATTCAAACCTGACAATAAACTTGGAAACTGACCGAACCTCACTGGGACACATTTATTTCATCTGTACTGTGGGGAGAACAACCTACTTCACAGGGTTAAGAATTAAATACATTACTACATTTAAGCATTCAGAAGTAAAGCATAATAAGTACTCCATAAATGTGAATTACCATTAATTTCTCTTCTCCTTTAAAAATTATACAAGTCATGAATATGTGTTCTTAACACTAAACAAATAAATAATACATAATATAGAATAACTGTCAAACTCCCTCTTTACCACTCTTTCCCCTAACCACACTGATAACCATTAGTGACTTTTTGATGCATGGTCTATACTTTTAACTTCCATATCCTGGATGTCTAGCACAATGGTAAATAATCTAAATATTCAATAAATGATAAAAGGAATGCAATTTCTGACTTCTATACACTAAAAAAAAAAAAGACATTTGCTATTTCAATGCACTTTCATATATATTAGTACATCTTAAGCTCACAACCCTGTTAAGTAAGCAAAGAAGATATTATCCTAATGATGCAACTCAGGTACAGAGATTTGTCAAGGCTACACAGCCAGTAAATAATCACTAGACCTAGAACCCAAGTTTTCTCTTTCTACTGTACTTGTACTTGGAAGATTCAGCCATACATCTCTAAGTATGTACTCATAGACTATAACTGAATTTATGTTTTTTTCTTTTAGAAATTAAAAGCCTGTTTAATCTGTTCTCTGGTTCTCTCAATCCCATACATAGTTCTTTTTGGCTATACCTAAGTACTTTACCTATCTGTAGGCAGGTTATAAAGTGCAACATATGGCACTAAATTACCCTTGGTCTTAAGAGTTTATGTAAATCTTAGGGATTTATGTATGAAAATAGGGTAGGTTACTGTATACTGATCTCTTCCCTGAGAGACAATATTATTAAGAACTTTTAGAAAACACACTTCAAGATTGGAAAGATGTGTTTGTGGGACATGGGTAGATTGCTTTTTCTCCCTAAGATCAAATCTTTAACCTTTATTTCAAGATTAAGTCTATACAAAATGCCAAAAGGAAAAAAAAATACATTCCATCATCAGAGTGTTATAAGGGAAAACCTATACTGAATCAAAGACTATGTGAGTAGTCTTCATTGTAGTATGGTAAGAAAAGATTTATGTTTTTCACCTTTTATTCATTTATTTTTTGCATAGGCCCTATAATATTCAGAACTATAGCACTGCAGTACATGTATGTAGTTTATAAATATAATACTAAGATATGAGTGCAAAAGTTTTTAACACGTGAGGTACAAGATCAAAAATGTTGGGAGTCTCCTTTTCTATGATACCATGACCCAAATGCTCTTTAGACTATTATAATCTTATGTGTAAAATAAACTCATGGAACTACAAAGTGTTCTGAGATGCTTACTACACATCTGAAGCATTAATTCTCTGCAAGTGTAAACTCGGCTCAGAGGTAGTGTTCTTCTGACCTGTACATACACACACACTTATCATAAAGATATACATGTATATTTGCATTCATATGTAGATGTGCATAACATCCTTCCTCAAAAGAGAAACTTTCTGAAACATACTTCTGAGTGGGGAGGAAAAGATGAGAGACAACCAGAAATTTAATATATTCCAGGTGCTTTTGGTATTTCATGTGAACAACTCTAAACTTTGAGCTATGATTTGAAAATGAGTACCAAAAGAGCATTTGTTAAACAATTAAAATACTACAATTACACTAACTGCTATGTGAGTTACTGCAGTTTTTGAAAATTAACACTAAGAAAGGTATATGATGGTTCTTACCTGCTTGAAATTTGTAACCGCTTTAATAACAGGAGAAGCTGTTATCAGGAGAATATCTTCTGATGGAAAATTAATTGCCAACTTATTAAAAAAAAAGAAAAGAAAATTATGATAAATAACTATTAGTACATAGAGGGGTGAGACAGATAATGCAATTTTAATGTTATTAACTTAGGAAACTAAAAACTCACTGTTCTCCCTTTAAAGGTCTCCATTTTCCTGGGTCTTGGCTCTATTTATGGGGTAGTGGTGAGAAGCTTTCAACTCCGATATTGATTAAAATGAAACATACATTTACACTACACTCTAACAATAACCATGAAAAGGATGAGAAGGAACTATCTTCCTATTTAACAGTTAAACCAACTTTTCTTCATTGAAAAATAACTTCATTTGTCTTAAGCAGAATGAAATCACAGCAAACTCCAATAAAACACTTAAAACTTTAGCAACTTTCCCAAGTGCTTTGGCATGCCCAACCAGTAGAGACTCAGAGTCTTATCAAAATCCGGAGGTTTAATCTGTCAATGTTTCATCATCTTCCTTAGTTACAACCTCTTCCTTTCTCACTTTAAATTTCCTGAAAGGATTTTCTTAACCCCTGCAGCTCTGTAACTCCACCTATCTTGATCTGTCTCTGCTTCTGATTAAGACAGACTTTGTTTTTTCGCTTGTGCTTTTTGGTTTCCTGCTATACACGTTAACTTTTAAGAAATGAATGTTATTGCAAAAACCTTAAAAAAAACCCAAAAAAACCAACTGAGCATGTTCAATTCACCTACACATTCATTATTCGTACCACCTTACTTAAATTTTTTATAATATCTGACATTATCAATCTCTCCTTTCCTATGTATATTCTGTAATTTATTTCCTCACTTTCTGTTTCCATTACAATACTACTAATATCACCTCTGAGTTGGTCTTCCAGTCTCATACTGACCAGCTTGCTCTGCTCCAAACACACTGTAATTAATAATCTTTCAAAATTTTTCATTTGATCATGTTACTCCACTGGTCACAATCATTTGACTACTTGTAAGTTTTTGTTAAATTCTTGGCATGACTTAAAAGATCCTTTATGATCAGGTCCCTGTCAGTCTTCCTGGCTTCATCTCTGGTCACTTTCCCCAAGCACCATATACTTCAAGTTTTGCTGCTTGCAGATGGTTCTATGCTTTTTCACCCGAGATTACACTGCTATCTCCCTTTGGAATATCTGTCTTTTCTTGTCTACCTGGTAAACTGTTATTCATTCCTCTATACAGGCATAACAGACACCGTGGGCTCTGTTCCTGACCACTGCAATGAAGTGAAGACGGCAATAAAGCGAATCACATGAGAATTTTGGTTTCCTAGTGCATATAAAAGTTATGCTTATACTACACACTGTTGTCAATACTAAGTGTGCATAAAAATGTGTTCTGAAAGTGTTGTAAAAAATCTACATGCCTTAATTAAAAAATATTTTATTAATAAAAGTGCTAACCATCAGCTGAGCCTTCAGTGAGTGTTAATCTTTTTGCAATCTTTTTTGCAATAGTAACATCAAAAATCACTGATCAAAGATCATCATAAAAAATAGCATAGTCATTTAGAAGTTTGAAATATTGTGGTAATTTCCAAAATAGGACAAAGAGACACGAATGAGCAAATGCTGTTGGAAAAAGGGTGCCAACAGGGCTTGCTCCACAGGCCTGCTGAAGACCTTAAATTTGTAAACAAGTTATTTATGTGAAGTACAATAAATCAAAGGGCAATAAAATGAGATATGACTGTACTAAGACAAAGGGCCATCTCCTGTGAGAAAGGACACTTCTTCCCTAATTCATGCCTTACTAACTCCACAGGCACCCCTAAGGTAGTGAACACACTGATGAAATGATTTACTTATTTATTTACATTACTCACTAGGCTTTGAGTCTCCAAAAAGGAGGCACCATGCTCTGTTAGTACCAGTCTAATCAGTCCTTAGTACAGTATCTGGATTATAGGTGTTCACTTGATGAATAAATGAAATCTACACACATCCAAAGATTAAAAGTTAAGGAAAAAAACTTAATTTCTAATGACTTCGATTGCTTATATTTACTTCTTAACCAATACAATAATCTAGACCCTTTTGGAATACATGTATTCATGTAAAATACATGTAAAAACTCCTTACGTATATATGTTGTCTGACTGTGTACTATAAATCAGAAAAGCATCACCTCGCTTCACTTAAGCCCATGTCGGCTGTTTTACAAGATATTACTGGAGATGACATCTCTTCTATCTTGGGAGTCCCAAGTCTACAAAACTTACGTAAGGACTTCTTTATAATCTAGTTACGATGCACTGAGGACGTGGGCACCTATGAGGAAGCTGGATTCAATTAGGCCATTAAGAAAGATGGCGGGATTTTCTGGCCAAGTACTTCCTAGTCGTAACCCATCCCTCTTCTACCCACATCTGCTCTGGCATCACCAGGACCACAACCGGGTTCAGTCGGCTTTGGGTTTCCCCTAATGACTTGCTCGCCATTCCTCGCCCCCGCATCGGAGAAGAAGCCTGCGAGGTACTAAGGACATCCTCTGTGAGCCAAGACAGAGTCTCTAATACCTAGGAGACGGAAGGGGTGCCTAGGGAAAAAGGAAACAGTGAAAGCAACCTGGAAGAAACACTAGGGAAATGGGGCGGGCGGGAGCCTCAAGCGCCAGCGCCTCCAGGGTCTCGGAGAGACGAAATCGCTTGCGCGCCCGCCTTACCTGCTCCGCACACGTGACACCCGCGATGCCACCGCCGACCACAACGAACTTCCCTGCCGTCGGGGGCGAGCACGGAGCCTCCATGGTCTTAGTTGTTTGAGGACTATAGTGGGAAGCCGGAAATGTTTGCATTCCCGGAGAGGGAGGGCGCAGGACGCCCACTTCCGGCGCATGCTCCTGAGAAGCCGAGCTACGGGTGCCTGGGAACTCACACTTAACCTCTCCGCGCTCTTGGGAAGCCGAACTACGGGTACCTGGGAATTCACACTTAGCCTTTCCTCACTCTTTGAAAAGTCGAGCTACGGGTGCCTGGGGAGCTCACATTTAGTCTCTTCGCGTATCGGCTGTGGTTTCTTGCCCAAGCCAAGAGGCAGCTCATCGATTGCAGGGCTTTGCCTTCCTGTCACTACAGCTGAATGCAGCATTTATGTGTAGATTTGATAAAGATAAAACAAAAGCCAAAGTAAAGTAGATGGGTTGCCAAGAGAACCCATCTCTTGACCTGTTGTCTATAGACCAGTGTTCTCGCGGGTCAGAGCGTTCTTCAAATAAATGAACTGCTCTGAAGTCCTCACTGTTCCTTCCTGCCTGAAGTTAAGTAAACCCTCACTTTGCTGGTGGCTCAGAGGGTAAAAGCGTTTGCCTACAATGCGGGAGACCCGGGTTCAATCCTTGGGACGCGAAAATCTCAGGGAGAAAGAAATGGAAACCCACTCCAGTACTCTGCCTGTAAAATCCCATGGATGGAGAAGCCTGGGGTCCCAAAGAGTCGGACAGGACTGAGTGATTTCACTTCCACTAGTAGTTTTTCCATCACTTTATTAAGTCCAAACAATACAATAAAATAATGCCTAATTTACATCATTTGCCATTTTACAGGGTGTAAATCAACATGATATCACTGAACAAGTCATTGGGAAAAAGTGTGCAGTAGTACAACATTATATGATATCTTCACCATATGGATAAAATAGATAGGAATAACCTCAAGAGTAGATAATGATAAAATATTGATAATTAGGAAATAATGAGCTTTATAATGCATTAAATGAAAATTTTATTAATATTGTTTCCGAGTGATCGTTTGTGGCACATGTGAATAGCACAAAGATAGGAGGAAATATTATTTCAGTGTTCAAAAACTACTGTGCAATTCAGCAAAGACATTACTGATGTCATAGATAAACAAGTGAAACTGTTTGACTTTTTTTTTTTTGGCTGTGAATCTTGTTCCCTGACCAGGAGTAGAACATCGCTCTCTGCTGTGAAAGTGCTACAGAGCCTTAAACCATTGGACTGCTAAGGACCAAAATAACATTGTGTGTTTTTTTTTTAATCCAATTAAAAAAAAACATATAAAAAAATTCTTCCGAGTGCCAAAGATGGGCACGCCCAACTTCCCTAGCTTGCCTCTCTGTAGGGCAGAAGGGGAAAAGGTCAGGCATGGCTGTTGATAGCTGTCAACAGTCCAACATTGAAAGTGAAGTCAGGCTCTTTACTAAAATAGGTAGCCTTTCTCTTTTGATTTCCAACTTTATGTGATTGGTTTATAAAATTTCCAAGCTCTTCTCAGGCTGTATGATGGAGCTCATGGTTCAGTTTCAATTTCAATTCTTATCGCCAGAAAACACTATTAAATTATAAGCACACAAGGCAATTCCAGAGTCAAATATAAATTCCTTTTTATTGTCCATATCTTTTTTCTACTATAGAAAATTGGGAATTCTCTTTTGTCTTTTAAACGTTTTGAGTCATGATTAAAACTTCTAAAAGATGGCTTTCAGAATGTGAAATGGTATTATAACACAATTTGCATATATTTTGCATATACTCTAAATACCAAATATTAGGATTCAACCTTATAGCATTCATGCTATTTTTGAATAAAATGTTTCTACTTAAGTTCCATATAATTTATTTAATTTCTATGCTTTTCACATATAAAATTATTGGACAACACTTGAAGGAATTATTGCTTAATTATTTTCCATTTTAGCATGCAGTGTAACATTTTAACATCAGCTACATTGAAGATAAGAGAAATTCTGATTGTTTTCTCAAAAATAATGACATAGGTTCCATAGCCAATTATTATATTAAGGGACTAGAAGCAAACAATACTTTGCATTTATACTTGTTTATTGAAATCACTAGTATTTCCCATAAAATAAATGAAGGTATAAAGAAAGTAAAGTATATTTTCCCCTTCAAATGAGGAAAACATATTAAATTATGCTATCAGGTGAATGACTAATTTACTTAAGTAACTATTAAATATTGAAATTTGAAATAAGGTTGTATCTCTTAATTTTATGTTTTGAAAAGAAAAACAAACCTTTGTTGTTTAAATAATACTCCAAATACTGCATTATTCATTCATTACTTTAACTGAAGGCAGACTGATGTGAAGTTTCAGTAAATTTCTCTAGTCTTGAACTTATTTGAAGGTTTTTATGAAACTTTAGAATTTTAGCTGTCGAAATGATCTTTAACAAAATTCAAAAGTTGTAACCACACTAATTCATACTGAATGTGCTTACCCAAGGCCTCAAGCTAAAAGTGAAAAAGAAATTCTCATGTCTAGACTTGGGAGAAGAACGTTAGCCAATTTTTGCTTTGGTTCAGACCAGGTCACTTTTGTATGGATGACAGTTGAGAGAACAGTTGAATAAAACATTTTTGTTGGACTTCCCTGGCAATCCAGTGGTTGAAACTTCACCTTCCAATGCAGGGGATGCAGGTTCCATTCTGGTTGAGGAGCTAAGATCCTACATGCCTTGGGAGCCAAAAGACCAAACCATAAAAACAACAGGAACAATATTGTAACGGATTTAACAAAGACTAAAAATGACCCACATTAAAAAGAAAAACACTTTTTTTTTTTTTGGTATAACACCAAAAAATGTTCTCATTGTGTCTTGAAAGATACTCATGGAGGGAAAAGCTTTTCATCAGGAAGATGTCCACATGTGCTCAGTCGTGTCCAACTCTTTGGAACCCCGTGGACTGTAGCCTGCTGGGCTCCTCTATCCATGGTTCCAGGCTTGAATACTGGAGCAGGGTTGCCATTTCCTCCTCTAGGGGATCTTCCCAACCCAGGTATTGAACCTGTGTCTCCCGAATTGCAGGCAAGTTCTTTACCGCTGAGCCATCTAGGAAACTCTAGACTCTGGATATGAGATTAGGGGTAGAGAAACAATTTTGTAACCATGAGATCAAAAGTATGAAGATGAAGATATATTTGCTAATGACATATAAGGAAAAGATGGAAATATCTTTCACTAAAAGCTTTTTTGAGCCTCTTTTTAAACTCTGGCTTGCATACGTTCAGCTGTCTTGCTTCTTGAGACAAACAAATCTTTATATGTTTAAGTCACTGTTGGTTTTCTGTGTTTATTGCTGAATATAACCCTAAATCTAGCCCTCTGTTATTTAAGGATGTTAGAAGAGAAACACTTGATTCACTCCTGTTACATCCTATCTTGTGTTTTTTTTTTTTTTTTTTTGCCACAAGGCATGTGGGATCTTGGTTCCCTAACCAAGGATCAAACTCACATGCCCCCTGCATTGGAAGTGCAGAGTCTAACATTTACAAAATCAGATAAGTGACTTTTAGTTCAAAGGAGTTCACTGATTTATTGTGACATTTCTCACTGTGATTTATCTCCAAAATTTTGCTCTAGACATGATGTAATTTATAATATGGGGGCCTTGCTGACAGTCTGATTTCCATATGCCATTCTGGACCACACTGGTAATCACTCCTGCAAATCCAGTCTAAATAAATCTTTTTGATAAATTTACTTTGTGAGATGGCGTGACATATTTTATCAGATATAGATTTTGATTTGCTACCCTTTTCACACTGAGGCTGATTAACAGTGAACAGGAAGTAGGCCACTGAACAGATTAACTTATAATTAATATCTGTATGCATGCTAAGTTGCTTCAGTTTGCTTTGCTATGGACTGTAGCCTGCCAGACTCCTCTGTCCATGGGATTCTACAGGCAAGAATATGGGAGTGGGTTGCCATCCCCTTCCAGGAAGTCTTCCCAACCCAGGGATCAAACCTGAGTCTCCTCTGACTCCTTCATTGCTGGCAGATTCTTTACCACTGAGCCACCTATACAGGAAGCCTAACACCTGTACATCTACTTCTAGATGTTTATCTGCTTATCTCTATGCCTAGATCTGATGGGGTAGCTATACAAATGTAACTGGTTTTCAAGCGGTGGCTTTGTTTTCTTCCCAGTTATCATGGATTCGATTTAATGATTTAATGTGGTCAATTTCTGAATCTGCATGTATTTCTTCAGTTTCAGAAGTTTGTAGTAGTCAAAATTACCAAAATGTACTCTAAAAAACATGTTTTATTTTAAAATGAAAAATGTAATAAAATGAATTAAGAGAAGTACATTTAGGTTATGCAAATGCAAATTAGTATGACAATTCTAGTGTCATTTGAAAATTTGTTATAGTTATTCATTCAACAAATATTTACTGAACACCTGCTTCATGTCAGACATTATTCCAGTCACTTGGATACATCGGTGAATAAAACAGACAAAAATTTCTGCCCTACCTGTATTGGGAAGATCCCCTGGAGTAGGAAATGGCAACCCACTCCAGTATTCTTCCCTGAAAAATTCCATGGACAGAAGAGCCTGGTGGGCTATAGTTCATGCGGTTGCAAGAGCTGGACATGACTGAGCACATGCATGCACGCGTGGGTGCACATACACACACACACACACACATACACACACAAACAGATTAACTTGGATTATATGGTATGCAATAAAATTGATGGATCATAGCAGTAAGTGAAAACCTTGAGTCTTCTCAAATTACATAGAGACTGAAGCTCTTTATAAAGTTTAGAACAATTAAATACCTACATGGGTACATGCAGGCACACACTCTTCAGAATTATACAAAAAATGAAAGCAAGAGAATGATAAAAGACTCACAATGAAAACAAAGGCTCAAGTGGGTGGTTACCTTGGGCTGGATAAAACAGGAAGTGGGTTGGTGGGGGAAAACCACATGTTTAGATGTATTTTATTCTAGATCTTATGAATAAGAACATACCACATGTGGACAATGATGAGAACAAATTGTGAAACATTGAGTGTGATTAATCTAATTCTCTGTTTCTGAGGTCTCTAAAATAAAAATTTTTTCCCACATGAAGAAAAAGAAATCCTTTCCCCTAAAAGGGTTGTTTTCCACATTAAAAAATAAAATAGAGCACAGAAAACAATTATGAGAGATCATGTCTGACTCATCATAGCTCACAGTGAGGAAAGAACTTGTGCAATGGCATGAGAAGAACACTTATAATGTGTTTGATGTTCAAAGAGACATAAGATGCATCTACGGATTCTGAGGGAAGCTTCTGTACCATACAGCTCAAAGACACAACTGTTATCTCAGAATTATTGTCAAAGCCAAGGATGCCAGCCACACATGGATATGATCTCCCATGGCCTTGGCCTGCAATGACTTAGAGCTGGGCTTGGGTTCCCACTCAGAGATTGAGGCTGGGTCCTGGTGGTGAGAGCACCAGATCCTAACCTCTGGACCAGTAGTCGGTGACAAGGGCCCTGGCCCTTTGACTTTGCAGAAAAGAATTTCCAAAAGGAAGGGAAGTAGTGAAGCAAGTAGTTTATTAAGTGGAAAAAGAATAAACTATGTGTAAATAGACACATGGGCAGGCTCAGAGAGAGAGTCCTTGAGTCACACCCTCATGGCAGTTTAAGTCACTTCAGTCAGTTCAGTTCATCACTCAATGCCTGACTCTTTTAGACCCCATGCACTGCAGCATGCCGGACTTCCCTGTCCATCACCAACACCCAGAGCTTGCTCAAACTCAAGTTCATCAAGTCAGTAATGCCATCCGACCATCTCATCCTCTGTCGTCCCCTTCTCCTCCTGCCTTCAATCTTCCCCAGCATCAGGGTCTTTTCCAGTGAGTCAGTTCTTCACGTCAGGTGGCCAAAGTATTGGAATTTCAGCTTCAGCATCAGTCCTTCCAATGAATATTCAGGACTGATTTCCTTTAGGATGGACTGGTTCGATCTCCTTGCTGTCCAAGGGACTTTCAAGAGTCTTCATCAACACCACAGTTCAAAAGCATCAATTCTTCAGCGCTCAGCTTTCTTTATAATCCAACTCTCACATCCATACATGACTACTGGAAAAACCATAGCTTTGACTAGACAGACCTTTGTTGGCAAAGTAATGTCTCTGCTTTTTAATATGCTGTCTAGGTTGGTCACAGCTTTCCTTCCAAGGAGCGAGAGTCTTTAAATTTCAAGGCTGCAGTCACCATCTGCAGTGATTTTGGAGCCCCCCCAAATAAAGTCTGTCACTGTTTCCATTGTTTTCCCATCTATTTGCCATGAAGTGATGGATCCAGGTGCCATGATCTTAACTTTCTGAGTGTTGAGTTCTAAGCCAACTTTTTCACTTTCCTCTTTCACTTTCATCAGAGGCTCTTTAGTTTCTCTTCACTTTCTCCCAAAAGGGTGGTGTCACCTGCATATCTGAGGTTACTGATATTTCTCCCAGCAATCTTGATTCCAGATTGTGCTTCATCCAGCCTGGCATTTCACATGATGTACTCTGAATATAAGTTAAATAGGCAGGGTGGCAATATATAGGCTTGACACACTCCTTTCCTGATTTGGAACCAGTCTATTGTTCCATGTCCAGTTCTAACTGTTGCTTCTTGACCTGCATACAGATTTCTCAGGAGGCAGATAAGGTGGTCTGGTATTCCTGTCTCTTGAAGTATTTTCCACAGTTTGTTGTGATCCACACACCAAATGCTTTGGTGTAATCAATAAAACAGAAGTAGATGTTTTTTCTGGAACTCTCTTGCTTTTTCGATGATCCAATGGAAGTTGGTAATTTGATCTCTGGTTCCTCTCCCTTTTCTAAATCCCGCTTGAATATCTGGAAGTTCACTGTTCACGTAGTGTTGAAGCCTGACTTGGAGAATTTTGAGGATTACTTTGCTAGTGTGTGAGATGAGTGTAATGGTGTGGTAGTTTGAACATTCTTTGGTGTTGTCTTTCTTTGGGATTGGAGTGAAAACTGACATTTTCCAGTCCTGTGGCCACTACTGAGTTTTCCAAATTTGCTGGCATATTGAGTGAAGCACTTTCATAGCATCATCTTTCAGGATTTGAAATAGCTCAACCAAGATTCTATCACCTCCACTAGCTTTGCTCGTAGTGATGCTTCCTAAGGCCCACTTGACTTCGCATTCCAGACTGTCTGGCTCTATGTCAGTGATCACACCATCATGGTTATCTGGGTCATGAAGATCTTTTTTGTATAGTTCTTCTGTGTATTTTTGCCACCTCTTCTTAATATCTTTTGCTTCTGTTACATCCATACCATTTCTGTTCTTTATTGTGCTCTTCTTTGCATGAAATGTTCCCTTGATATCTCTAATTTTCTTGAAGAGATCTATAGTCTTTTCCATTCTATTGTTTCCTCTATTTCTTTGCGTTGATCACTGAGGAAGGGTTTCTTATCTTTCCTTGCTATTCTTTGGGACTCTGCATTCAAATGGGTATATCTTTCCTTTTCTCCTTTGTCTTTCACTTCTTGTCTTTTCTCAGCTATTTGTAAGGCCTCCTCAGACAACTGTTTTGCTTTTTTGCATTTCTTTTTCTTGGGGATGATATTGATCACCGCCTCCTTTACAATGTCACAAACCTCCGTCCATAGTTCTTCAGTCACTCTGTCTATCAGATCTAATCCCTTGAATTTCTTTGTCACTTTCACTGTAAAATTGTAGGGGATTTGATTTAGGTCATACCTGAATGGTTAAGTGGTTCTCTCTACTTTCTTCAATTTAAGTCTGAATAAGTAGTTCTTGATCTGAGCCACAGACATCTCCCAGTCTTGTTTTTGCTGATTCTATAGAGCTTCTCCGTCTTTGGCTGCAAAGAATATATCAGTGTGTTTTCGGTATTGACCATCTGGTGATGTTCACGTGTAAAGTTGTCTCTTGTGTTGTTGTAAGAGGGTGTTTGCTATGACCAGTGCATTCTTTTGGCAAAACTCTGTTAGCCTTTGCCCTGCTTCATTTTGTACTCCAAGGCCAAACTTGCCTGTTACTCAAGGTATCTCTTAATTGCCTGCTTTTGTATTCCAGTCCCCTATGATGAAAAGGGCATCTTTTTTTGGTGTTAGTTCTAAAAGTCTTGTAGGTCATCATAGAACCAATGAACTTTAGCTTCTTCGGCATTAGTGGTTGGGGCATAGACTTTGATTGCTGTGATATTGAATGGTTTGCCTTGGAAATGAAATGATACCATTCTGTTTTTGAGACTGCACCCAAGAACTGCATTTTGGAGTCTTCTGTTGATTATGAGGGCTACTCTGTTTCTTCTAAGGGATTCTTGCCCACAGAAGTAGATATGATGGTCATCTTATGTCATTTATGTGGAGTTTAAGTCACTTATATGGGACTTAAGTCACTTACGTGGGCCATTTCTTCTGGTTTTCCTTAGGCCGGTCATTTTGATTTGCCTGGTTCACAGTCCATATTTGGTATATCTCAGGATCCTCCCATGTGTGCACACACGTATCTCTTAGCCAAGATGGATTCTACTGCAAAGGCATCTGGGTAGAGCATCCCTTGACATTTCTCCCCCTTTGACCTCCAAGGAGCTTTTCTGTAATTAGGGAGATCTCCTGACTGGGAATGAGAAATATGTGGCCTGAGCAAGGCCCAGCTTTCTCCTTTAATTGTCCTGCTTTTCTCATCTTGGAGTTTTGGTCAATACGGAAAGAATCTCCAATTCTTTTATCCTGGTGGAGGTAGAAGGTGAGGTGGGAGGGGTCATCTGCCTCCTGCCTCAAATCCATCCCAAGACTTTACACTGCTGTTTAGCTGCATGTCCCAATTTTCACCAGAACTTCTGCTGATACTACCCCAAACTCGTATTACTGCTCCCAAAAGCACTGTCTCATACCAAGGGTCAGCAAACTTTCTTCTGCAAAGTGAAAGTGAAAGTCACTCAGTCATGTCTGACTCTTTGTGACCCCATGGAATAGTCTATGGAATTCTCCACCCAGAATACTGGACTGGGTAGCCATTCCCTTCTCCAGTGGATCTTCCCAACCCAGGGGCTGAACCCAGGTCGCCTGCATTGCAGGTGATTCTTTACCAGCTGAGCCACGAGGGAAGCCAAATAGTAAATGTTTTAGGCTCTGCAGGCTATGAGATCACTGTCACAATTATTCAAGCTTGCCATTGTAGTTGTGAAAGCTCACTTGTGGTCAGTTGTGTCCAACTCTTTGTGACCCCATGGACTGTGGCGCGCCAGGCTCCTCTTTCCGTGGGATTTCCCAGGCAAGAATACTGGAGTGGGTTGCCATTTCCTCCTCCATGGGATCTTCCCAATGCAAGGATCAAACATGCATCTCCTGAATCTCCTGCATTGCAGTTAGATTCTTTACTGTTGACCCACTGGGAAAGCCCTCAGTTATGAAAGCAGCCAGAGATAAAATTTAAGTGATTGAGTACAGCTGTATTCCAATAAAATAAATTATGAAACCAAGCAGCAGGCCAGATTTGGCCTGTTCTCTACTAATCCAAAGATGAGTCTTTTTACTTTACAGTTAGGGGATATTCTTTACACCTTGCCAGCATGTAAGGCCAGATCTTAGGATTTAATGAGTTATCTCCCAAGAGCTGCTACATCTTCCAATGTGAGAAGAAAGAGGACTCCATGGTCCACACTACAGAAACCTTTACGACGGACTTATTATTAAGTAACACTACTTCCATTGTGGCAAATTTGAAATGAAAATATGAGGGAAAGCAAGTTATACTTTTTAGAGCTTTAAGGAGCCTTCTCACATTTTGCTGGGGAGTTGGACTTATCAATGCTTTCAGAATCCAAGCTGCCTTTCTGAGGAGAGGGTGACCTATTGGGTTGGCCAAAAAGTTCGTTTGGATTTTTCTGTATAGGTCAAAAAGTTTGTTTGGATTTTTCTGTAAGATGTTAGAGAAAAATGTGAAAGAACTTTTTGGCCAACCCCATACAAACTCTGTCTACACCATTGCCTAGTTATTTAAACATTTGAAGCTATTTGAAAACAAAAGTAAGCTGTCTTTTATTGGCCATTCAGACACTGTTTTAGGAAAGCTTTGGAGATCTTTGGACATACTTTTTTCCAGGCTCATTTTTAGAGTGAATAACAAGCTCACTTTTTGCAGTGACGCAGCTCTGTCTTATCTGTAAAAAAGAAAACAAATCCCACAATAAAAGGGGAGCTGAAACATCTTCACTGCCTGCTTTCCTGATTTCTCTGTCTGCCTGGAGATTTTATATGGCAACTTACAAGGCCAGCATCTTCAACATGACATGGATCACACTGGACTTTCATCTGCAGGGAAGAGATTGGGCAGCTAGTTTCATGAACAATTTGGTGAATTGTTCTAGTGTTCTCTAGTGGACTCACCAGCAAAGTGCAGAGGAGGTCGTACATTCAATACTGAAATCACATTCAATACTGGGAGCCGAGCCAGGATGACAGCAGGAGCATCAACAACTCTGTATTTCACCTGCTGAGGAAGGGATAGTGACCTTGGGTAGATACTTATTCAAAGAAGAGACATTGTTTCTTAATAATAATTTAAAAAATGGCTGATAAGAGACAAGCAAAAGAAGACTGTGTTTATGATCAAGGAGCAATTGTTAGTGTTTTGAAAACCTTTTAATCTGTGGTGATTAAGTCCATTTGTTGTACAGTCATAGTTATTTTTGAGTATGTTGGGCAAGACCATCTCAGTTGGGAGAAAAGTACTTTGTTTTAAAACTTAACAGAATAGTAAATGTCTTGGAGAAAATAATCCCGACAAATAAATAAAGCCTTAGCTACCAAGAGTCCTTGAGTTGTCACAGAAATTTCTAAACATTTCCCTCACGAATGTGTGTGTGTGTGTGTGTGTGTGTGTGTGTATGCACGATCATTTGCATCTGACTCTTTGCAATCCCATGGACTGTAACCCTCCAGGCTCCTCTGTCCATGCGATTCTCTAGGTAAGAATACTAACTCCAGGTAAGAATGCTAAAGTGGGTTGCCATTTCCTTCCCAGGGGATCTTCTCCAGTGGTCGAACCCACTGTCTCCTGCATTGGCAGGCCGACTCTTTAACATTGAGTCACCCGGGCAGCCCTCACGAATAGGTTCCTAAAACACCTTCAACAGCGAATCCTTCAGCTGTCTCCCAAACGTTTGGAATGTGTGCAGACCCCACCATGGCCACTGCCACCGCCCTTGTCCTGGACATTGAAGGCCTCAGGCCTGGACAATTACCTTAGTCATCTAGATGCCCTCTGGTTTCCTGTGTTCAACCTCTTTTCTACTCTGTGGCCAAACTGATCTTTTATCATTTCTCTGTTCACTTCCTCTGATGGTTTCCCATTTCTGACAGTCTTATTTATTGGCTTTGCAGACAGCGCTGGATGGGGTTTCCATTCCCTCCTCCAGGGGATCTTTCCCACCCAGGGATCTAACCCCCATCTCTTGCATCTCCTGCATTGGCAGGCACATTCCTCTGCTCAGCCCTAGCCTCCCCGCCCTGTCCACCCTCACCTCCCCCTCCACGCCTCTGCTCCCACCACATTTCTCTCCTTAGTGGTTAGAGCTTACCCTGCTCCAGAGCTGAAGAGCTTACACCAATCTCCTTGTCAGTCTTCAAATATACCCTGCAGGTTGTCTTCCACCCTAGGGCTTCTGTATTTTCTATTCCAGTGTGCCTAGAGGGCTTTGTATCTACACCTTCACATGGTGACTCATTTTAATCTCTGATTTTAGTTCAGTTCAATTCAGTCACTCACTTGTGTCTGACTCTTCCCGACCCCATGGACTGCAGCACGCCAGGCTTCCCTGTCCATCACCAACCCCCAGAGCTTGCTCAAACTCAGGTTCATTGAGTCGGTGATGGCATCCAACCATCTCATCCTCTGTCACCCCCTTCTCCTCCTGCCTTCAATCTTTCCCAGCATCAGGGTCTTTTCCAGTGAGTCAGTGCTTCATTCACATCAGCTGGCCAAAGTACTGGAGTTTCAGGTTCAGTATCAGTCCTTCCAATGAATATTCAGGACTGATTTCCTTTAGGATGACTGGTTGGATCTCCTTGCAGTCCAAGGGACTCTCAAGAGTCTTCTCCAACACCACAGTTCAAAAGCATCAAATCTTCAGCGCTCAGCTTTCTCTATAGTCCAACTCTCACATCCATACATGACTACTGGAAAAACCATAGCTTTGACTAGAAGGACCTTTGTTGGCAAAGTAATGCCTCTGCTTTTTAATATTTTTGTCTAGGTTGGTCATACCTTTTCTTTCAAGGAGCAAGTGTCTTTTGATTTCATGGCTGCAGTCACCATCTGCAGTGATTTTGGAGCCCAAAAAAATAAAGTCTGTCACTGTTTCCATTGTTTCCTCATCTATTTGCCATGAAGTGATGGGACTGGATGCCATGATCTTGGCTTTCTGAGTCTTGAGTTTTAAGCCAACTTTTTCACTCTCCTCTTTCACTTTCATCAAGAGGCTCTTTAGTTCTTCACTTTCTGCCAAAAGGGTGGTGTCACCTGCATCTCTGAGGTTATCGATATTTCTCCCAGCAATCTTGATTCCAGATTGTGCTTCATCCAACCTGGCATTTCACATGATGTACTCTGCATATAAGTTAAATAAACAGGGTGGCAATATACAGGCTTGATATATTCCTTTTCCAGTTTGCAACCAGTCTGTTATTCCATGTCCAATTCTAACTGTTGCTTCTTGACCTGAATACAGATTTCTCAGGAGGCAGATAAGGTGGTCTGGTAGTCCCGTCTCTTGAAGAATTTTCCACAGTTTGTTGTGATCCACACATTAAATGCTTTGGCGTAATCAATAAAACAGAAGTAGGTGGTTTTCTGAAACTCTCTTGCTTTTCCTATGACCCAGTGGATGTTGGTAATTTTATCTCTGGTTTCTCTGCCTTTTCTAAATCCTGCTTGAACATCTGGAAGTTCATGGTTCATGTTGTGTTGAAGCCTGACTTGGAGAATTTTGAGGATTACTTTGCTAGTGTGTGAGATGAGTGCAATGGTGTGGTAGTTTGAACATTCTTTGATGTTGCCTTTCTTAGGGATTGGAATGAAAACTGACCTTTTCCAGTCCTGTGGCCACTGCTGGCCAAATTTTCTGGCATATTGAGTGCAGCACTATAATAGCATCATCTTTCAGGATTTGAAATAGCTCAACTGAAATTCCGTCACTTCCCCTAGCTTTGTTTGTAGTGATGCTTCCTAAAACTCATTTGACTTCGCATTCCAGGCTGTCTGTCTCGAGGTGAGTGATCATACCATAGTGATTATCTAGGTCATGAAGATCTTTTTTGTATAGTTCTGTGTATTCTTGCCACCTCTTCTTACATCTCCTGCTTTTGTTAGGTCCATACCACTTCTATCCTTTATTGTGCCCCAGACCTCTGAATTTAAGCTCAGGTATTACCTCCTCAAGGGCTTTCCCAGATAATCCCACCAAATATATACCTCTTGGGCACTCTCTGTACCACCATTTGCTTCTCTTCATGACATTTATTTTTTTAAGGGCTTCCCAGGTGTCTCTGTGTTAAGCAATGTGCCTGCCAATGCAGGAGATGCAGGAGAAGGGGGTTAGATCCCTGGGTGGGAAAGATTCCCTGGAGGAGGGAATGGAAACCCACTGCAGTATTCTTGCCTGGGAAATCCCATGGACAGAGGAGTCTGGTGGGTTACAATCCATGGGGCTGCAGAGAGTCAGACATGATTGAGCATTCATGCACAATGACATTTATGCCTTCTAGAAATCATCTGGTTAAATTGTTTCAGGAAACCTCTGGATGATCCTGCCAGAAGATGGAGGATTGGAGATGGGCTAGGGGTTTGGACAAGGGGATGGTTCAGGCAGGGATTAGGGGTGTTTTGGGATATTGGCAAATATTGGCAATGGGATTATGTTTTCATATGACAAAAGTTAAAATGTACAAACTCATATGTTTTCAGAAGTATGGTCAGCCGCTATGGAAAACAGTGTGGAGATTTCTTAAAAAACTGGAAATAGAACTGCCATATGACCCAGCAATCCCACTTCTGGGCATACACACTGAGGAAACCAGATCTGAAAGAGACACGTGCACCCCAATGTTCATTGCAGCACTGTTTATAATAGCCAGGACATGGAAGCAACCTAGATGCCCATCAGCAGATGAATGGATAAGGAAGCTGTGGTACATATACACCATGGAATATTACTCAGCCATTAAAAGAATTCATTTGAATCAGTTCTAATGAGATGGATGAAACTGGAGCCCATTATACAGAGTGAAGTAAGCCAGAAAGATAAAGACCAATACAGAATACTAACACATATATATGGAATTTAGAAAGATGGTAATGATAACCCTATAATGCAAAACAGAAAAAGAGACACAGAAATACAGAACAGACTTTTGAACTCTGTGGGAGAATGTGAGGGTGGGATATTTCAAAAGAACAGCATGTATACTATCTATGGTGAAACAGATCACCAGCCCAGGTGGGATGCATGAGACAAGTGCTCGGGCCTGGTGCACTGGGAAGACCCAGAGGAATCGGGTGGAGAGGGAGGTGGAATGGGGGATCGGGATGGGGAATACGTGTAAATCCATGGCTGATTCATATCAATGTATGACAAAACCCACTGAAATGTTGTGAAGTAATTAGCCCCCAAAAAAAAAAAAAAAAAAAAAAAAGAGTGTATACATAATGCATCATAAGAAGGAAACAGAATACATAAATCTCTGCAAAATTATTGTAATGCTCTTTCCCTCCTGTTTGCTAACTTAATGTCAGCTCTTGAAAGTTAGTGCAGTGTGTGATTCTGAAGCTGAGCTGCTGGAACTCAGCAGCCAGAACTCAGCTTTAAATCCCTCTTCTTCAGTTTCCCAGCCATCTAATCTTGATGACATTAAAGCTTGCCTATGTGCCCCAGTGACCTGATGAATTTGTTGAGAGAACTAAATGAGTTAAAACACTTCTATTCTGGGAATGGCTCATAGCACAGAAGAAATAGTTGATAAATATTAAGTATCATTATCAGACAACAGGAAACATCCCTGCCCCTTGGGGCTCCTTAAGAGAAAGGGAATGCTGGAATTTCCTTTTCCACTCTGGAAATGGAGGTGACCAGAAGGATCAGAGCACTTCCCGCTCCACCCCCTCTCACTTTCAAAGCAGTTCTCAGATTTTTGTCCATAGAGCTGCAGGTGGGCAGATATTTTTTTGTCCATTTTTCCTCAAACTACTTAGACAGGTTGAAAACAGTGACAGAAATATCACCTTCTGAGGTTGAGGAGCAGTACAAGAAATAGCTGAGAATTACTAAATGGTATTTGGGTAGAAAAAAATGTTGCAATTGATTTGGTTTTTGAGTATTCACACACACATATACACATCTTCTACCTTTTAAAATGTATTTATTACATAGGTCTAGTGAAGGGAAAAGAGTCCCACTTACAGAACTCAAGATCTCTCAACATTCAGATATTTGATCCTTTTGGAGGTAGTTAACCGATCTGTGGATTTCTTTTATCGTCTGCTCTTTGTGCTGCCAAAAGGCAATTGGGAAATGCAGGGCTGTAGGTGGGGGAAAAGGTAGGGTTTAGAGGTAAAACAAAGCAAAAAGCAGGAGAATAAAATCTTGGAGGAAAGCAAGAGTAAGGAGAATTGGACTGTTATTTTCAAAATGATAAGTCATTAGGTTTTTGAAGGAAGTAAGGCCAGTTATCAGGCTTTGAAAGAAAGTAAAGCCATGGATTTACATGTGTTCCCCATCCCGATCCCCCCTCCCCCCCTCCCTCTCCATCCCATCCCTCTGGGTCTTCCCAGTGCACCAGCCCTGAGCACCCGTCTCATGCATCCAACCTGGGCTGGTGATCTGTTTCACCCTTGATAGTATACTTGTTTCAATGCTGTTCTCTCTGAACATCCCACCCTCGCCTTCTCCCACAGAGTCCAAAAGTCTGTTCTGTACATGGCTGATTCATGTCAATGTATGACAAAAACCACTACAATAAAAAAAAAAAAAAAGAAAGTAAAGCCAGGCTCCCACGTTCAGGGTCAGGTTGTCTGACCCGGTGGTAAGAGCTTACCTCTGCCTTCTTCCGGAGCCTTTAGAAGAGGATACAGCCTGAGGCAGTCACCGCGCAGGGTTTACTTAGATTCCGAACGTCAACAGGTTGAGAGATGAGCTTTCACCCCAAATCTCACTAACGCTGTTCGTTTCTGTTCAGAGTGTCTCTGATTTCCAGAAAGGAGGTGGAGAAGCTGATGATCTGTGTAGAAAGGTTTGATGAACCTGTGTTGATTCATAACCTCCTGGCCTGAGGAGATGGAGCCCTGGCTCACCAGACTCTGGCCACAGCACTCCTGGAGCTCTCGCTTCTTCTGGGTCAGCCTCAGGGTGATCACCGAGCCCCCGAAGCTTCTCTTCAGATGTCCAAGAGACCTTACACACTGCTGTGACAGGGCTGAAGGAAGAACAAAGATTTAATACAATGAGAGAAAATGGGACGACAGGAGAAGATGGCTCTCTTCAATATTTAAAGAGCTGCTGCAAGAGAGGCTGCAGGAGCTTTGTGGCGTTAAAGAGCAAAATCAGAGCTGATAGGAGTTACCGATCTGAACTCAAAATGGTTCAGAGTTGAGGGGAGGGGGAATTGGAAGAAGGTGGTTCAAGGTATAAGCTTCCAGTTATAGGATAAATAAGTCCTAGGGATGTACGGCTAGACATGACTCATCTGATTAACATTGTATGTTGAACGAAAGTTGTTGAGAGTAAATCCTGTGTTCTCATTACAAGGAATACATTTATTTTTTGTCTTAAAAAAAATCTGACAGTGAACTGCTTGCTTTTTTTTTTTTCAAACGGTTTTGGATTGTGAACTTACCTTCAGTGGCGTTTTTCTGAAAAATGTATTTATTATATTTTTTGACTGTGTTGGGTCTTAGTTGTGGCATGTGGGATCTTCCTTTCGGCACAGGGGCTCACTGCAGTATGTGGGATCTTAGTTCCCCAACCAGGGATCAAACCCACATCCTTTGCATTAGAAGGTGGATTCTTAACCACTGGACAACCAGAGAAGTCCCAAGAGTCCCTCTTAAGCTTAGTATGTTGACTTGCTTATTTTCATCCTTCCTTTAACCAGAACTAACAAAGTAGAAATCTAAACTACTTTGCTTATTATTATATCCTTAGTACTTAGAATAGCATTTGGCATAGAATGTGTGCTAAGTCACTTCAGTTTTGTCTGACTCTTTGCAACACCATGGACTATAGCCCTCCTGGCTCCTCTGTCCATGGGATTCTCCAGGCAAAATACTGGAGTGGGTTGCTATGCCTGCCTCTAGGGGAGCTTCCCAACCTAGGAATTGAACCCTCGTCTCTTGCATTGCAGGCAGATTCTTTACTGCTGAGCCTCCAGGGAAGCCCTTGGCATAGAATAGGTACTCAACAAGTGTCTATCGAAAGAAAGAACTATAATCTCAGCAATTCTTTCTGATTAGTGCTATAATTATCCCATAGCATAGATAAAAAACTGAGGCTAATGAACTTGCTCAAGATCACAACTCATCAGTGCTGGAGCTGGCTCCAGCTGGCACTTTTAAGCATCACAATACATTTGTATTATGTTTCCTGTTTTAACATATCAGTCCAAACTGTGCTTCAAACTTCATCTCAAATTCCATTTGGATAAGACCACCTTAGCGCCTGACACATCCCTAATATTTCGCTCATCCAATCCTGCAAGCAAGTTTTGTGTGTGCTCAGTTGCTCAGCTATGTCCAACTCTTGTGACCTCATGGACTGTAGCCCTCCAGGCTCCTCTGTTCATAGGATTCTCTAGGCAAGAATACTGGAGTGGATTGCCATTTCCTTCTCCAGGGATCTTCCTAACCCAGGGATTGAACTCGCCCCTTGCGTCTCCTGCATTGGCAGGCAGATTCTTTACCACTGAGCCACCTGGGAAGCTCAGGTAGAAAGTTATCATAAGAACAATTGGTAAATGGTGGTTTTCTCACCTCAGTCAACTGTTCAAAAATGGTGGTGGCACCCAGTAGAAATGAATGTCCCTGCCTAAAAAAAAACTCTGTTCTTCAAGTTTATTTCTGTTTGTGATATTATCTTTTCTTACATTTTCCAGTCACACAAGAAATGGAACTATGCTTAGTATATTAGTATCTTACTTTACTGAATGAGCAAGTCAAAGCAAAAGTCGCTCAGTTAAGTCCGACTCTTTGCGACCCCATGGACAGTCCATGGAATTGTCCAGGACAGAATACTGGAGTGGGTAGCCTTTCCCTTCTCCAGGGGATCTTCCCAACCTAGGGATCGAACCCAGGCCTCCCGCATTGAAGGTGGATTCTTTACCAGCTGAGCCACAAGGAAGCCCAAGAATACTGGAGTGGGTAGCCTATCCCTTCTCCAGGGGAACTTCCCAACCCAGGAATCAAACTGGGGTCTCCTGCATAGCAGGCAGATTCTTTACCAACTGAGCTATCAGGGAAGACCTACTGAATGAGTTAATCAGTAAGTAATTCTTTGATTTACAAAAGACTTCTTAAAGCACAAAAGAAAAAACTCAGAAAAGAGGTTCAGCTAGTTAAGTAACGTGAATGCCTTAACTGAGTTTTCCTGTAGTCTCTGGACATTATGTCATAGTCAGAGCCCTGGCCAGGTAAGGGTTAACTGTTCAGACAAAACAAAACAGAAAGGAGGCGCCCCTGGTTCCAGTTGACTAATCTTTTCTCTCACCTGTTTCGTGCAGCCTTCAGAGCCAAAGAAATTTTACCAGAGGATTAAAACTTAGGTAAACAGAGATTCTTTCACTTCCAGCTCTGATTCTCTGGAGAGCAAGAAGCTCCAGCTTACATGTATGCAGATGTTAATTCATATTGGTTACTCAATATATAATTTTAAGAAGTCTGATTGTCTTACAGTATAGAGGCAGCAATGAATGAAGGTGATGGTGAATGCTAAGGTAAAGGAAGTTCATTTATTTGGGCTGTTGCGGGTTGCAGTTTATCACTTCATCACTTCTGGTTGCAAAAAATAAAAGGTAGACTTAACGCCGAGAAATATAAGACTCCTTGGGTTTTCTAATTTGTCTTTAATTTCCTGATAGTGACAACAATTCTATTTAATGCAGGATCGTGTATTAGTAGCACTATCGCTTGTTCACAGACAAATCTGGAAATACAGATGTTGATTTTCAATCATGAAATATATTGATTTTTTTCAAATACGTAGTTACCTGTGGTTTAGAATATTTGAAGTGAGTTTAAATGATCCAGATAATATTTCCTTCCTGCTTTTTTCTATTATCTGAAAAGCCCCCTTTTGTTTATCCATTTCTTCCAAGTTCATCCTTCAAGTTTCGATCAAGCCATGTGTTTTCCATACACCTGTCTCCCTCCCCTGAAATCCTAGAGCATTAGTGGTCTATACTGTACTGTACTACACAGCTACACACACACACACACACACACACACACACACACACTTTGTTGGAATTTTCTTTCAAAATTCACAAATGAGAAAGCTTTTAAAGCCAAATAGCACAAAAAATTATAAAAAGACAAAGTCAACTTGGTGAATATCTTTTTACATGTAAAAATAAATAGAACAAATATAATTGCATGCATTTATATACATGTGCTCCCCTACTTTTAGGAAGGGGAATAGGATCATCATTAGATACATGATTTGACTTGCTACTCTATTCATTTAAACTGTGTACTCTGGGTATTCCTCTAGGTCAGCACATGTCTCAGTCATTCTTGGCCTATTTTTTTTTTTCTTTGAAATATGTCTATTTCTATAGAACAGATTTCCAAAACTGAAATTACAGAAACAATGTGTGCTGTAATTCACAACCCTACTGCTTCTATACCCCATTATGTTGAATATTATAAATCTTTAAAATTTTGTTAACTTATTATATGAAAAAGTGAGAGTATTGTGTTGTTTTGAATTGTGTTTCCTTGTCTATTAGTGAGACTTAACATCTTTTATAAACTGCTTTTAATACATTTTTTATTTGCATTTCTTCTTTTATGAACCTCAGTCTATACCCATGTTTATTTTTTTTAATCAATCTTTAGAAGCTCTTTTTTTCACATTAGCGATATAACCTCCTGCTTCTTATATATAGTTTAAACATTTCCTCCATCTCTGTTTTTCAAATATTATTTATGGCAATTTTCTTGCCTTTGTTTACATTGTATTATGATGAGTTCAACTTTGAGAACTTTTTCCATTATGGTTTCTTAAAGTTTCTTTGGTCTTTTTGAAGAAATTTTTTTCAATCCTAGCACTTTTCTACTTAAAAAAAAGTTTACATTTTTATAATAGATATTAATGTAGTATTAATTTAATAAATTACTAATATATATAATATAATTTAATAAAATATGTATTAATATATATATTTTACATTGAAGTCTTTCATCCTTTGCTCTTTTTATTTTAAACATGCTATTTAGACAGGGCTAGCAGTCTATTTTCTTTTCAGATAGTGATTCAATTATGATATCACAATCGTTCATTATATAAGCTCTATTTTTTCCTGATGATATTATTAATGTATTTATCATATACACATTTTCTGTTTTACTGGATGTTGTAATGGACTCAGTTTTGCAGCAGTGACCTGTGTGTTTGTTTTTTGGCTCAGAACGTGCTGTTCTAATCAGACTAATGTTACAGAGGGTTTTAGTATCTCCATGGCAGTTTCCTACCATCCTTTTTGATTTCAGGGCAGGGTGGGGGCAGTCTTTCTCTCAAACTCAAGCCCAGTGAGCGAGCATGACTTTAAGAAGTTCTCTGTGAGTGGTTTATCTGTCCTCTGTAATTTGGATGACACAGGCACTGGTGTCCAATTCCTGCTGAAGAAGTTTAGGAGGTTGTGATCCACCTGCCAGGAGGTGGAAAGAAGAGAGGGCTACGTTCAAAAAGGAGCGACATCGCAGTCAACCGTGGGTCAACCGGAGCTAGTTTGAGGCTGTCTTACACCTGGACTGGATTCTATGGAGCGATGCTGAGATCCCAGTAGAAAGAGGCTAAACGTGTACGCTGCTCCTCAAAATTTGAAGGAGAAATTGTGCAATTTCTGATCAATTCGAGGAGGTGCATTTACCCTGCCAGGACACTGCAGGTGAGAGATGGTGAATGAGGGGTGGGATCATCCAAGACCCGTGAAAGTGGCCACCAGAGAGTGTTAATTTCAAATATCAATCCTGGCCAAAGGAGGCAAGGATGACATTTCCTGCTTCATTAACCACCCCCTCCCCCCACCAACTCCTACAAGTTTCAAGTTTCAATTCTGCAGGAGACAAAGCCAGCCTTGTTCTACTGAGGAGGAAAAGAGGGGTGTGTGGGGATGGGGAGAGGCCAGAAGAAGCTGGTAGAAAACAGAAGCAATCTGTTTATGATGATTTCAGGAATGAGTATAGAATTTTAAATCTTCAAAATAGCCATTTACTTCTCATAAGTCAATAGATAAATAGAATTACATGTCCTGTATTTGAAATGAGGATAAAAAGTAGAAAATGTCTTGCTCATGCCAAGTTGCTTCAGTCACGTCAGACTCTTTGCGACCCCACAGAACCCTCCTCTGTCCATGGGGTTTTCCAGGTAAGAATACTGAAGTGGGTTGCCATTTCCTTCTCCAGAGGATCTTTTGGACCCAGGGATCAAACCCGCATCTCTTGTCTCCTAGATACTTCGAGGCAGGATGTGGACAAGATGAAACTCAAGCTTGACAACTTCGCTTTTCAGTTACTTTGTTAGCAATAGAGGCAGCTGAAACTACCAATTATTGAAACATGTCAGGCTCTCAGACTGGCACTTTACATCAATCATCTCATTTTTTGTTATATGCCAGGTGGAAGTCTAATTTTTTTAGGATCCAGCAAGAGATTTACATATCTCCTATTTAGTCAATCTAGGAAGCCTAACAAGACTTATCAAGAAGTTTTCTTGGCAGTTTCTGACGCTTCAGAGAAATTTAGGTCACTTGGATTTCACTGTTAGAATTAATTCAAATGCTGACAGCAGCTGCTTCAGTATTCCAAATATACAATGTAAATGACAATGTAGGACAAATATGAAAAAATGTAGACTGAATTCTGCATTGGCTTGGTTCACCAACATTTTTGTTTCACAAATTAGAAACTTTTTGATAGTAACAATCTGTCATTTCATCTACTTTTATGAGAATATAATATAATGATTTTAGTGAGATGGTGTAATTTTCATTTGCATTCTAAAATGGGAAAAGTGAAAATTGCTCAGTCATGTCCAACTCTTTGCAACTCCATGGACTGTGTAGTCCATGGAGTTCTCCAGGCCAGAATACTGGAGTGGGTAGCCTTTCCCTTCTCCAGGGGATCTTCCCAACTCAGGGATCGAACCCAGGTCTCCCATATTGCAGGCAGATTCATTACCAGTTGAGCTATCAGGGAAGCCCAACAGCATATTCAGTTCAGTTCAGTTCAGTCGCTCAGTCATGTCCGACTCTTTGTGACCCCGTGAACTGCAGCAAGTCAGGCCTCCCTGTCTATCACCAACTCCTGGAGTCCACCTAAACCTATGTCCATCGAGTCAGTGATGCCATCCAACCATCTCATCCTCTGTCATCCCCTTCTCCTCCTGCCCTCAATCTTTCCCAGCATCAGGGTCTTTTCAAATGAGTCAGCTCTTCGTATCAGGTGGCCAAAGTATTGGAGTTTCAGCTTCAACATCAGTCCTTCCAATGAACACCCAGGACTGATCTCCTTTAGGATGGACTGGTTGGATCTCCTTGTAGTCCAACAGCATATGAAATACAACAACTTATGAAAAGTCCATACAAGGCACTTCATTTTGAAAAAGTTCTAGTTTCTTTTTCTATCCACTTTCTTCCTTTTATCTCTGTGTTTACCAGTGACCTTATGTCATTTGTGGTTTCTAAGCTCCTGTTCTTTATGCTATAAATCTTGTTAAAACCCATGCTAGATGAGGCTAGTTGGTTGAACTACCAATGTGAATTCAGATATTCATTCAGAATAAATAAATTCAGAAATGTCAGAAACATACACAAGTAGTGAACCTATCTTTGAATCTGCTATTCTATCTTTTGTTTATTTATGTGGCAGAATAAGTTGTTTATATGTGAAAGGAAGAGGGAAGAGGGTAAACTCTGTTTGAAGTCTCTGTTTTCTGGTAGGGACACTGATCATTTGCTAAATTGGATCTTAGTCTGGTAATGTCTTAGTATATCTGGAAATTATGGTCACATTTGTGGATAATTTTAAGGGTAAATTAAGTTTTAAATATATAGGAAAGGCTAGAAAGAAAAGTGTATAAGTGACACCAAGACCTAAGCTTTTCTGGGGAAAATTTCTGGATAGAAACGTATAATAAAAAGTAACTCTAATGATTATAACTATTTTCAGATAGGTAAATATTACATCCTATTGCCTTCCTGTATTACATACAGATGGGAAGACAATTTGCCTCAGATTACTGGTCATAGCCCAAGCTCATTTCTGGTGGTAAAGCAGTGCATTATCCATTTTGGGTGATTTAGCTCCTAAAAAACTCAAAAGTAGCAAAAGAACAACATGTACTAGAGATACATAAGATTTAAAAGATTTTAAAGAGCCTTGGCACATCATGTCTTAAGACAGCCACATTTAAGCATACATTGTTGTTTAGTCGCTAAGTTGCATCCGACTCTTTGGTGGCCCCATGGACTGTAGCCCACCAGGCTCCTCTGTCTGTGGGAAAGCATGCATCAGATTGTTGTATTATGGTGTTTACAATGATTAAGTACAGAAGGGTCTTTTCGGTATTTGAATACACTCTAGAAGATTAATCCTATACTTGCTGATTTTCCCATTGTTGCTATTAGACCCTCCTAAAGCCTTGACCTGGGTTTATTTTTTTCTTATTTTTAACTCAGAAGTCTTAGAATCAAAATGGGGCCACATGTGGCAGTAGTGAAGTTGTATAATTTTTAAAAAATATCTCATGCTTTGGTCAATGCCATTTCCTAGAATTTAATGAATAATAATCACAGGTAATATTTGTTAAATGTGGTTGAGACAGGTGTAATTATACTCTGAGCCTTTTTCATGAATCATCTATCTTCATATCTCTGTCAAGAAGACACATACACACATGCATGTATATGTATTTTCATATATAAATGAGGCAATTGAGGCCAAAAGAAGTTAAGAAATGTATATAATGTTTCAAAAGGAACTAGGATTTTAACAAAGATCAGTCAGCCTGATTTTAAAAACCCTGCCCTTCCCACTATACCAGTAGTCTTACCATAGTAGTTTTCAGAATCTTGTTGACATTTTACTCTTCAAAAGCACACTGGGGATTTTTTAAATGCTTAATTGTACTTTTAATATTACAACATTTGAACACGTTTAGACAATCTTTCCTGGTTCAGACAGTTATTAATCCTAAACTCAAATTCAAATAAAGCTCCAGAAACTTTCAAATAAAACTCCAGTTGTCCTGGAACTCAAAGGGTTTGGTTCTGTTTCATAGCCTCTTTTATTTTGCAGTGTCCTTTCCGCAGGAGGGATTCTGGAAGCAGAGTTCCTAAAGATGCAATACTGTCTGAGGAAGTCTGAAGAAGTTTCGGGGAAACAAATGATTTCCACTGTCTTGTTCTCTTCTCTTGTCCTGCTAGCCTTCTCTACCTTGTTGGCCCAGGTTAACATTTAGGATTTTCATAACCAGAGTGCAACTGGCGCTTTCAATATTGTTTAGCCATAGCTGTTTGCAGGGAAATGGTTGCAAATGTATGTAGGCCCCAAAGCCCGAACACAGATATTTTAAGTGGTAATCAAGGCTCCTTTATGCCTTCTTCCTCCTTGCTCCTTCTTTTTCTTTTCCTTATAGCTCTCCTCATTTCTTCCCTAATCATTTTGTCTGCAGGAGCACATTCCATTCTCCCAGGCCTTTGCTCTCCGCTCCTGTTATGTGACTTCAACTAGGGTATTAGTAATAGTAATAAAGATTTCCCTGTCAAGAGGGATTTGTTTTTTGAAAAGAGACTCTTGAACTAAAAAGTTCTTAAAATGCAAAAGAATGAATTTCAAGTTGCAGGAAGTTTGGGAGGTTAATCTGGGACATGAGTTCTTCTTGAGACCTGCTTCTTATTCAGATAATTCATGTTTCAAAAGTGGAGGTATGTGTTCAATAAAGAAACTGAATTATCACAAGCCAGAATCTACTTTTTTTTTTGGCTTCTCTGGTGGCTCAGAGGGTAAAGAATCTGCCAGGAGACCCAGGTTTGATCCCTGGGCGGGGAAGATCCCCTGGAGATGGGAATGGCAATCCACTCCAGTTTTCTTGCCTGGAGAATTCCATGGACAGAGGAGTCTGGCGGGCTACAGTCCATGGGGTCACAAAGAGTCAGACATGACTGAGAGATTAACAGACACACACACACACAGAATCTACTATTATCACAGTTATAACTGGAACCACATCTTCCTAGCCTTCATGTAAGCTGACAATATCCTTAATTTCACTTATGTAGGCCTCATATTCACACATTTATAGGATAATCAGGGCATTATACCCATGAAGATGAAGAAAAGATTTTTTTTTTTAATGTAAAAATCTGCAAGTTTTAATTAAGACAGTTACAGGAATTCCCTGGTGGTCCAGTTGTTAGGACTCCATGCTTTCTTTGCAGAAGGCCTGGGTTAGATCCCTGGTTGGGGAAATAAGATCCTACAAGCCTCTAATCATGGCCAAAAAATAAAGATATTGCTTTTAAAAAAGGGTCATGGTAGTTTTTTAAATTGAAGTGTGATTGATTTACAATATTGCATTAGTTTTAGGTGTATGGAAAATATATATTCTGATAGTTTTTTAAGGTAATTTTCCATTATAGATCATTATAAGATGCTGAATACAGTTCCCTGTACTATACAGCAAATTCTTGTTGCTTAGGAAAGATTTTTTAAAATTTGGCTACAATTTTTTTGATAAAATTAATTTTCGTTCTTATAATGCCTATCCATGATTTCAATTTTAAAAGTATTGACTTCATCAATATATGGTTTGTGATGTAGGAGGTAACATTGCCAGTTGCTGAAATTCTATTCCTTTTAGACGTTTCAGAATTTGCTCTCACTCTTCTAATCTACTTACAAGTCAGGTAATCTCTACCAGATGTGCCGTTTCTGCATTGTCTGAGATTTCCTTTATAGGATTTGTGCACCACTTCTTACTGATCATAACTTGTTCTACATAACAAGGAATGTTCCCACAGGAAAGAAAGAGGGGGGCTTTTCAGAACCTGCATCTCGGGTAGTCCTGTCAAAGTTTTTGCAATTCTAGATGCGATGGGGTGGGACAAATGCCTTTGCATCATTAGTTATTGGAGCAGAAAAGGTATTCAGTGATACAAATCCTGCTTAGGATTTGGACAGATTATTGTCTTTATCCTAGTTCTCTTTTTTTTTTTGAACATTTCCCCACGCTGTTTTGTGCTCACTTTTGTTACCCACCTTTATGCTCTCCCCATTTCTCTCTCCTTTTAAATCCTCTGGTCTGGTTTGCTATTAATAACAAAAGTGCTCATGTAATATTATATCATTTTTTGTTTGTGTAGAGTTGTCATGGCCAGAATAGTTACCACTGACTGAACACCAGAGACACGCCACCCACTTCATGTATTTCTTTCCTAATCTTTAATACAACCCTACAATTATTTTTCTTGTTTTACAAAGAGATTATAAGATGTCATACTCTATCAGCATCATCATTGTGTGATATCAGAAATTTACATTGAAGTTCACTCATTCATTTTCTTGTTCTTTATTCATAGAATATATTGATTCAGCCAATGTTGACTGAGTGCCTGTTATGTGCAAAGTCGGGATTGAAATATTGCGGGGATTACAAAGGTAACTCACACATCTTTGTCCTAGATTACAGGCTAGATGAGAAAATAATGCCTGTGCATACATAACCAAAAATACAAGGTAAATCTGTAAACTTCTTCAAGATATTCTCTAAACTCTAGCCACTGAAAGAGTATCAAACACCAACGCAAGCTTAATAGACATGTGTTGAATGACTGTTTCAATCAACTGATATCAGAAGAGTAATACAGATAAAAAAGTCTATGTAACTTAAGACGAGAGGTTCCTTGGAGATTGTGGCATTTGAGTAAAACCTGGGTATAAACTCCAACAGGGTGAAGGGAGGATATTGCAAGGTGAGCAAGCTGTATGGGCCGAGGTGTGGAGGTGAGCAAGTGAGGGGTGTGAAATGTGGTCTGAAGTTCCATGGGAAGGACCTTCATGGACTGGCTACTGGATGTGGGTTTATTCACTTGGTGGAATTTTCATTTAGCCATAAAAGAAAAATTTCTTAAATGTATACAGAACAAAGAAATGAAAGCCTCAATAGAAAAGGCAATATGTTAGGAGGTTGGGATTTATATACACACACTACTACATGTAAAACTGGTAACCAACAAGGACCTACTGTATAGCACAGGGAACTATACTCAATATTTTATTGAAAAACAATCTGAAAAAGAATACATATATATACATATATTTATGTATAACCGAATCACTTTGCTCTACACCTGAAACTAACATGACATTGTACACTAACTATTGTTGTTTTAGTTGCTCATTCATGTCTGATTGTTTTGCAACCCCATGGACTGTGGCCTGCTAGGCTCCTCTCCGGGAGGAGAGTATTCTCCAGGCAAGACCTGGAGTATTCTCCAGGCAAGAATACTGGAGTGGGTTGCCATTTCCTTTTCCAGGGGATCTTCCTGACCCAGGGACTGAACCTATGTTTCTGGGACTGGCAGGTGGATTCTTTACCACTGAGCCACCAGGGAAGCCCACAACTATACTTCGATTAAAAAAAAGAAAGTCAGTATCAGAGTCTCAAGTGGATTTGGGAGGGGAAATAGAGATAAGCCTCGAGCAATCTTTCAGTATTGAAAAATTTTGATAAGTTTTAGATTTTTCAGACTTTCAGTTGAAACCTTATAAAACAAAATAAAACAAGATAAAACTATGTGATACTGGGTAAAGATTGTTATCTTCAACAGCAAACAAGTTCCTGGACACATTTTTCACCCCATTATTCTTTTGCCTGACTTGTTTGTCCAGTTCTAAGACAAACTGATTTGGCAGGGTTCTACAAAAAATAAGCTACAGTAGAAGTAAGAAAAAAAGATTTCTGTTTAGACATGATGTGGCAAAATTGCCTGAGCTTAGGAGTCTGATAAACCTCGGTCCCAGTCTTAGAGTGACCATTACTAACTATGTGATCTTGGACAAATCAGCTCATTTTCTTTTACAGCTACTATCCTTTATTTTGACAGACATGGCTTGTTATGAAAAGGCAAAGAAATCCTTGTCATTCTTATTTATTCAGAATGAAATTTTTATATCAGCCTGTTTTTTATTCTTTGGTTTATATCAGTTAATAGTGTAACAATACCTGCTTGATGGAGTTTTATGAGGATTAACAATAGAATATATATAGAGTCCTGGGTGTTCATCGGTAGGACTGATGTTGAAGCTGAAACTCCAATACTTTGGCCACCTGATGCGAAGAGCTGACTTATTTTAAAAGACCCTGATTCTGGGAAAGATTGAGGGCAGGAGGAGAAGGGGACGACAGAGGATGAGATGGTTGGATGGCATTACCGACTCAGTGGACATGGGTTTGAGTGGACTCCGGGAGTTGGTGATGGACAGGGAGGCCTGGCATGCTGCGGCTCATGGGGTTGCAAAGAGTCGGACACAACTGAGCAACTGAACTGAACTGATATATAAAGTGCATGTAGATGGTACTTAGAAAACAATGACTTTTTTCCCCTCCTAATTCTATCCTGATTTTTCGTTTTCCTCAAAGTACTGTGAAAGGAAGATGAGAGATTTTTACAAACCCCTGTGACTGGGGGAAGTGTTATAGCATAGTGACTAAGGGTACACTTTTGGTACACACTATCACCCCCCAAAATTAGAAAGTGAATTCCATGAGGACGGGGGATTTTGTAAGTCTGATTTACTGAGGCATCCCCCAAAGTTTAAAGAGTGTCTGGCACATAAGAGGTACTAAGCAAACACACAGAATGATGAATAATTGGGTGAATATCTTGGTTCCATCATTGACTTGGTTTGTATTTGGTATAAACTGAGGCAGAAGAAGGTGAAATGATTTACCCAAGGTCAGACAGCCTCAGTTTCTTCATCTGTAAGATAGTGATAATAATAGTATTTTTATTGAACTATCATTGGCATGTAACATTAAATTGGTTTCAGGTTTTCACAATGTAATGATTTGATTCGGGTATATATTGATAAAGATGACCACCATCAGTCTAGTTGACATCCATCACCAAACATGGTTGCACATTATTTTCTTGTGATGAGAACTTTTGAAGTCTACCCTTTTATCAACTTTCAAATGTACAATATATTATTACTTAGTCACTGTGTAATTCATTACATCATCGCAGCTTATTTTATAATTGGCAATCACTTCACAGGGTTTTATGAGGAGTAAATTCATACGAATTTGAATGAGTTTAAAAACAGCATTTGACACATAGTGAGACTACCATAAATGAAGCTCTAAATAGGAAGGCACTGGGGCTCAGAAATTAATGGGTACCATTGAAATCCTGCCAAGTACAAGCTGAGACAGAAAAATAGAAATGGAAATTCAAAGGTAGGGTAGAATCTCTATTATTAAAAGACTATATTAACTGCTCCCTCAAACACCTTCCTGAGCTCTTCAGTGAGGAGGTACCACCTTCTTCCAAAGTGTGATCCAATGCCATGTGCTAGGTGGCCCTTGTGGGAAACACATCACAGGGAGAAAGAGGGACCTTTCTCTACAAGGGGAAAGGGGGAATAGCATTTATTGTAAGGCAAATTTGCAGCTGAAGTCTTAGCTATTCTCATCACTGACACAATCTCATTTCTTCCTCACTGCCAATCTCTTTGGTGGCTCAGACGGTAAAGAATCCACCTGCAATGTGGGAGACCTGGATTCGATCCCTGGGTTGGGAAGATCCCCTGGAGGAGGGCATGGCAACCCACTCCAGTATTCTTGCCTGAAGAATCCCGTTGGACAGAGGAGCCTGGCAGGCTGCAGTCCATGGGGTCGCAAAGAGTCAGACATGCCTGAGTGACTAAAGCAGCAGCAGCAGTCAATCTCTGAGTTATTATTCTGTTCATGTCACACAAGAGGAGACAGAAGTTTAGAGTAATTTGATTGCAGTCACCAAGTCTGTGTGACTCCAGGCTACACACACATTTAGGATACACCGTTATTGGCTGTTGCCTGGTTCCCTCAAGGCGCTTTGCTATAGAACAAACACAGATCTCTCATCTTCTGAACCTCGGTGACTAACAGCAAAACGGTGTTTCCCTCCCCTGAGAAAGAGAAAGTTTTTCTACCCCGTCACAGGAGAAATGTATTATCTTTTCTAAGACATATGAGAGACTTTGGATCAATAATGACACATCAAAGCTCAAATCTCTGGTTCATACTGTCTTTTTTTTTTTTTTTTTTTTGACTTCATAAGCATTTGTGCACTGTCATTATGAAGAAATGAAAGTGAAAGTGTTAGTCACTAATTGTGTCTGACTCTTTGAGATCACATGGACTGTAGCCTGCCAGTTTCCTCTGTCCATGGAATTCTCCAGGCAAGAATCCTGGAGTGGGTAGCCATTCTCTTCTCCAGGGGCTCTTCCCAACAAAGGGATTGAACCCGAGTCTCCTACACTGCAGGTAAATTCTTTACCATCTGAGCCATTAGGGAAGCCGCATGAAGAAATAGCAGGTTTGAAATGATTAGGAGTGCTATTGACACCTCTTCTACAATAAAGAAGAGGTGAAGAATTTGACTGCAATTTTTGAAGAAGTTACCATTGCTTACTTCATCCCAGAAAAGTTGTATCTCAAGCCCTTAGAAGATGCCCAGAAGTAGAACAGACCTTGAACGCACAATGAAATTTTCCACTGAATCTTGTTACTCAGTGATTTCTTTAGTAGAAAAAAGTCACTGTATAATAAAGGATTTCTCCCTAAGTATAAACAGAAAACTATTAATATTAGTTGCTCTGTGAATAACTGTCACAGCATTATTTAATTTTCTAAGAAATTATTGAGAGTTGTCCTAATTACAGATAACATAAACTGTGACAATCTTTGTAACTTTAAGGATATTAATTGCAAGACAAATAAAGCTATTTTACAAATAAAGCTATTTTAACTCATTAACAAGTTGTTTCACAGAAAAACATTTGGCTGCCAATATGTAAACTCTAAGCTTCTGTTTGGCTTCTAAATTGATAAATATACTTATCATAACTGCTTAATCCATTTCTCTCATTTGACCAGAACTCTTAAGTTTAATTATTAAGGCATGTCTGAGTATAACAAACGAATTTCAGGTGTGTTCTCTGTCTTTATTTCTCCTGTTGAAAATTTCACAGAACTATGACTCACTGTGTTTTTTGATATCTCACTGTGCTCTATTAATAGATGTTTCAAAGCAGAAACTTTCTGAAAAAGTGTAGATTAAAGAGCAGCATGTAGATGACTGACCAATGTATGTCACTATGTCTTCACAAAAAAGGTAAAAAATTAATTTTCAAAGTTTTGTCAATAGGCAAAGATTTGAATTTTGTTCATAAAATTTGCTCATGAATTAAACTTATATTGTAAATCAATCAAGGGGCAGGAATATATGCTAGCATACATTATTTTTCAAATGCAAGAGCACTGTTTTTCCAATAAAGTGAGAAACATGACCATTTGCTCCTATCTCATTCCCCCAGAAAATGCTTTATTTATGAAATTTATTTAATCCTACTTATTATGAAAATTTAGAATCTTTATTTTGATAATTATGCTATAGAGTTTAAATATTGTATGGTACAATATTTAGTTTATTTAGAGATGGTATTCATTTCATAAATGGAATTAACAATAGTCATATGGTCAGAAGACAATCCATATCTCAAGAAAGAGGGTCATGACTAACCCAGTTTTGTCGTAAGGAGAATGTTTACTGAAGGAAATCTATGCATGTGTCTCATCCTATGACCTCAGTCCTGGGAGCAGCGTTCCACTCATTCCTGTTACCAGGAACTGATAGGAACAGAGGATTTATAAAAGACAGAAAACAGCACACAGGAATCCTCCTGTTAAATGTTCCCTGACAATTCCCCCTTATTTATTATATTTGTAAAAAGGGTCCTGACCATTTGAGTTTGTTTAAACAATTTTTGTGTAAAAGCAATGGTAAACAACAAACATAATTGTCAAGACAATCACCAAAGTTATAGTTCTAGACCTGATGCTGTGTATAATGTTTTGAAACCATCTTTGAGGGTCCAGCCCAGATAATTGATCAGTTAGCTGTTTAGCTAAGGTTTTTAAATAGTTGGAAGAGGGTAGACTCTTAGAGAAGGTTTCAAAAAATTTTTTTTGCAACAACTGTACATTTAAGGAAGGATTATTATGTATATCTTGCAGGTGAAAATTGATTTGTTCCTAATTATAAGCACTATAGTTGAATTGAACAGGAGTAACGCAAAATTGAGTAGAATTTCAATCACGTTAGTATCATTTGTTTTTGTAAGTCTGTTAATTGCTCTCCAACCCGTTGGATGGCTGTTTTTAATTTTTGAATTTTATCTTAAACTTCTTTATCTATCTGAGCCTGAGTGGCCTACATAGTATGAGCATCTTTAGTCCAATTTTGAATAAAGTTTTGTGTTTGAATTGAAGTTTGTAAAGCAATGTCTGCAACAGCAGCAGTGGTGTAAATGACTATTAACCCCCAAAATATCAAGAATTAACCATCCAATGAATTGCTTAGATCGTTGGAGTAATTTAGTGAGTAATCGGGAAGCAAATCCTGTCACAGGACCCTCTTCCCACGGTCTTTGGAGATCTACTGGTAACCATAAACTATGTCGAGATCGAAGGATCAAAAGGGATTCATTTTTTAGAGAAATAGAGGAATTAAGACAAGTATACAATATGCAATCTATACAGGTCATAGAATGTAAAGTCTATTAAATTGTAAGTTTTATATGGCTATAACAAAAGGAAGGGGGAACACAAGCTTGTATAAAATATATGATCATAACAGACGGAATAATTACTATGACTACAACTGGTCTCTGTGAAATATCTAGTCCAAGTTTCACGTTTTTCAGTACTTGCAGCAAGTTTTCAGATGTCTCATTGTTCAGGTCCAATTCTTTTATTGAGGATGATTTGAGGGCGAGAAGATGTCATTTAGCTGTCAAGCCAGCCAAGGAGTCATTTTCATGGAAGTGTTTCATTGAACTGTTTGGTAATCTTCTGTGTTACTTGACTAACATAATCACATATAGTACTGTTAATGTCATCTGAGTAGTTAGATAGCCATATACCATGGGGTCCTCAATCAACAATAGTGTAACTGGCCACAAGTATTATTTTTTCTGATTTAGCTTGATATCTATATCTCAATAAACAGGAGCATATTTAAAGTCTTTATAAGTAAACCCCTTACATTCTAACTTTTGTCCTTTTTCTAGAGTTTTGGTAGTATTGACATGGTTTTCATAAAAGGACAGGGCAGTAAACAGTCCAAGCAATGTGTGGAAGTTCTTTTTTGGAGGCAGGACAAAAGCCCACGTTTGTCAACTAACATTAATACATAATTTTGTTGGGCCCATGCATAAAGGAAGAATTTCATAGCCTAGAGAAATGTTAATTAGTCTTCCTTCTTCCTCAGGATGAGAGGGCCCCTCCAAGCTCCAAGGAGGGGGCATATGTGTTGAGTCATTAGTGGGTACGATTGGTCCTATATCTGTCCATTTTACAGCCTACAATAAAAGGGGGTGTTAGGTATATAAGCCCAATAAGTGTGATCAATCAAGTCTGCCTGAGCGGGGGAAGCAAAAGCAAGCAAAGCAAGCATAGCGACAAAAATATTTTCAGGATTCTGAGGCATTCCCTTTTGAGAAACCAGATTTTTAGCTTGATTACTAAGGGTTTTTCTCTATCTCCAAATAGGGAGATCATAAGGTCAATGACGTCACGTGTGGCATTTCTTGGAAATTTTTAAAGCCGCCATAGCTTGTATTGGAAATTCTTCCTTCTGGAGATTACGCTGTTTCTTCTCTACCTTGAATGTTGGTGGCTCCCCTGGGGTGGATCTTCCGAAGAGGGAGCCAACTGATTTTGTTGGATCTATCTGGAGAAATACAAGCATACCCTTTCCCCTGTAATATTAATTTTTCAGATTTTCATTGTTTAGCCAACCCATCTTGATATCAAATGGGCAGAGGAAGGGAGGTGTCCTTCAGTGTCTCGGGATGTTTTTCTGTTTTTGTCACTGAAGGACTTCAAAAGGCTGCACCGTGGGATCGTTGTTCAATTTGGAGGGAATGGAGGAATGAGCCAGAGCCTGGGAAATAGGAAGAAATGTGATGATATCAGTTAAAGAGAAACAACTAAAACAACCAGAGAATTTGGTAGAGTGTAAGAATAGGAAATGAAATGATGAAAAGAGAATAGGGGTTGAAAAGAGGAGAAGCTGAAAAGAGGATAGGGGTTACTTTGTGAAAGGACTTAAATGTCAGGTGAAAGGAACTGATGTATTTTTGTAGATAATAACAAGGCTTTGAAAAGCTTTGTATAGAAAGATTGATGCAGTAAGAAATGTGCATTTGGAACTTGTCCTGTATCAATGTATAGAATAGCGGTAAATACTGGAGGTTGGAGAACTATTTTAGCTGCCTGTTGAAGGAGTCGTGGCTTTCAGTAAAGAGGACTGGAGCTCTCTTACTGGCACCGGGAGAAGAAAGGAGAAACACATCTTAGTAACAGGAAGGGACTTTAGAGTACCTGTGTCTTGATGACTAATTTGAATGTGTGGGACAAGGAATTAGAGCACTTGGTGATAATTTTAAGATTCAAGGTTGAATTATAGTGGAAGAATGGTTCTGCTACTATTAGATATCATGGAGTCAGGAGAGAAGTATTAGCAGGGTAGTTAGGTATCATGAAGGTTACCTAACTGATTGATTTTGGTTATTGTGTGTGTGTGTGTTTTGGTAGGCTGTAGATAATGTCACAGAAGTTTATTTCTTGGTTGCACTCCATGTCCAAGACAGATGAGAGGGAATCTTTTTCTCCATGAAGCCACTCAGAGTCCCAGCTAGAGGGACACCTCATCAGGAACTGCAGTAGCAAAGGAAAGAGAAAGACTGAAAATTTTCCCATAGATTTTTTAACATATTGTGTCAGCCTAGATGTGATGCACATAATTTCTGCTAATATTTCACTGGCCAGAATGAGCCTCATGGCACCACCCGAATATGAGGGGGCTGAGAACTACACACCCTTATGTGCTCAGGAAGAAGGGGATGTTGGTGAGCACTAACAGTATCTATTACACATGCAGTGGGTGTAAGGAAGATGGATTTTTCCATTACTGTGGGTTATGTGTGTGTAAAAGGGAGGATAAGGGGTGGAAAAAGAATACTTTTTCCTACTTTATATGAAAAGCTCTCCCTGCACTCAGCCAAAGGAGGTTTAGACTCACAGGCATTTCTACTCTTAACCAAAAGGTATTCTTTCATTTCGGCATAATATTACCAGGTAATGATATTCAAGATTGACTGGTTTGAGCAAACCAGTCAGTCCTACAGGAAATCAACCTTGAATATTCATTGGAAGGACTGCTGCTAAAGCTAAAGCTCCAATACTTTGGCTACCTGATGCAAAGAACTGACTCACTGGAAAAGAAAGACCCCAATGCTGGGAAATATTGAGGGTAGGAGGAGAAGGGGTGGGGGGCAGAGGATGAGATGGTTAGATAGCGTCACTGACTCAATGCACATGAATTTCAGCAAACTTCAGGAGATAGTGGAGGACAGAGGAGCCTAGTGTGATATAGTCCATGGGGTCTCTAAGAGTTGGACATGACTTAGTGACTGAACAACAATGATGTTCAGGCTTCAGAGGAATAAGAGGCTTATTGCAGAATGTTCTCTCACAATGCTCAAGAGAATTTCTGGAAGTTTTAGAAAATCAATTCTTTATTCTGGGTCAGTATTGCAACAGGAACATAGGATCATTTGTATTTCTAAATCTTCAATAAAATTTAATTTGTAGCATGTATGTAAGTATTTGGAAGGCTACTCAACAGCACCTATGATTTCACATACCACAGGCACAATAAGAAGAGTTGGAATAAGCTTAGTCACCAATATTTACTGTTGATATCATCAGTTACATCAATAAAGAAAAACTAATTATTTTCACAGGGTAATTATGAGAGACCAGGGGAAGTACTTGTTATGTTCCATGGCATAAGGCATTCCCAACCTTTATATATTTAGATTTCTATTGGTCTATCAATACTAATGAAGGAAAGAATGCTGAATGTGTTCAAATGTTTCACTTTGTTAATAAATATAATGAGTAAACTTTACAATAACATCAACTATTTATATTTATTGCATCAATGTAATAAACTCTTTCCTTCTCAAAAGCCTCCTGGTTGGAGTAAGTGACATAGTAACCCTAACTCTATCCTATTCTTTAGCACCAGAAGTCGTTGGGTTACTATACATTAATTCTTCTTGTCTTAAACCTGGGAATTGTGTACTGCTATATACAATGTCCTTGAATACTATATGAGCTCATTAAAATTTAATTAACACTTGAAAGATAGGTTGAAAGTGAAAGTGAAGTCGCTCAGTCATGTCTGACTGTTTGCGACCCCATGGTCTGTAGCTCACCAGACTTGATTGGGGAGTTGATATAGATATGAGATGCAATGCTGTTATTTAATGTAGACTATTATGGGAAATTTTTTAACTGAGTAAGTTTAAGAGATTAATTCAATTGTACCTTGCATGTGTGCTAAATTGCTTCAGTGGTGTCCAACTCTTTGAGACCCTATGGATCATAACTTGCCAAGCTCCTCTGTCCATGGGATTCTCAAAATGTTGAGCTTATATCCACTTTGAAAGGGGGCTAATAGTTGAATATCACAAAAAGAATTCAATCACTCATTTATTTCAGTATGCAATTCATGACATAAAATCATTATAACTAACATCTGTTTTCTCTATATCCTCCCCTCTGAGAAAAAACCAACCAACCAAACAATAATAACAAACTCTAAAGATGATAATCTAAGGTAAATTTTATGAGGAGCAATTTTAATGTAGCAATTAAGTCAGTGAGCTGGATTCTCACTAAGATTGAAATGCTTTTTTTTTTTTAGTTTTTTAAAATAAAAGCTGAGCCCTGAGCAATGCATAGTGCAGCATAATAGCCATTGATATGAGTTAATGATACTTCCAAAATTATGGAATTCACAGTCAGGGAAAAGCAGATACCCTGTAGGAATTTGACTTACAGCAAAATATTTCATTTCATTTCTAGTACTGCAGGTTTCTTAAAAAAAAAAGGGGGGGGGGCGAGGGGGGACATCACACATGTGGAAATTCTGCCAGAAAAGTCCAATTAATTAAACAAAGAAAATAAGTTGCTATACAGAACATAATTTCCAGGAGTCTATAGTCTTTCAAATGAAGACAGAATTAATAGGAACACATATTGCTTTTGCAGTACTCTGTATAAAAATGTGACTAAGATTTGCTGAAAGCCACTTAAACAGAATAAAGGGCATATACATTTAGTATAAGCTCACTGATAATAGACAATAAAACTCTCAGGGACATTGTTTCTTTTTTCTTTTTTGGTCTTATTTATTTATTTTTAAACTTTTAATTTTGTTTTGGGGTATAGCTGATCAACAATGTTGTGACAGTTTCAGGTGAACAGTGAAGGACTCAGCCATGCATATATACGTATCCATTCTCCTCCAAACTCCCCTCCCATCCAGGCTACCACATAATATTGAGCAGAGTTCCATGTACTATGCAGTAGGTCCTTGTTAGTTATCCATTTTAAATATAGCAGTGTGTACAGAGACATTTCTTTTTTAATTTTGAAGTAACCTCTTAGTACCAGCAAGTACAACAAAAAACAGAATTAAAAAAAAACAACAGTATTTTGACTGAGTCAGGAGAAAGCTTTAATTTATTTTGTAAATAAACTCTTCATACCAGCAAATGCAACAAAAAACAGAATTAAAAAAAATTTTTTGACTGAGTCAGGAGCAGGCTTTTATTTTTTAAAACAGCATTTTATGTCATTTCGGCGATCTAATGCAAAAAAAGGATTGCTTAACAAGGATACTTACAATTGCTAGTTTTCTAATGTTTATAATCATAACTTTATTTTCAGCTGTCTACAATATATCAAGTTTCCAACAACCATTTTCTCCTCTTTTCTCAAACTCAGGTCATAAAGATACAGGCAAAAGAAACAACTTTTAGAAAGTATTTAAAAAATAAACACTACAGCAAGAATATTTCAGTTTTAAAGACACTGACTTTTTATTAGGGGAGCTTAATCAGTATTAATTTAAGCAATTCTTAACATGGCATTTTATATGCGTTAGCAACAAACATGGGAGGCAGAGATTCATATATTCACTCTAGTAATGGAAGAGGTACTGTTAAATAACAAAGGAAATCAGTGGAGTAGTTATTTAATACATTAAAGCAGTAAGAACTGTAGAGGAGACTGACCTCTAAATGGGTAAGTAACTCAATGGTTCTCTCTTTAAGATCTCAACTTTCTTCCTCTTGCCATAAGTATTGGATCCCATCTTCATAGGTGAGAAAATGGCGCCAAGTTTGTTGCCGGAAGGAGCTAAAAAATTGACCAGGCGTTGAGTCGCGCAAGTGGCAGTGCGGCACTTCCGCTTTTCCATCTGACGACTGGTGAGGCTGAACAAATAGGAAAAGTTAGAAACTTAGAGTCAGGATTAGACACACCTATCTCTGTGACATCAGATACCTCATGTTGATGAAAATTAAAGGAAATGTCTTCACATCAGTGTTTTGGTTTGCAAAATACTTGGATGATTTGATCGAGTTTCTGGACACCTTGAAGATGCAGCTTAGATATCATATAGCTAACCCTCCGTTATAGTTAATGTTGAATTTCCCAGTGTAATCTTTTTCTCTGGCAATTCAGAATATATTCCAGATAATGATAATAAAAATTTTTGTCTTCTATTCTTTTAAATATTGATTAATCTATTTCCCTCGTAGCTCAGTTGGTAAAGAATCTGCCTGCAAAGCAGGAGACCTGGATTTGATCGCTGGGTTGGGAAGATCCCCTGGAGAAGGAAAGGGCAACCCACTCCAGTGTTCTTGTCTGGAGAATCCCATGGACAGAAGAGTCTGGCAGGCTACAGTCCATGGGTCTCAAGAGTTGGACACGACTTAGTGACTAAACCACCACCACCAATTTATTTCCCAAATTTTTTAAAAAGGTCTTGAATTGCAAATTATATATGTAATCTGGAATATGTAGGTTTAAATATATAAATATTCATTTCTCATTCCTTTCAAACAAGAATTAAGCAGTGTTAGTTAATTTTTGTTGTTTCCTTATTTCGTTGAATTGACAGTGTTGAGAAATGTCAGATATTATTTAAAGGGAATAAAATTTATCACCTATTCAAGCACTCTAACTACTGTAGTGTGGGAATTCTATTACTATTAGCATAAATACATGAAGATTACTATGCCCCTGCTATGTCCTATGTTCCTATATTTTCAATAATTTTAATGATAGGTTGAATGTTAAAACCAAAGGCTTTTTGTGTCAAAGGTATTAATATTCATCATGTTCCTTCAGCCACCTGGAAAAATTGCATATTAATAATATTATGGATAAGTCATAAATGATAACTGTAAATAATTCATTTGAATCTTAACTTCTTAGTATTTACAGAATTTATTTACATCAATCCTATATTTTGTACCATCTCTTGTTTTAGTGTACTGGAAATAGATACAATGATTGTTTTTTGCTGATTATTAAGAGTTCTAGGGAAATTTCAGCTCCTATAAAAACCAAAATCTTGGTTAAACTTTGATTAAATGTAAAGTGGGAGACAGATACTAGTAGGAGGCTGAAAACTCAATGTCCAGAAGCCAGTGTATATACATAATTTGAAGCAATATGCAATGGCTTTTGTCTCAATGTGTTTATTTTCTATGGGAAGTACTTCATTGTCTGTATCTTTGTATAGAGATAGCCTAAGAGTAAATATTTAAAAAACTCATGTGAAACTTTATGGTTTATACTCTCAGATATTCTCCACAGAAAATTTTTCTTACAGAATTACATGAACTGAGTATCTGTTGAGTGTGAGTTTATGCTGACAAACCAATTACTCAGGCAAAGGAAACACACCTAGAAGCTAAATTTATGTATGTTAGTCGTTCAGTTGTGTCTGACTCTTTGCAACCCCATGGGTTACGACTAACATACACAAATTTAGCAGCCCACTAAACTCTTCTGTCCATGAAATCTCCAGGCAAGAATATTCCTGACCCAGGGATTGAACCCAGGTCTCTTACATTGCAGGAGGATTCTTTATTGCCTGAGCCATGAGGCAAGCCCACAGAAGCCTAATTACCTGGCTTATATATCAGTCTTATTCATATTATCTCTTTAACTCTTTCTTTTTCATGTGTGGTAAGCATGGCCAATGTGCATTTTCAAAGAATGGTTTAATGCTCCTATGAAGATTGAACCAGCAATTCATTCACTGAACATTTAATTCTAAAAGGTGATAAACTTTTCCTGAAAAACAGTAGTAATCAGAATTTGACCCAAACACTTCAAACTAATAAATTTAAAGTAATAAAAGAAATGTGGGTCAATTTGAGAAGGTTCAAAGGGATTTCTTTTCCAGGATATATTTGGTGAATTCCTTGAACAGAATGTGAAATACTCTTTGTGCTCAGTGATAATTGGTGAATGTTTGATAATTGGTCTCAAGGTCTGTAATAGGATTTAAAATTATTCTAACTAAAATATTATCTAATTTGAGTTAGCTAGGAGGGTCATGATTCTACTTTAAAGAAATACAAAGAATTTTTATGTTTTTTGGTTTCATACCTGTGGAACTGCTTTCCCAAACAGTAATTTTTATGTAATTATGATAGTCAGGATATACCCCAAATTATCATTAAGATGGAGAAAGTTGACTGAGTTGGTTAGTGAAAGGCCCAACACCCCAACTTTTATGTATTTTCCCTCATTGATTATCAGGCAGACGGCCTACCAGCCTACCCACCAGCTAATAACAAACACTAGTTTAAAGCTATGACCATTCACACACATGGAAATTCTTGGCTTTAAGAGAGCTTATTATAGGATATTGAATATAGTTCCCTGTGCAATACAGTAGGACTTTGTTGTTTATCTATTTTATATGTAGTAGTGTGTATCTGCTAATCTCAAACCAGTTTATCCCTCACTCACAATATAAGATTGTTTTCTATGTCTGAATCTGTTTCTGTTTCATAAATAAGTTTAATATCCTGTAATAAACCATAATGGAAAAGAACCCAAAAGAGAAAAGAATATATATAGAGAATATATATATACGTATATATGTATATATATAACTGAATCACTTTGCTATACATGAAAAACTAGCACAACATTGTAAATCAACTGTACTTCAATAAGAAGAGAATATAAACAGTGATAATTATAGGCCAAATTGTAACTCTTAAATTGTCTCTCTTTAAAAAATCTCAGTTTCAGGGGCTTTTGAAACAGTTTTTAAATGGGTCCCTTATCCCAGCTCTTAATAGTTGTCTGTGGAGGTGTGTAAGTTTCTAAAGGGAGCGTTCAGTGACTCTAGCTTGAAACTCATGTAATTATACTTTTGGTTCCTCTCTTACTATCGGCCAGGCAGATACCACTGAGCCTTATTTACTACTGAGTCTTAAAAAGTTGGTAGGCAAGTATGGGATCCTTCTGCCTCACTCATGAGTGTCAAGTAACATAACCATGTTTTGATATGGCTTGTAAAGTCTGTTACTTCTTAATCCCATCCCATGCAGGTATAAAAGTTGAAAAAGATCTCAGATGAGATGACTGATTTTTGTGAAAAAACAATATTAAAGAATGAATCTTCATCAGCTTTATTTTTTAAATGTGTTCAAAGTTTGAGATATTTTCTACCTAGGCTTTCTCAACTTTTTATGAGCTTCATAGAATATTACATGGTTGAATGGCTCAGGATGTTAAATTCTTCCTCTCTCCTCAAAAAACTGACCAAATATACTGATTCCAGGAAATTCAATTTCCTGAAAAGTAATTGATGAATGTTTCATAAGTATTTCTAATAATTCAAAAAGATTGTGAGACCAGAATGAAAATATAATCGTTAATAAATAACATTATGTGTTATTTTATTTCTCGGTGAAATTCACCTCATAATAAATGAATTTTCTTAAAAACATACTGGGTAAAAATAGCTAGCAGATGAATATATCTAATGAAAGAAAAGATCAAGATATAGACAGAAATACTACATAATATCACTAAATTTCTGTCATTGTCCAATGTTCTGCTAGTTTACCAGAAACTTCATGGCAGGTTTAAAGTTGTTTTTATCCAGGAGAAAACCAATTGAACATTACAGTCAGTTCTGAGAAGAATGTCCTATAAACTAGGTAAGCCTTTAAATGAAAGGAGAAAAAATCTACATGTACTATCTATTACACGTAGGTGCTTTAGAAACCTTTATGTATCACCAAAGGACCTCCACCTCAACAAAAAACACCCAGAAGGAAAATAGACAAAATACTGATAATTCTATGAGAAGAGTCCTAATATGACTTAAAGCAAAGATTTTTCATGAGTAAACTTATTCTCTTTGGTCTTCAAGAGAGTATAAATTCGGTTTTATAAAACTGTATGGAGTCAAAACCAATTTAGACACAAGCAAATCTTCATATTATGACATATGCATGAATTTGGACTTGAATTTTTTTATATAGCATTTTAAAATTTATTGGAGGATAATTGCTTTACAGAATTTTGCTGTTTTCTGTCAAATCTCAGCATGAATCAGCCTAGAGAGGTGGAATGGGGAGGAAGATGGGAGGGAGTTTCAAAAGGGACGGGGTATATGTATACTTATGGACTTAAGACTCTTAATAAGTGGATAATAACAGTTTTAAAGGCTTTCCACTTGAAAGTTGTAAATACTGCAAACATTTTCACCCTTCACAGTTTTTAAAATTCCTTAAAATTATCATTCAAATAAAATGACACCTTTCAAAATAAGCTTTTTTAAAAAAATCCTGATGCACATGCTACTTATTGAAAACATTTTCAAGAAATATTAATTTATATTTAGAGCATCTTGGAAGTAGTGTCACAAAGAATAATATTTTAATTATAATTCTGTTTCATTAACAGAGCAGTTAGCAATATAGAAAGAATCCCCTAAGGACTAATGGCTTTTTTTTAATGTAGAAAAGCAATTTATTCCATTATAAGCACTTACACAGTTAGTCAAGGGGAGTAACAGGCCTGTTGGTGAAACAGGTCACCCAAAATAGAGATGGTATCAAACTAGTGGTCAAGGACTAACTCCTTAAAAAAAAAGCAACTCTTATCCAGGATTAATTTAATTTTAAAAACAAATACAAGCTATTGATTCACTCTTCTCAACTTAACTGGACAGTCTACCTGTGGTATAACTGTCAGGTAAAAACATACATCTTTACAACTTGGTGGTCCCAAGTGTTTTTAAAAACCATTTCACAGAAAGGAAAGAAATAATGGACTAATGGCTTTTTAACTGGATCTTCTAAGTTTAACTTCTTAGCAGATTTAATTTGCCACTTGATTATTTCCTACTTAGATTTCCAGAAAGAGATGTGAAAGTTCAGGATATTGCCAGAGCTGAGAAAAATAAGTCTATATAAGCACACAGCAAAATTCCACCTCATATAAAGTATATACTTTGAGTTTCTCCTAGTTTGCTTGAGAATTGGATTAGTATAGTAGAAGTTACTACCTTTTGGGTTTTCTTGCTTCATGTTCTGGTTCTGCTCCTTTAAGTTCCAATAGCATATTTCTTGGCAAAGCTGAAACTATCCATTCCTGTCTGTCAGAAATTTCATCAGAGAGATTTATCAGACGGACTTTACTCTTTAAAGAAGACAGAATTTAAGAAACAGTGGAAGAGCTTAATGTACTATTCTTAATTATGACTTAGAAATCTAATGGCACAAGGGCCGTTAATTACATAGCAGTATTTGATTATAATTTTTTCATACTTTCAAAAGAAACTCGGATTTTCAAGTTACTAACCTTTCAGTGGGTTTACCACCACCTTCCAGATGGTTTAACGCAACAAAGAGCACAAAGAGAACCACTGGCAGCTTCAAAATGCCCATTGCTTCTCAAATTTTCTGAAAAGAATAATTCAGCTCTAAAATCAAGAAATCTACTGTAGCTTTGTTTAATGACATATTAAACTAGAGCCTACTTCAAAAAAATCTTTTAAAAACATAATTTCCAAGGATAATAATTTTATTGATATGGCTCAGACTGTTCATGTAATTTTCAAATATTTTCAAAATTTTCCTTTACCCAGTTTCCTTCTAAAAACAATCTAGAAAACTGATATCATTATACATTATCTCTTTACTCTTCCTTTGAAATAAGCCATACATTTAATCCCAAATTTGTTCTAATGCTAAATAAATAATAGTATGGTAGACACAGAAAATTCCTTACCTTTTAGTGTCTCAGTGTCAGCAATATCAGAAAATGCCTTTGTTAACAAGGAAGCTTCATGGAAAACCCCAAGCTTTTATCCACTGGAGCATTTACCCCCCAACCTGTTAGCCAGTAGTCCAGCTCATATATACCCTTCACACGTTTTCTAGCTCTGACATCAGACAGTTCAGAGACACTCTGTCATTAATTTCCATCCTAACAGAGAGAAAGAGCCTTATAGATAGGAATAGCAGGTGGGTCATTATTATGTTAACATATCAATGAATGTTAACCTAGCATTACTGCCAGATTAACATTGCTAGCATCACTGATGCTAGGTTAGCATCAGTGAATGTTAACCAAGAAAATATCTTGGTGGAGTTAATGGTGTGTCACACACAGCAGAAGTTTGAATTTGCCATCTTTGTAAAATACCAGAGTGAATTTTCAAGGATTAAAGAGAAGTTTCTAGTAGTGTGTGTGGCATGTTCAGTCATGTCCAACCGTTTGCAACCCCATGGACTGTAGCCCACCAGGCTTCTCTTCCATGCAATTTTCCAGGCAAAAATACTGGAATGAGTTGCCATTTCCTCCTCCAGGGGGTCTTCCCGACCTGGGGATTGAACCCCCATCTCTTTCTGTCTTTCACATTGGCAAGCAGATGCTTTACCATTGTGCTGCTTGGGAAGCCCAAAATCATTGTGTACACTTTGTAAAATACATTAGTTATCTTCTTACAGGAAATCATTAGTCTTCTAGATCATGTGATTTTTACATTCCCTTTCAAAATTAAAAAAAATAAATACTTAAATTTCAGATTCATTGGTAACTAGAACAAGGATTGGAAAACAGTTTCTTTCCTCCTAAGATCTTCATAAACACCCTCAAACTATATTACTCAGTTTTAAAGAAATATATGAAATCAGAGAGCTTAAAATTTATCTGGAGAACTTCCATCTTTTCTAGATTATACAGACATGCCCATTTTCACTGACAGTCAGAATTCTAGTTGTTATATATGTTTTTAAGTTGTCATAACTTAGAATATTAACTTAAATATGTCTTAAAAATACAGAAAACAGGAACAATTTGGAGAAAATAAAAAATAAATCTTTTAAAATAATTATAATATTTCTATGTAATAATGAAAAAAGTGAGTGAAAAAACTGCTTGACTAGAGTTGTAAAGTTATATCTCTACTTAAATGCTGAAAAATTAATTTGTGTGTTGGAAATGACTGCTTTTATGATTCAAACCCTCCTGCTTCAATATAAATGGCTTTCAATTCTCTTCTATGTCTCTTTTTCCTATATACCTTGCCTTTATACCTCAATATACTATTGAATATTCATGGTATTAAGCCCTTGGGGTTATTTGAATTCAAGTAGATGCTTCAATGTCCCTGGCTTCATTCTTTGCAAATAAACTTATTTGTTGATATGTTTAATCACCTCTTTTTGCCAATTCCTTACTAGAAACTTTGGGAGATTCTCAAATGGTACAGTGGCAGAGTCTGCATGCCAATGCAGGAGACTCAGGAGACGTGGGTTTGATCCCTGTGTCAGGAAGATCCACTGGAGTGGGAAACGGCAACCCACTCCAGTATTCTTGGAAAATTCCACGGACATGGACTGTGGGCTGCAATTGGTGGGGGTCACAAAGAGTTGGACGCAACTGAGCATGCATGTATGAACATACAATGATTTAGAAATAATACAGAGGCCCAGGGGTGTCAAATAATATGTCTGATGTCTCACATTTAGTTTGTGTTGAATCCTGGACCATATCTTTGCTTTTCTAATTCACAGTCTAGTGTTCTCTTAAGCCAAAATGCTTGCTTTTAATCTGCATAGTTATTTGTTTTCCTAACTTTTTTTTCCCTCTGAGATGGTAAATGTGCCAAACATACACTCAAAAATGGATTCTCTCTCCCCCTGGGAAATTAATGTTATAAGGAAAATGTTCTACCTAAGAAAGGAACAGGAGCCTGATAAGGACTACCAGATACCAGGCACAGTTATTTAACTGATATGAGAGACCCACTTCATCTGCTCACCTCTAAGGTGGATATCATTTGCCCTGATTGATAAATGATGAAACTGAGATTCAAAGAATATAAATTACTTAAGGTTGCTCAACTACTCAAGGGCAAAATGAAATTCAAATTCCCATCTGTCTGTCCCATGATATTTATTGCTTTGTGAAAAAAAGCATCTCTATTCCTATAGACTGAATTACCAATTGCTTCTTGTAAATTTTTTGTTTTATTATAACTCTTTGAATGATTTTATTATAGCTAGACATTTCTTTATGTTGGTTTTGTGTACTGTTGGGGTAAGGTCAATGTTGACACCAATTTCAAACAGTTTCAGGTCTTACAGGTTTCCTGTACCAATGAAAGTCATGATAGTTGTGGTGTTTTAGACCATTTTTCTGAGGCAACTTCTTTACCAGATCATAAGGACAAACACCACTATCACTCATCTTTATAATCCCTCTGACCTTGCTAGTCAAAATGTGAATAAGGCACTGGCAGCTTTGACGTTACCCAAGAGCTTGTCCGAAACACCAAATCTCAGGCCAGATCCCAGATCTACTGAATCAGAACATGAGTTTAAAAACAGATCTCTTCTGTGGCTATCTGCAAGCTTTTGAGGAAAACTGTCCTACTGTACGTTCCACTCATTCATTGATTCAGTCAGGATTGACCAAGGCTCTGTTCTGTGAGAGGGAATATTCTAGCAAAGTGAAGGTCCTGGTCTCATGCACTTAGAGCCTGGGGCGGAAACAGACAATCAAGTGAATAAGTATATATGCAATCACACATGATAGGTACTGTGGAGAGAATGGATATGGTGGTGAGAGAAAGAAAATGGCGGTATTTAACTTGAATCCTACACCATTAGACAGAACCAAGAAGAGAGTGCTAGGGAAAAGTTCAAGGCCAGAGGAACAGCAGGTGCAAATCCAAGGGAAGGATGAGCAAGGGGTGGAAAGATGATGCTGAGGACATAGTAGGAACTTGAAGATGCAGGGCTCAGAGGCTGAGTTTAAGACTTGGATTTATTCAGAGAGTAGTCTGAAGCTATTGAATGGGTCCAAGCAGGGTTGTGACTTGCTTTGTTCTTCATCTTTAAGACATCAGTGTGGTTGCTGTGTATGGAATGGCTCAGAGGGTGGCAAGAGTGAAAACAGAACATCTGTTGGGAGACTAGGCAGTATTCCAGATGAGAGATGATGAAGGCTTAGTCTTAAGAAGAGTTAGAGAAGTAAACAAATACAAATCACATTCACAGTCATGCATGATGTGGAAAGGATCAGGTATGGGGAACAAATGAGGGAGAATTGAGCACAAAGATGAGTGCCAGGTGAGGGTAATATGAATGCATTGGCTTTGCATAACATTTATAAAAAGTAAAAGATTTTTAAAATGTCTTTAAAAATAATTTCTATTTTGACCAAATTTGTGTGAGCTCACAATTTAAAAAACTTTGACAATCATATATTTTTAATTTTCAAGATGTCTTGCTTACTGATTGTCTTTCTGATTATAAAAATTTTAAAAGGAATCAAACACTGAAAGATATGGATTAGTGATAAATAAAATAAAAGATACAAAATTTTCCATATATACAATATTTGCTTATGAAAATAGAACATAAGTTTCTGTGTTAAAATTATTAGGTTATGACTTACTTTTCTCTAAACATTTTTTTATGTTGCTATATAGTTTTAAAACTATCTTGCTAGCAGATTGCCACACATAGTGTAAAGATGGTTGTTATGTAGTTGCTCAGTCGTGTCCAACTCTTTGCAACCCCATGAATAATAGTCTGCCAGGTTTCTCTGTCCATGAAATTTCCCAGGCAAGAATACTGAAGTAGGTTGCCATTTTCTTCTCCAGGAGATCTTCCTGACCCATGGATCGAACCCACACCTCCTACACTGCAGGCAGATTCTGTACCACTTCAGCCACCAAACAGTCTCAGAAGTGTGTTTTAAATCTATGCTATATGGTGTCAATTGGTACTTATGTTATCCTGCTTATTGACTAAAAAAGATGCACAATGTGAGAGTTGCGAGTTAGGTTTTATTTGAGGGCAAAATGAGGACTGCAGCCCAGAAAACAGCACCTCAAATACCTCTGAGGAACTGCTCCAAAGATGTAGTGGGGGAAGGTCAATATATATGATTTTGGTGAAGGGAGAGTTCAACAGAATCATGATGGGGAGCTGATGTCACCATGAAGGGATTTAGTGCTTTTCTAGTTATAAGGAGATGCAAGGATTAGTCCTGCTCCTTGGAAGAAAAGCAATGACAAACCTAGACAGAGTATTAAAAACCCAGAGACATTACTTTGTCTACAAATGTTCCTATACTCAAAGCTATGGTTTTTCCAGTAGTCATGTACGAATAATGTGAGAGCTGGACAATAACAAGGGCTGAGCACTGATGAACTGATGCCCTTGAACTGTGGTGCTGGAGAAGACCCTTGAGAGTTCCTTGGACAGCAAAGAGATCAAACCAGTCAATCCTAAAGAAATTAAACTTGAATATTCACTGGAAGGACTGGTACTGAGGCTGAAGCTCCAATACTTTGGCCATCTGATGCGAAGAACTGACTCTTTGGAAAAGACCTTGATGTTGGGAAATATTGAGGGCAGGAGGAGAAGGGAGTGATGGAGGATGAGATGTTGGATGGCATCACCAGCTTAATGGACATGAGATTGAGCAAGCTCCGGGAAATGGTGAAGGACAGGGAAACCTGGCATGCTGCAGTCCATGGGGTTGCAGAGTTGGACATGGCTGAGCGACTAAACAACAACAAAGGATTCAGTACAGTTCAGTTCAGTCACTCAATCCTGTCTGACTCTTTGTGACCCATGAACTGCAGCACGCCAGGCCTCCCTGTCCATCACCAACTCCCAGAGTTTACCCAAACTCATGTCCATTGAGTCGGTGATGCCATCTAACCATCTCATCCTCTGTCGCCCCCTTCTCCTCCTGCCTTCAATCTTTCCCAACATAAGGGTCTTTTCAAATGAGTCACCTCTTCGCATCAGGTGGCCAAAGTATTGGAGTTTCAACTTCAAACATCAGTCCTTCCAATGAACACCCAGGACTGATCTCCTTTAGGATGGACTGGTTGGATCTCCTCGCAGTCCAAGGGACTTTCAAGAGTCTTCTCCAACATCACAGTTCAAAAGCATCAATTCTTCTGCACTGTTTTCTTTCTTTTTTTTTTTTTCCATTTATTTTTATTAGTTGGAGGCTAATTACTTTACAATGACAAAAACCACTACAATATTGCACTAAGTTTTCTTTATAGTCCAACTCTCACATCCATACATGACCACTGGAAAAACTATAGCCTTGACTAGACGAACCTTTGTTGGCAAAGAAACGTCTCTGCTTTTTAATATGCTGTCTAGCTTAGTCATAACTTTCCTTCCAAGGGGTAAGCATCTTTTAATTTCATGACTGCAGTCACCAACTTCAGTGATTTTGGAGCCCGAAAAAATAAAGTCAGTCACTATTTCCAGTGTTTCCCCATCTATTTGCCATGAAGTGATGGGGCCGGATGCCATGATCTTACTGAACTTTAAGCCAACTTTTTCACTCTCCTCTTTCACTTTCAGCAAGAGGCTTTTTAGTTCTTCTTCACTTTCTTCCATAAGGGTGGTGTCATCTGCTTATCTGAGGTTATTGATATTTCTCCTGGTAAACTTGATTCCAGCTTGTGCTTCCTCCAGCCCAGCATTTTGCATGACGTACTCTGCATACAAGTTAAATAAACAGTGTGACAATATACAGCCTTGATGTACTCCTTTCCCTATTTGGAACCAGTCTGTTGTTCCATGTCCAGTTCTAACTGTTGCTTCCTGACCTGCCTACATATTTCTCAAGAGGCAAGTCAGGTGATCTGGTATTCTCATTTCTTGAAGAATTTTCCACAGTTTGTTGTGATCCACGCAGGCAAATGCTTTGGCATAGTCAATAAAGTAGAAGTGGATATTTTCCTGGAACTCTCTTGCTTTTTTGATGATCCAACGGATGTTGGCAGTTTGATCTCTGGTTCCTCTGCTGTTTTAAAAACCAAATTGAACATCTGGAAGTGCACAGTTCACATACTGTTGAAGCCTGGCTTGGAGAATTTTGAGCATTACTTTACTAGCATGTGAGACAAGTGCAGTTGTGTGGTAGTTTGAGCATTCTTTGGTATTGAAATGAAAACCGACCTTTTCCAGTTCTGTGGCCACTGCTGAGTTTTCCAAATTTGCTGGCATATTGAGTGTAGCACTTTCACAGCGTCCTCTTTTAGGATTTGAAATGGCTCAACTGGAATTCCACCACTTCCACTAGCTTTGTTCATAGTGATGTTTCCTAAGGCTCACTTGACTTCACATTCCAGGATGTCTGGCTCTAGATGAGTGATCATCCATTTTGATTATCTGGGTCATGAAGACCTTTTTTTTGTAGAGTTTTCCTATGTATTCTTGCCACCTCTTCTTAATATCTTCTGCTTCTGTTAGATCCATACCATTTCTGTCCTTTATTGTGCTCTTCTTTGCATGAAATGTTCCCTTGGTATCTCTAATTTTCTTGACGAGATCTCTAGTCTTTCCCATTCTATTGTTTTCCTCTATTTATTTGCAATGATCACTGAGGAAAGCTTTCTTATGTCTCCTTGCTCTTCTTTGGAACTCTGTATTCAAATGGGTATATCTTTTCTTTTCTTCTTAGCCTTTTGCTTCTCTTCTTTTCACAGCTATTTGTAAGTTATCCTCAGACTGCCATTTGCTTTTTTGCATTTCTTTTTCTTTTGGATGGTCTTGATCCCTGCCTCCTGTACAATGTCATGAACCTCCGTCCATAGTTCATCAGGCACTGTGTCTATAAGATCTAGTCCCTTAAATCTAATCCATACCATCTCCTTTTTTGAAAACATTATTTAAGTCTTCTAGATCCTTTCTTATACTTGTCATCTTGCTGTACCTTGGACTGGGGAGAGAAATGAATTCCTATTACTTGAATGCCTCTACCTGTTTATCTTTGCACCTCCTGCATTTTCTGTTTTATGAAATTGCCTTACTTCCATTGGGTGCATAAAAATGTGTAACACTTGTGTTTTCACTTTGAATTGTTCTCTTTAGTACCTTTGAAGTAATTTTCAATGTCTTGTATACTGCATTTAACTCTGAACTTTACCTTGTCAGATACCATGATCATGACTTTTGCTTTTTCTGTTTTTTATCTTTTCGTTTTTTGCATATGTTAAGAATATCATTGCTCATTCTTTAATTTTAGTCTTTGTATTTAGTATGTCTTTTATACACAGCCTATATTGAGATTTGTTTCATGAATTACCTGGAAAAATATCTTTGTTTTAATAAGCAAGTTAAGCCCATGTATTTCTTGATGTAATAGATATGTTTGGGCTTGGTTCTGTCATATTAACAATGAAATATATTCTTCAGTGCTTAATTTATCAGACATTGATCCAAGCATTTTATGTATATTATCTTGTTTAATCCTTACACACATGCCCCACCCTTTTAGACTAGAGACGGATTTAGTGATAGAACTGGGATTCAGATTTAGTCTGAATCTTGTCTTGTGTAAAGGAGGTTGTCTAGATACTGTGCTTGAAATTTAGATTGCATGTTCAAATTCACATTTTCGAGAAAATAGAGGCCATTTCCCTCCATCAGAGTCTTAAAAAACACTTGATTCTCAATATGTTAAGATCCATTGATCTATATCAGTAACATTTCAGGACTGTTATGCTATCCCATTACACTATGCCTGTCCAAACCAAGCACTGAGTATACCCCAGTTATAGTCCTTTATATGGATTCCCTTACTGTAGCCACATAGCAGAGGATTCAACATAAAGGGAAGAGAGACAGACTGATAGCTCCAGGAGAGGTTAGGGTTAGGTTAAGATAACATGTAAAAAAAAATGCCTGGCATTTACTAACTACATAGTCAATGAATGCTTATTGACTTTTCATTAGGAAAGGAGAGTTTGGTGAGACAGGAGAGAGAAAAAATAACTGTTGGTATCATGTCCGCAAAGAACTGGGAGGCCATGAGGTTGTGAGCATAATGGAGAGGTGAGTCCATGGGGAGGAGGGAAGTAGCCATTAGAAATGTGTGTCTTTCAGAAACTGTTTTGAGTCAGGCATTGTGTTCCAACATGTTCGTCCAATACGTAACTTCATCTTCAGACAACCCTGTGAAGTACAGAATGTTAGCTTTCACAGATGAGCATTTGAATCTTTAGAGTGATTGAATAGCTCTTTCAGGTTCACCTCAGAAAGTGTCAAGGGGAAGCATCTAACCTCCACTCATCACACAGCAAAGCTGCCACACCTGGAACAGTTATACAGACATAAAGCAGTTAATTTGTATAGTTAAGACTGGAATTTGAGAGGAGGGAAATTTGAGTCTCTGTTTTCACACTAACATTGTTACCAAAGGGAGGTTTGGCTGTTTTCAGCTAGAAAGTCAATATTCAAGAGATGAGTGTTGGTCGAAAAAGGAAGTTCAGTCGTGTCTGACTCTTTGTGACTCCTTGGACTGCAGCATGCAAGCCTTCCCTGTCCTTCACTATCTCCTGGAGTTTGCTCAAACTCATGTCCAATGAGTCAGTGATGCCATCCAACCATTTTGTCCTCTGTCGTCCCCATCTCCTCCTGCCTCTAATCTTTCCCAGATTCAGGGTCTTTTTCAATGAGTCACTTCTTCGCATTAGGTGGCCAAAGTATTGGAGCTTCAGCTTCATCAGCAGTCCTTCCAATGAATATTCAGGACTGATTTCCTTTAGGATTGACTGGTTGGATCTCCTTGCAGTCCAAGGGACTCTCAAGAGTCTTCTCCAACATCACAGTTCAAAAGCATCAATTCTTCTGTGTTCAGCATTCTTTATAGTTCAGCTCCTACATCCATACATGACTACTGGAAAAACCATAACTTTGACTATATGGACATTTGTCAGTAAAGTAATGTCTTTGCATTTTAGTATGTTTTCTAGGTTTGTCATAGCTTTTCTTCCAAGGAGCAAGCGTCTTTAATTTCATGGCTTCAGTCACCATCTGCAGTGATTTTGGAGCCCCCCCCCCAAATAAAGTCTGTTACTGTTTCCACTGTTTCCCCTCTGTTTGCCATGAAAAAGGAAAGGTTATTTTATTCAGGAGGCTGGCAACCTGGGGAGAAGGCAAACTTGTGTCCCAGTTTCAGGCTCAGTTGTGTCTGACTCTTTGTGACCCCATGGACTGTAGCCCGCCAGGCTCCTCTGTCCACGGGATTCTCCAGGCAAGAATACTAGAGTGAGTTGCCATTTCCTTCTCCAGGGAATCTTCTTGACCCAGGGAAATAACCCATGTCTCCTGCATTGCAGGCAGATGAAGTGGCTCTTTACTACTGAGCCACTGGGGAAGTCCCAGAACCAACTTCAAAGATTCTGCCTGGCCATGAAACTTTTTAAAGGGAAAAAAAGAAGAGATAATCTTAGTTAATCATTGAGTTAGAAGGTCAGATTCTTCACCATCTCCCATTTTGTGCAGGTTTGTTGACTTGGGATATTTTTTCAGATGCTATCTTGTTCATGCAGTCAGCTCACAGGGTTACTGAAGGGGAAGCTGGAGAAAAGTTTTAGTCATTCGTGATTTAGTCTTCATTCCTACTTCTTCAATCTAAGAAAAAAATCAACAGGTCAGACAAGGCATTATGTGATCAAAAGACTTGAGAGGAGTGCTTGGGTGGGACTTTGGTGAAGCATGGAGTCACCCAATGTAAAGGTTAAGTTAAAATATAACTTTACTAAAGCGATAAGACAAAGGGCCTTCTGAGAGGAGCTGTTTACAAATGACAGAATGATCCAGTGGGAATGACCATTAGCCTGGCCTACTCCTCTCTACTGACTTTTCAGCACTGTCCCTTTGATTCCTAGAGAGAAGTCACATAGTCCTGCAGCCCCTGGGTCCTGCACCCTGCCCTCCTTCAGGTCTGACAGCATGGAAGCTGGGACTAATGCAAACCTCTGGGAAGGAGCCAAGTTGTTTAGAGATTTTCAGATATGAGTTGAATGGAAAGGGAGAACAAAAAGAACATCATAGATTTATCAGAGCATTCATGTGTTATTTCCTACCAAAGCCACCCAGCTTTGATTTTATTTTTGTTGTTACTTTATTCTTTCCTGAGAAATAACCAGCAAGTACAGAAAGAGGCTGTGGAACCATCCATTTTGTAGAAGCTTTAAGACCAAGCTTGTTTCCCTCTGTACAATATTACTGTTCATTTTGGTTCAGGAGATTATTAGCTCTTTGGAGGCTTATTTACATTTTTTTGTTTTATATTTAGGAACACTTTACAAATAATATTATTTTATGTTGTTTGTATTTGAATTTTATTACAATTCAATCTAATGCTAAGTAACTTCCAAACTAAGTAGATATGTGATAAAAATGAACTGGTTTTAAATAGTTATTTTGTGTTGTTGTTGTTGTTGTGAATGCTGTGGTTAGATATAATTCCAGTTGTTGTTTAGTTGCTAAGTTGTGGCCCACTCTTTGCTATCCCGTGGACTGTATGCCAGGCTCCTCTGACCTTCACTAATCTCTCAGAGTTTGCTCAAATTCATGTCCATTGAGTTGGTGATGCTATCTATTTATCTATGAGTTTTAAGTGATAATGTGCATAGTCAAAAGAACTCTGATTTGGATATGATTCTTTAAGCAGATCTTATAATAATCTAACAGAAACACCCTGTGATTAAGTTGTAGCACAGCCCAGAGAAGTAGCATGTGATTAAAGTTGAAATCTAGCTATTTTATATTCACTCTTAAAAAGTTTAATAATGTATGCCAAAAATTCCTTTAAAGAGTAGCTGTTTCCCTTTAAGTGTAAATTTATTGTTTGACAAAATTGCCAAGCTCACTGAGATAGTTTTGCCCACATCTACTCATACTCTTCTCATCTCCACTCCCATGGAAACAACCAATGAACCAACCAAACATGTAGAGAAACAGAGAAAGAGCATTTCTCTTTTAATGCGTTTCAGCATAAATGGATTGAGATATTCGTTGCACTATGCTTTTGGCTTTGGGTAGAAGTGCCAATATCTATGTAGTCTGAAAGTATATGTTCAGACTCAGAGACCCACTACAACAGAGTGTTAACATGTAAACAACAGATAGGACAAAAAGGAGTGTTTACCTGTGGGCAGCCATGAAGGAGTCCTTGACAGTGAGTGATGGTTTTGAACACATACACAGCCACAATAACATCCTTAAGAGGAAGACTCAAAATGTTCAATTTAGAGATTCACTCGGTCAGATGACCTGATTGCAATCAGATGAAGGGAGAGAAAAAGCATAATGATCCAGTAATTGGGGAAATAGAATAGGCTTAGTTGGGGTTCTACTGACACTATTGCAGTGGAGTCTCCAGACTAAAGCCCTTCAGGACTTGGAATTTTATCTAATTGCTACCATCCACCCCCTCTTAATTTTTCTTTTCTCTGCATTTCCAGAGATAAATTCAGTTTTGTAATAAATCTTTGTAATAAAACAGCAAACCTTCTGTTATGGTCTTTACAGACCAGGACCTGGGGACTGGAGTTGATGAAAAGAAGGTGAAGAAAAGAAGGACATGGGGGACCCAAGTCTCGAGTGAAACAAGCGTACTTTATTTGCAGAAATGCATGCTTATATATCTTCAATAAAATGGTTACTCAGCCATTAAGAATGAAATTCCATCAGTTGCAACAAAATGGATAGTCCTGTAGGTAAAAGGTCACTGAAGGGAGTCACTGAAGGGAATCCAAGCAGGTGCTCTTCCCCATGATCTCAGTCCCGAGAACTGCGTGCAGCTCTGCTCATTCCTGTATTCCAGGAACTGATAAGGAACAGAGAGTCCTTGAGAAATGGTACACAAAGGAAGAAAATGCCACATATTTGATCCCTTAAAGTTTAACATTCCCTGACAATTCCCCCTTTTTTATTTTTTCATAATTGGGGGTGGCTGTATATACTTTTTGTGAAAAAGGCCCTGACCAATTGAGTTTGTTTAGTTCGAACAATGTTAGTTGAAAGGCATCAATATACTACAAATATAATCCCCAGGATAATTATCAGCGTTATAGCTCCAGATCCAATACTATGTGTAATGCTTTGAAACCATCCTTGAGGGTCTAGCACAGAAAATTGATCAGCTAGCTGTTGAGCTAAGGTTTCCAAATTGTTGGAAGAGGGTAGACTCTTAGAGAAGGTTTCAAAGATTTCCTTTTGTAATAATTGTACATTTAAGGAAGAATGATCATGTATGTCTTGCAAATGAAATTTGATTTGTTCCCAATTGTAGGTACTATAGTTGAACTGAAAAGGGGTAATAAAAAATTGAGTAGAATTCCAGTCACATTTTAGTATAACTTGTTTTTGTAAATCTATTAATTGATCTCTGACCCATTGGATGGCTGTTTTTATTTCCTGTATTTCATGTTGAACTTCCTCATTTATCTCAGCCTGAGTGGTCCACATAGTATGAGCATCTTTGGTCCAATTTTGAATAAAGTTGTGTGTTTGAATTGAGGTTTGTAAAGCAATGTCTGCGACAGCGGCAGTAGTGCAAATGGCTATTAATCCCCAAATGCCAAGAATTAATCATCCAATGAATCATTTAGATCGCTGAAGTAATTTAATAAGTAGCCAGGAGGCAAGTCTTGCCATGGGACCCTCTTCCCAGGGTCGTTGGAGATCTACTGGCAACCATAGATTACGTCAAGATCAAAGAATAAAAAAGGATTCATTTTTCAAAGAAACAGAGGAATTAAGACAAGTATACAATTTGCAATCTATACAAGTCATAGAACATAAAGTCTCATTAAACTGCAAGTTCCATATAGCTATAACAAAAGGAAGGGGAACACAAGCTTGTATGAAATATGAATGATTATAACAAAAGGAATAGTTACTATGACTACGATTGGTCCCCATAAAATATCCAGTCTAAGTTCCAAATTCTTCGGTGCCTGTGGCAAGTTTCCAGATGTCCCATTGTTCAGTCCCAATCCATTTATTGAGGACGATTTGAGGGCGAGGGGGTGCCATTCCACCTTCAAGCCAGCCAAGAAGTCCTTTGTCATTGTAATGTTCCATTACATGTAATGTTCCATTACTAATACCACAATGTTCCAATGTGGTATTAGTAACCTTCTATGCTACTTGAGTAGCATAATCACATACAGTGTTGTTAATATCATCTGAGCAGTTAGACAACCATATAGGATGGGGTCCCCAATCATCAGTGGTGTAATTGGCTACAAACATTAATTTTCCTGATTTAGCTTGACATCTGTCCCAATGAACAGGAGTATATTTAAAGTTCTTATATATAAACCCTTTGCATAATGATTTTTGTCTTTTTCCTAGAGTTTCAGTTGACATGGTTCTTATAGAAAGAGAGGGCAGTAAACAGTCCAAGCAATGTCTGAAAGTTCTTTGGAGGCAGAACGAAAGCCCATGTTTGTCGGCTAATGTTAATGCATAATTCTGTTGGACCCATGCATAGTGGAAGGACTTCATACCCCAGAGAAATCTTAATTAGTCTTCCTTCTTTCTCAGGATGAGAGGGCCCCTCCTAGCTCTAAGGAGGAGGCATATGTACTGAGTCGTTGGTGGATACGATCAGTCCTTTATAACTGTCCATTTTACAATCTGCAGTAAAGGGGGGTTGGGTATATAGGCCCAGTAAGTATGATTAATTAATTCAGCTTGAGCAGGGGAAGCAAAGCAAGCATAGCAACAAAAATATTTTCTGGATTCCAAGGCATTCCCTGTTGAGAAACCAGATTTCCAGCTTGATTAGTAAGGGTTCTTATTTGTTCCCAAGTAGGGAGATCATGAGGTTGATGACGTTGAGGGCGGTTCTTCTTGGAGATTTTTAGAGCCGCCATGGCCTGTACTGGAATTTCTTCCTCCTGGGGGTTTTGTCTTTTTGTCTTTATTTTGAACACCGAAGGCTCCCCTGGGGTGGATCTTCTGAAGAGGAAGCCAATTGAGTTCGTTGGATCCATCTGGAGAAATACAAGCATATCCCTTTCCCTGTAAGATCAATTTCCCAGATTTCCATTGCTTAGTTAGCCTGTCTTGATACAAAATGGGCAGAGGAAGAGAGGTATCCTTCAATTCCTCGAAATGTTTTTCTGCTCATGTCAAGGTATCTCCTTGCGGTAAGTTTAAAAAACTTAAAACAAGTAAAGCTGTATTAGCAATAGTTATAGGATTAGAGAGTATATAGTGTTGAGATCTAGTAAAATCTGCTCTGGATAAGGAAGATAGAAATGTTCCTGTGTATTCTCCCTTTAAATTTTTTTTTTATTTGTAGTTTTAGTGTGAGGTGTGTTTGTTAAATTATGTCCTGTGCTTGTGGATTGTAAGGAATGTCTGTAACATGTTTAATAGAAAAAGATTGTAAAAACTGTTTGAATTGCCTAGAAGTATAGGCAGGGCCATTGTCTGTTTTTTTAAAGGTGGGAGTTCCCATTATTGCAAAACAAGTTAATAGGTGGGTTATAACGTGTTATGTAGCCTCACCTTGAAGAGGTGTGACCCATATAAAATAATTTGTGTTGATACAGACATGTAGGAAAGAAGATGGAGAAAGTTCAGGGCAATGAATTATGTCCATTTGCCATAATTTATTGAGTTGTAATTCTCAAGGATTAACATCTTGTGCAATGGATTGAAGATGCAGGGGTCTACAAGTAGAGCAATGATTTCTTTAGCATGGTGGTATGGAATTTTTAAAATTTGGTGTAAGGGGCCAGCACTATTGTGCAATAGAGCATGTTGTTCCTTGGGAGCAGCAAAAGAAACAAGTTTATCAGCTTGCTTATTACCATGAGTCGTAGGGCCAGAAAAGCAGGAATGTGTTCGAATATGCGTAATATAAATGGGGGAAGTGCGGTCTCTAATAAGAGACTGCAGTTCGAGAAAAAGTTGTTGAATAATACGCTGATTGGAATTTATAATAGAGGTTTCTATATTTCCTAATATAAAAACTGAATATAAGGAGTCAGAGACTATATTAATAGGGTAAGGATGTACGTGAATAACTTGAATTAGTTCAGTTCAGTTCAGTTCAGTTCAGTCGCTCAGTCATGTCCAACTCTTTGCGACCCCATGAATCGCAGCATGCCAGGCCTCCCTGCCCATCATAAACTCCCGGAGTTTACTCAAACTCATGTCCATTGAGTCGGTGATGCCATCCAGCCATCTCATCCTCTGTCATCCCCTTCTCCTCCTGCCCCCAATCCCTCCCAGCATCAAGGTCTTTTCCAATGAGTCAATTCTTTGCATGAGGTGACCAAACTATTGGAGTTTCAGCTTCAACATCAGTGCTTCCAATGAACACCCAGGACTTATCTCCTTTAGGATGGACTGGTTGGCTCTCCTAGAATAAGAGTATATAATTTGCTTTGTTGAACAGAATGAAATTTAGTATAAAAGACTTTGTATTCTTTGATAGACCAGAATGACGCTTTGGCATTTTTAGTCCCATCGATATAGAAAACATTAGCTTGAGATATAGGTTGTGATGTGACAGTGTGAGAGATAATGAATTCAGTATTTTTGAAGAAATTCCAGAGTTTGTTAGAAGGCTAATGAAATGAAATTTCTCCAAAATATTCCAGAAAGGCTATTTGGAAATTGATAGAAGTTTGTAGTATATTCTCGAATTGAGATTTATTAATAGGTATTACAATTTTATGAGGATTGGAGCCAATTAAAGTCTTAGTTCTGTTTCTCCCACTGATAGTTATTAGAGTGATCAAATCAAGATAGGGGATAAGTGACCTTGTCCCTTTAAAATCGGTATAGATCCATTCTATCAGGTGTTCTTTTTGGGTAAGAAGTCTTGTGGGAGAATGGAGAGAGGGGAGTATAAATAACTCTAGAGGTAAATCAAGTCTAATACAAGTAAGAAACTGTTTTTGTAATTTATTTTTTATTAAATAGAGTTTTTTTTTTGTGTGTGTGTCTCTTGTGAAAGTGAAAAAAAGCAATCCCAAAGAATGCTCAAACTACCACACAATTGCACTCATCTCACACACTAATAAAGTAATGCTCAAAATTCTCCAAGCCAGGCTTCAGCAATATGTGAACCGAGAACTTCCAGGTGTTCAAGCTGGTTTTAGGAAAGGCAGAGGAACCAGAGATCAAATTGCCAATATCTGCTGGATCATAGAAAAAGCAAGAGAGTTCCAGAAAAACATCTATTTCTGCTTTATTGACTATGCCAAAGCCTTTGACTGTGTGGATCACAATAAACTGTGGAAAATTCTGAAAGAGATGGGAATACCAGACCACCTGACCTGCCTCTTGAGAAACCTGTATGCAGTTCAGGAAGCAACAGTTAGAACTGGACATGGAACAACAGACTGGTTCCAAATAGGAAAAGGAGTACGTCAAGGCTGTATATTGTCACCCTGCTTATTTAACTTCTATGCAGAGTACATCATGAGAAACGCTGGGCTGGAAGAAGCACAAGCTGGAATCAAGATTGCTGGGAGAAATATCAATAACCTCAGATATGCAGATGACACCGCCCTTATGGCAGAAAGCAAAGAAGAACTAAAGAACCTCTTGATGAAAGTGAAAGAAGAGAGTGAAAAAGTTGGCTTAAAGCTCAACATTCAGAAAACTAAGATCATGGCATCTGGTTCCATCACCTCATGGGAAATAGATGGGGAGAGAGTGGAAACAGTGTCAGACTTTATTTTTTGGAGCTCCAAAATCACTGCAGATGGTGATTGCAGCCATGAAATTAAAAGACGCTTACTCCTTGGAAAGAAAGTTATGACCAACCTAGATAGCATATTAAAAAGCAGAGACATTACTTTGCCAACAAAGGTCCATCTAATCAAGGCTATGGTTTTTCCAGTGGTCATGTATGGATGTGAAAGTTGAACTGTGAGGAAAGCTGAGCGCCGAAAAATTGATGCTTTTGAACTGTGGTGTTGGAGAAGACTCTCGAGAGTCCCTTGGACTGCAAGGAGATCCAACCAGCCCATCCTAAAGGAGATCAGTCCTGGGTGTTCATTGGAAGGACTGATGCTGAAGCTGAAACTCCAATACTTTGGCCACCTCATGCAAAGAGTTGACTCATTGGAAAAGGCCCTGATGCTGGGAGGGATTGGGGGCAGGAGGAGAAGGGAATGACAGAGGATGAGATGGCTGGATGGCATCACCGACTCGATGGGCATGAGTTTGAGTAAACTCCGGGAGTTTGTGATGGGCAGGGAGGCCTGGCATGCTGCGATTCATGGGGTTGCAAAGAGTCAGACACGACTGGGCGACTGAAATGAACTGAACTGAACTGTGAAAGTGAACGAGGGCTATTTAAATTGGGATTTCTTTTTAAAGTGTTAAATAAATTAGTCAGTTGATAATTTGTAACATCTAAAGAGGGTCTAATCCAATTTATATCACCTAAAAGTTTTTGAAAATCATTCAAGGTTGATAATTTATTAACAGGAATCTGTGTTAGTTGGGGAGTAATATGTTGTCTATTAACAACAAATCTTAAGTAATAGTAAGGTGTAGATGTTTGAATCTTTTTAGAGGCAATGATTAATCTACAAGCTTTTAAGCATTGTTGAGTTATGTCAAATATCTGTTGAGTTTCTAAAACAGATGGAGTTGAAAACAATAAATTATCTATATAGTGAATAACAATAAAGTTAGGAAATTGTTTTCTTATGGGTTCAAGAGCTTTGGCTACATAATATTGACATATGGTGGGAGAATTCATCATTCCTTGAGGCAATATAGTCCATTGATACCATTTGTGAGGCCCAATATGATTAGGATAAGGGAGAGAGAAAGCAAATCTCTCTCAGTCTAGAGGGTGTAAAGGTATAGTAAAAAAGCAATCTTGGAAATCTATAAGAATAGTATGCCAGTTTTGAGGAATAGTGTTAGGTGATGGGATTCCTGGTTGTAATGCACCCATAGGTTTCATGGATGCATTAACCTTTCAAAGGTCTGTTAAAAGATGCCATTTGTTAGATTTCTTCTTTATCATAAAAATGGGAGAATTCCAAGGGGAATAAGATTCCTCAATATGTTTTAATTTTAATTGTGTATCTATAAGTTCTTTAGTAGCTTCTAATTTCTTTTTTGGAAGGGGCCATTGTTCTGTCCAAACAGGGTCGTCATTTTTCCAAGTTACTTTAATAATTGTATTGCTTATTAAATGAGAAGTGGCCACGAGGAAAAATGTGGAATATATATTTGAATTTACCATTGCATAAGTAAATCTCTTCCTATTAAATTAAGGGGTGCATCTATCACATAAGGTTATAATGTTGTAGGCTGGCCTTTTGGTCTCTTATATGGATATATTTGGACTTTTTGATAAACCTCTTGTACTTTGGTTTGAGATATTCTTGTAATTTGGCAAGAAATTTTTTGTAAAGGCCAAGATTTGGGCCATAAATGTTTGGAAATAATGGTAATATTGGATCCAGTATCAAGAAGACCAGAAAAATCTTTTGTCATCAATTTTGATATTTATATTTGGTCATGTATATTTAGATACTATTGGTGTCCATAAGGATTGTTTTTGATCAGTATTACCAAACCCACCTGTCTGTATATCATTAGAGGAGTTAATAGAAATGTAAGGTAAAAGAAGTAGTTGGGCAATTTTGTCTCCCTTTTTGAATTGCCATAATATCTGAGATGACATCATAATTTGAATTTCTCCCTTATAATCTGAATCAATTATTCCAGGGTGAACAGTAATTACTTTAGAAGTCAAACTAGATCAGTCAAGTAAAAGGCTGAAGGTTTGTGGGGGTAGAAAAAGTATCCACCTCATTAGTTTAAGTGGGACCTTATATATTTCTCAACTAGCTGCTGAGGATAGATGAAAAGAATACCTCAACCTTGCAAGAGTTCTATTAGGCCCTTTCCCAAGACATACCTTATGAGATAACTTTGGTACAAGATTAGCCAGGGAGAACAGATTCCAGACAACGTCTCTGGGCAAGATATACTGTTGCTGTGTAATCATGGGTACAAGTCTTGAGATATAGGTTCCCAGGCAAGATTTTTTACAGGTATAATCATTAACATAGAGCCTAAGAAAAGCATTTCTATGAGTAAGACATTGTGCTGTGTAATCATTAGAAAGGTCAGTTCTCTGGCAAGATACATTGTTGCACAAGGCTTAAGGAAAGCATGAGTGAGAATGTTTGCCTCCTCCTTACAGGGCCCTGGACTGCCTGCTTAAGCTTTAATTCTATCATTTCCTCCTGCTTTTAGGAGAATATGGTTGCCAGGGAAAGGGGTGGAGAAATGGTTCTGTAGCTTCTTCCTGCTGGGAAGGAGCATAGACCCTAACTTGTTGAGGCAACATATTCTCCTTATCCTCATATTGAGGGTCTCTGATCCAGGGGCCCTGAGTAATAGCTAGAGGAGGCGGTGGAAACTGCCAGAGCATGAACAATCACTTGTAACTTAAATGCCTAAGCCACTTAGATACAAAGTTCATTATATAGTTACAGATATAAAAAGCAAACAGCAAGAATAAGATGACTACAATTATTACAGTCAAGATAGTTGTCCACCAAGGAGGGCTTTGTATTTGAACTTCTATAGCATCAAATTGTCCTGTACTGGTTAATATTTCAAAAGTAATTTGGTTTTGGGTAGTGCCAGCTCAAGCATTAGAATTGGCACGATCTCAGGCCACATCCTGAAACCACATTGTCCATTGAAGATATTCTCTTGGTTTAAGAAGAGCCCTTATCAAAAGTCACCAATCATGAGGAACAAAATTTCTAATAGAAGATGCCATAGCATTTAGAAGCTTTTTAGTAAAAAGCAAATGAGGGCCATACATAGTTACAGCTTTTTTCATTTGTTGCATGTGAGAAAAATCAATGTCTTTGTATTGAGGTATTATTTGTCCTTGGGCGTTAGTATTTTTCAAACAGGAAAAGCAGAGAAACCACTGGCCTCAGAGATTCAAGACTGCAAAGCCAGTAACTCAGAAAGCCTTCATCATGAAGGAGAATGAGTGGATAGTATTTTTTTTATAAATACGAGTGTGTGCCAAAGGCTTATCATTGTCATCTAGAAAAAAGTATTGTCAGCCTTAGTGTCAAAAAGAGCCTTGGAAGAATCATTGTCACGGTCATCTTGTTTTTGAATTGAGGGGACTTTTGGTTTTGTGTTCATTGTAAGAGGAGGAGAAGGAGCATTTGGGGCAGGGCTGGTGGAAAAATTTTGAAATATTTTATGTTGTCGTAATTGAGCCTTTTGTAAAATTTCATCATCTAATTCATATACATATAACAAGTGTTTAACCAGTTGTCAAATATCGGGTGTGTGTGTGGGGGGGAGGGCTAGAATTACCTTGAAATGGCAGAATCACAGCTTTAATAAGAGCCCATAAGGGCCAGAAATCTATTGGAATATTTTTTCCCCATCTTGAGGCTCGTTTAACATTTTTAAAAATCTGGTTCCAAATTTTTAAATTGAAACTGTCTTCAATGGTGAACCAGGGATTATGTTCAACCACTGTTTGGAGATAAGCCTCTATTCGTTGATGTGAAACCGAAAGTCCTTGAACTTTAAATAAATGATGAAGTAAAGTAGAAAAGTGGTGGGGCTTCCCAGCCGTTTGTCCCATATCCCTGCAGTTACTGACCTCCGTAGGTCCACAATCACTCCATCTGCTTGCCAAGGTCCCTGTTCGGGTGCCACTTGTTATGGTCTTTACAGACTGGGACCTGGGGACTGGAGTTGATGAAAGGAAGGTGAAGAAAAGAAGGACATGGGGGACCCAAGTCTCGAGTGAAACAAGGGTACTTTATTTGCAGAAACACATGCTTACATATCTTCAATAAAATGATTACTCAGCCATTAAGAATGAAATTCCCTCAGTTGCAACAAAATGGATAGTCCTGTAAGTAGAAGGTCACTGAAGGGAGTCTCTGAAGGGAATGCAAGCAGCTGCTCTTTCTCATGATCTCAGTCCTGAGAACTGTGTGCAGCTCTGCTCGTTCCTGTATTCCAGGAACTCATAAGGAACAGAGAGTCCTTGAGAAACGGCACACAAAGGAAGAAAATGCAACATATTGGATCCCTTAAAGTTGAACTTCCCCTGACAACCTTCCTCTTAAAGACTGTCCTGAAATACAAAGGAAGGAAAGACAAGGAGGGATGGCTGGTACCAATTAAGGGTTTGAGTCATTGAAGCCCACATACAATGGAGGAGGTTTGTTGTTGTTTAGTCGCTAAGTCATCTCCAACTCTTATTGACCCCAGGGACCCAGGTTTCTCTGTCCATGGGATTTCCCAGGCAAGAATACTGGAGTGGATTGCCATTTCCTTCTCCAGGGGATCTTCCCAGCCCAGAGACTGAATCCTTACCTCTTGCATTGGCAGGTGGATTCTTTATCACTGAGCCACTGGGAAGCCCAAGGAGGAGGTTATGCTACAGGAAATAATCAGCCAGCCACAGAAGGACAAATACTGAGTGATTCCACTTATATGAAGTACCTAAAATAGTTGAACTTTTAGAAACAGAGCCAAATGGTAGTTTTCTGGGGCTGGGAGCAGGGGGAAATGGAGAGCTACTGTTCAACAGGTATAAAGTTCCAGTTACACAAGATGAATAAGTTCTAGAGATCTGTTGTATAACATTGCACTTACGTTAACAATACTGTATTGTGTCCTTAGACATTTAAGATGGTAGATCTCGTGTTAAGTGTTCTTACAACAATAAAAACAACAACAAAAAAACAATATGGAAATAAAATAAAACTAAAATGTAGACAGCTAAAACCAAGACAAAACCAAACCAAACAAAAAACCCCAGCAAGGGCTTAAGAGGTTGGTGGCAATTTGGAGGCCTGACATTTTCTATAACTATATAGGGATCTGAAGGCATCTTGAATACTTCTAAATCTATTCTACAGATATGTCCCAAGATTTTGTTGAGGTCATAAACTTTCTTTGAAATCCAGGAGGAAATGGCCTAAGGCCAATTTCAAATCAGTATAAACTAAGACCCAAAGACCCAAGGGCTTCCATGCTATTTGTCTGATTTCAGTTGTTTGGGGACATAACAGCCTGGTATTGGTACATTTCATATACTCCCTTGATCCATGGTTCCTCTGAGGCTTTTTTTTTTCCTTGAGTGTGTACTCAGTCATGTCCGACTCTTTGCAACCCGATGAACTTTAGCCTACCAGGCTCCTCTGTCTATGGAGTTTCCCACCAAGAATACTGGAATGGGTTGCCATGCCCTCCTCCTTCCTGACCCAGGGATCAAACCTGGGTCTCCTGCATCGAAGGCAGATTTTTCACAGTCTGAGCCATCTCTATTAAAATATGTATCTGCCTGGAAGGAGCATATTAAACTCAAAATTAAAAGGTGGTAATATATCAATATGAATTTATTAACGTGATTAGTTTCATAGCAACTGGAAGAGACTAGAACCAGGGCATAAAACACTGTGGACAATGAGTCAGGTGAAGCACTATAATTTATACCTCTGAGAGGCCAAATGTAGGGTATACTGTTGGCTTGTGGTATGGTGGTTAAGGGGAAGAGATACTCCTTGGATTGTGTCTTCTGTCAAGCTTTCTACAAAGCTAAATGGCTCTCTCATGCTAGATGTTCTAAAAGACAGCACATAGAACTGTTAAACCCCTAACATTATTGCTGCTCTCAGTCAATAAATTAGATTTATCTCTTTTTTAAAAAAGATATATAAATTCAGTTATGGAAGTGCCAGTTTTCACTGCTTAGCAGTACTTTTATCAAAACTGCCATCATCAAAAGAAAAAAAAGTCTGGCCCATATCATCCTTTTGGTTTTTTCAGTCAATTCTCACACCTTATCTGTATCTTTTTAAAAAACTTACTTGTTTTTTTAATTGAAGGATAATTGCTTTACAGAATTTTGTTGTTTTATGTCAAACCTTGACATGAATCAGCCATACTCATACATATATCTGTATCTTGACTTTGTGTAGACATAGTTAGTGGCCTTGTAGTGGATGTGATTTAAATGGTATGAACCTACAAGAAGCAGAAGATATTAAGAAGAGGTGGCAAGAATACACAGAAGAATTATACAAAAAAGATCTTCACGACCCAGATAATCACGATGGTGTGATCACTCACCTAGAGCCAGACATCCTGGAATGTGAAGTCAAGTGGGCCTTAGAAAGCATCACTATGAGCAAAGCTAGTTGCGGTGATGGAATTCCAGTTGAGCTATTTCAAATCCTGAAAGATGATGCTGTGAAAGTGCTGCACTCAATATGCCAGCAAATGTGGAAAACTCAGCAGTGAGTTTTCCAGGCCACAGGACTGGAAAAGGTCAGTTTTCATTCCAATCCCAAAGAATGCTCAAGCTACCACACAATTGCACTCATCTCACACACTAATAAAGTAATGCTCAAAATTCTTCAAGCCATGCTTCAGCAATACATGAACCATGAACTTCCAGATGTTCAAGCTGGTTTTAGAAAAGACAGAGGAACCAGAGATCAAATTGCCATCATCTGCTGGATCATCGAAAAAGCAAGAGAGTTCCAGAAAAACATCTATTTCTGCTTTATTGACTATGCCAAAGCCTTTGACTGTGTGGATCACAATAAACTGTGGAAAATTCTGAAAGAGATGGGAATACCAGACCACCTGACCTGCCTCTTGAGAAACCTCTATGCAGGTCAGGAAGCAACAGTTAGAACTGGACATGGAACCAAACAGACTGGTTCCAAATAGGAAAAGGAGTACATCAAGGCTGTATATTGTCACCCTGCTTATTTAACTTCTATACAGAGTACATCTTGAGAAATGCTGGGCTGGAAGAAGCACAAGCTGGAATCAAGATTGCCGGGAGAAATATCAATAACCTCAAATATGCAGATGACACCACCTTTATGACAGAAAGTGAAGAGGAACTAAAAAGCCTCTTGATGAAAGTGAAAGAAGAGAGTGAAAGAGTTGGCTTAAAGCTCAACATTCAGAAAACTAAGATCATGGCATCTGGTCCCATCACTTCATGAGAAATAGATGGGGAAACAGTGTCAGACTTTATTTTTTGGAGCTCCAAAATCACTGCAGATGGTGATTGCAGCCATGAAATTAAAAGACCCTTGCTCCTTGGAAGGAAAGTTCTGACCAACCTAGATAGCATATTAAAAAGCAGAGACATTACTTTGCCAACAAAGGTCCATCTAGTCAAGGCTATGGTTTTTCCAGTGGTTATGTATGGATGTGAGAGTTGGACTGTGAAGAAGGCTGAGTGCTGAAGAATTGATGCTTTTGAACTGTGGTGTTGGAGAAGACTCTTGAGAGTCCCTTGGACTGCAAGGAGATCCAACCAGTCCATCCTGAAGGAGATCAGTCCTGGGTGTTCATTGGAAGGACTGACGCTGAAGCTGAAACTCCAACACTTTGGCCACCTCATGCAAAGAGTTGACTCATTGGAAAAGGCCCTGATGCTGGGAGGGATTGGGGGCAAGAGGAGAAGGGGACGATAGAGGATGAGATGGCTGGATGGCATCACTGATTTGATGGGCATGAGTTTGAGTAAACTCCGGGAGTTGGTTTTGGAGAGGGAGGCCTGGCATGCTGCGATTCATGGGTCGCAAAGAGTTGGACATGACTGAGTAACTGAACTGATTGACTGACTGCAATATTTTGTGCTATTCCATCCCATGCCCCTGCCAATGGAAACTTATTCCTTGCATGAGATAATTGAAGTGAAAACTTTTTCCTGTGTTTTACAAACATGCATTTCTTTTTATCTGGGAAAGAGGAAAAGGATAAGCTACTTCCTAATCAGAATGGTGTCTTAGGTGAGCAGATGTTATATTGGAAAGTAGTAAAATGAAGCAGTCAAGGATTATATCTAAAGAGTTAGGGGAAAGGGAGTGTAGGGAAAAGGGAGTCTATGGGAAAGGCCTGAAAAATATGTTTTCATATTTTTTTGAAGCTTAGCCCGACTTTGACTGATTAAAGAGAAAAAAATGAAAAGGGCAGTTTACTCTCTGGAGATGACACATGTGGGTCATGTGGGTGCACATGTGCATGTGGGTTTTTCATAGGTGCTTTAGCTTTTTGGAGGCATGTGGTGCAACTACAAGCTTTATCAACCATATCTATTGACCAAATATTTCACTATGCATAAGGCAATCTGATAGTGGCTGATAAAAAATTAGCCAATCTACACATATTTATTGAGCCTCTTTTACACATGAAAAATTTTTAACAGATTTTTCAAGACTTTATTACGAAGGAGTGACGGAAATTGCAACCTCTTGAGAATGATATTTTGGAATTAGTTTACTTAAAATCCCATCAGGGGACTTCCCTGGCAGTCCAGTGGTTAAGACTCCCAACTTCCAATGCAGGGGGTGCACATTTGATCCATGGTCAGGGAGCTAAGATCTCACATTCAGTTCTGCATGGTCAAAAAGTTTAAAAGAAAAATTGTTTTTAAGTGACATTGGGTAGGCAACCATTTATTCTGGCTCAGTTGAAAGGAAAGAGTTAACAAGCCACCAACAGATGTTTAATTAACTCTCTCCATATTGGTAGGGCCAATGATATTTTAAACAAAAAACATGTTAGTAAATTACACCTATTAGCTGTTCTGCTAACCAAGAACCTATTACCCTCGTATGATGAATTGGAAGACAGGCATATTTCCACAAACTCAGAATTATGGCTTGGTAAGTAATGAAAGTAAAATGTTATCTAGTTACAAAAGCCAGTGATTGATGAATCATAATTAATGACCTTTTATGAAAACTTGAGAAAATGGAGGCTTTGTGCTACAACCTACATTGCCTTTCTTTCTGTAAGTTGTATTAATCATAGCCCTTGGTGTAGCACAGCTAATCTGCCAGCAACTCAGATGATTAGATAAACTCAAAAGGGTTTCATCTATCTTAAATAATAATGTCACTAACGGAGTTGCTTAGAAAGTTGCTTGGCTAACTTTAAATAATACTTTGATCACTGGAGGTACTGATGTCCATTCTATGTAGTTCCAAGTAAGGGTCAAATTGGCAAGTATCCACTAACTTAAGATGCAGAGAGCTAGTTTGAATATTTCAGAAGTAATTAAATTTTTTTTTTTTTACTCTGCTTTCTCTAGCATTAAACAACAGTTTTTGTGCCTGACATAGTTACATCATTTTGGGGTGCAGACTAGATTTTTATCAGCCCCACTTTCTCCTTTATACACAATAGCATTAGCTACAACCAGGTTACATGAAGGAGTTCTTTGTGGTTCTGTTACTCAAAAATTAATAAACAAACAGATAAAATGTACATAGCCACAAGCTACAGGGCTATTTCTTCTGTTTGGTTTGAAACCAGTCTCTCCTTTGGGTTAGTATAGAGAAAATGGGGGTCGTTACCTCTAGGCACTCACCTTAGCATACAACTGCCTGCAACTAGGTGGAAAATAAGGGGTGTGTGTGTGTGTGTGTGTTGGGTATAAAAGGACAGAGTTGGGGAGATGAAAGCACAGGTGAGAGAACTGCTTTGGGAGTCAGCAGATGATGGCTCACTCCTGCAAATATCTAAGATGTTACCTTGAGCAAATCTCAGTGTTTTTGGTTTCAGTTTCCCCATCTGAAAAAGGATATAATCATCTAATTCATTCCCATCTTTCTATACAAAGAAAACATCAGAAATAGCAAGGAAATAGCAGAGAAGAATGGTAGGCAAGGACCAGAAGAGAAACAATCATCAGACATTTAGTCCTACTCCTTAGCAATTGCCCACCTTCTATTTTTGCCTGAGTGCCCGTGATAGAAATGCAGAGGTTCTTGAGAGAGCCCTGCTACTTTTGTGCTGACCTTGTTCTTTTAATCTCCTGTCTAGAATGGCTTCACCCCTCACTTTGTCTACCTAAACTCTACCTTTTAAGTTCAACTTGAGAGTCACCTAATTCATGAAACCTTTCTTCCTTAATAATAGTAACTAACATTTTTGAGTACTTTCTATGTTCCAGGCATGATGTTAAGATCTCCACATATATTAATTCATTTGATTCTCACAAGAAACCAGGGAGGCAAGTTCTCCTATTGAGTGGATTTTACTGAAGAGACAGCTGAGGTTAGATAATTTTTCCAAGGAAACATAGGGAGAAAGTTATGTACCAGGATCAAAACCAAGATGATCTGGCTCCAAGACCCCTTATTCCTTAGCCTAGGCATTGGCGTTACATGACTTTGAATGATAGTTTCTGCTGTAGATATTTTATCAGGTGATAGAAAGAAAGAAAGTGAAGTTGCTCAGTCATGTCCAACTCTTTGCGACCCCATGGTCTGTAACCCACCAGGCTCCTCCATCCATGGGATTTTCCAGGCAAGAGTACTGTGATAGCTTCATATAAATAGAAATCACACCTTCTAAAGCTACCTGTCCTACAAGCACCTGTAAGACTGTTCTGTATGTATTAAGTACATATAATATATGTTCACTGAGGGCTTCCCAGTCACTCTGTGATAAAGAATCCACCTGCCAATGCAAGAAATGAGGGTTTAATCCCTGGGTCAGGAAGATCCCCTGGGGAAGGAAATGGCAACCCACTCCAGTATTCTTACCTGGGAAATTCCATGGACAGAGGAGCCTGAAGGGCTACAGTCCATGGGGTCGCAAAGGGTCAGACATGACAGCAATTAGACAACAGCAAATGTGCTTATTGAGCAAATCTGTTACATACAGGAAGAATGGGGAGAAATATGTGATCAAATAAAAGAATTATTTTTCCCTTATTAAATAAAATGATAGTGTACCACTGAAACCACATGAGACAAGATGGTGAATTGGACTAGGATGGTGGCAAAGAGAGGAAAAAATAATTGAATCAAAGGTTACTTAGGAGGGAGAATAAAAATGTTAAATAAACAAGATGACTCCAAATACTTACTGATTTCCTCCCCTCCTGGGTGGCAGATCTCTAAGTTAAGGTATGTGCCTGGTAAAACCGTCGACAGGACTTAGCGACTGAACAACAAAAATGACAACTGGTATTTTTATCTACCTCATTTGTCCTGGTATGAGTTTCATGAAGGTGAAATAATAGGCAGAGGCAGCTGCCTAAACCGAAAAGACAAGGCATAGCCCATTCCTTAACCTTTATTATGTTTTCTATTTTTAGCTTTGTCAAAGGGAGAAGCAGATGGCCCCAAGATCCAGATATATGTAGATAATGTGGACAGGTAGAAATTAGTTTCGGAGGAGGAGCCAAGACGGCAGGTAGGTGGATGTGGAGTGCCTCTTGCTCCATGGATACGTCAAGAAAACATCTACAGATGCAATAGAATGCCAACTGAATACTAGCAGGAGTCCTTGACCACCAGAAAGGATTATGCAGATCCACAAATAACTGGGTAGGATGAAAGAAAGAAGGGAGAAGGAGGAGGAAAGCGAGCAGGAGTGGACCTCCACCCAGGGGTTGGGGAGCTGAAGCAGGGGAGAGACTCCACATCTGGGGAAAGCGGTTGGGGCAGAAGGGAAGCATTTGAGACTGTCGGAGGAGGGTGAAACAGCTGATCTGTGACAATCTGAATAGAGTGAGAACCACATAGACAATCTGTGCTGTGGCTGTATGTAACCTGGACAGGCATGTTTGTCCACCTGTGCACACGGGTGCTGGGAGCTGGAGCTGTTGTGCCCTAAAGCTAAAATCATTAACTGTGCATGCTGTAACCAAGGTATTGTTCTTATGGAATTGTTCGTTGTATAAAGAACAATTTTAAATGTTGCAAACTAATGAGTTACACCATTTTTAAAGATTTCTTTCTTTAGATTTCTTTAAAGATTTCTTTCATCTCTTTTTTGGGGGAATACAAAAACTCTATAACACAGGTGACATAATGCTTGCTTAGTCAAAGAAGAGAGACTAAACAAAGGTAAAAATTTTGACAGTACCGTATTTGGCATCATTTTTTTGTCTTAATTCTGTTTGTGTCCTAAGATACAAAAGAAGTCAGTGGTTTTTTAACAGTTTACAAGTAGAATGTGATTGCAAAATGTACAGTTTGGTTGTCTTTGATTATGAACTTTCTTCAGATATAATGAACTATGACTTTTAGGCTGCTCAACATTAAAAAAAAAAATTAAGAGAGTGTTCCCAAAGTGAGGACTACTGTTGATTGCAGGGAGATGGTGTGAGGAAATGGGAGGGAGGAGATAATAAGGTTCCATAATAAGGAATGCCTTTAGGGGAAAATCAGGTGGCCAAGGAAGCAGGGTGCTACTGTTGAGTCACATACTGGGGAGGAGGGGCGTCACCGCTGTAACTTCTCTTTCCCCACATGCCGGTACCGACAGCTGGGCAATAGGACGAGCCAGATTTGCCCTTTGAATGTCTTGTCAGAGACTAGAAAAGACTCCTGTGCTGTGGCTGTCCAGTACTTAGTCGCTCAGTCGTGTCTGACTCTTTGCAACTCCATGGACGGTAGCCCACCAGGCTCCCCTTTCCATGGGGATTCTCTGGGCAAGAATGCTGGAGTGGGTTGCCACGCCCTTCTCCAGGGGATCTTCCCAACCCAGGGATCAAACCTGGGTCTCCTGCATTGCAGGTGGATTCTTTACTGTCTGAGCCAGCAGGGAAGCCCACAAAAGACTCTTAATAGTGCCATATCTCTTGTGACCATGGCTGTTGGCTTTCCTGCTCATGTGGTGTCACTGGGGTCTCTGTCTCCATGCAGCCGTGCGCTGTCCTCACAGAGGCAGACCCAAGTCCTCCAGGGCAGCCTTAGAGCAGACTCCTGTGGATGACCCACAAGCAGAAGTGGGGGTAAAACCACAACTGACCTCCAGGGACAGAGGAACTAAGGAAGAGGATCAAAAACCTTTCCAGCAGCTGCACAAGCTGCAGATTAAACCCACATGATCAACTTGGTAAACTCTATGCCTATGGAATATATAAAAAGACAATGAGTGCTTCCATAAAAGAAAACTCTCTAGCTGTGGATTTCAAAATAAAATCGTTTCTTATCACATTGATGATATCTTGGTGATTAAGATGTACGTGCATGCGTGCATGCAAAGTCACTTCAGTTGTGTCTGACTCTTTACAACCCCATGGACTGTAGTCGGCCAAACTCCTCTGTCCATGGAATTCTCCAGGCAAGAATAGTGGAGTGGGTTGCCATGCCCTCCTCCAGGGGATCTTCCCAACCCAGGGATCAAACCCAAGTCTCCTGTGTCTCCTGCACTGCAGGCAGATTATTTACCACTGAACCTTCAGGGAAGCCCAGTTAAGGCATATCCTCAGGACAAAAATCATATCCCAGAAGTATTCTCTAGGTACAGCTGAAGAGTAGAAGTATGGTCTATATAAAGACTTCTGAGAAGATGAAAACCATGCCAACTAGTTTCTTTCATTTAGACAAAATGACTGGTCAGCAGATGCATTAGCATGAAGATAAGTATCTATTGTTTTAGGCCATTAAGATATTGTGGCTGTTTGTTAGGCAGAATTCTCAAAGCAAAATTGCCCCCAAGTTTGGATGCATGTTCACAGTGGGCCGTTTCTCTCACCACACAAAGCGGAGGATCACGTGTGCTGCCTGAAGGTCTGCTAACTGGGAGGACTGCCTGTCGTCTCTGGGTTTACGGCCACTCCCCAGAGGGGCTCTAGTTCAGCAGTGATTCATTTCCAGTTTACCTCCACATAGTGAAATCACCCATCTGTAAACCAAACTCAGTCTTTCTCTGCCTTGTCTGTCAGCTGATTTTAAGGAACTTTGCTGATATTATAGGTGTAACTTGATGGGGAGATGCAGGTGGAACACTGGTGGATGATGTGGAGTCTGATCTGCTTGCTCTTGCCCTCTGAACCCGCTTATGTCTGATGCTGAAGGTATCACTTTGTTCTTAGAACAAAGGTCTTTGTTTAAAGGAGGCTCAGCACCTAGCTCCTTTCCTGCTTAGTGAATCTGACAGAACCCAGCTCATCATGGGCAGCTCTGGCCACACGGTCACTTGATGTGCCCTGAGCAGTCACTCCATCATTTCCAGCACCTGGAGGCTGCAGCCTTGATTTAGAAATCCGGGGGGTTTCTTTTGTGATTCTTATACTGAGGTTTGCCATATTCTTCACACTGTCTTTTCCCCTTCTAGCTATCTTTGTAAATTTCTACTCTTTCCTATATGAGTGCTCAGTTGCTCAGACATGTCCTCTCCTTCAGTCAATGGTTTCCAACTTGAAAAACAGCTCGAGTAGGGTAACTAAATAAGATATTGTAACATTTTATTAGAGATGGCATCTCTCAGCCTCCTGATTATCCACCCTTGTTTACTTTTGGTTGTGTAGGTTGAGCTATGTCCTTGTTGGTCATCTACCTATCTTGCACCTAGGGTTGTCATGTTCTATTAACCATTCCCATAACTTTCTGTAGGGCTTCCCTAGTAGCTCAGAGGGTAAAGCGTCTGCCTGCAATGCAGGACACCTGGGTTCGATCCCTGAGTTGGGAAGATCCTCTGGAGAAGAAAATGGCAACCCACTCCAGTACCCTTGCCCAGAAAATCCCATGGACGGGGGAGCCCAGTCCATGGGGTCGCAAAGAGTCGGACACAACTGAGCGACTTCACTTTCACTTTCTTTCACTTTAACTTTCTGTAGTTCAGATATCGTTGGTTACCACCTCAGCCTTGATGCTCATTGCAATAAGTGTACCTGTTTTGCTTCTGATCTTTAAATGCTACCAGCTGACTTCTGTTATTTTGTGATTTTTATCTTCTTTTCCTCTCTGCTCTCAGAGAACTCTGTTATTTCTCCCGTTTCTTTTTCTTTTCAGCTGTGCTTTGCAGCTTGTGGGATCTTAGATCCCTGAGCAAGGATCAAACCTGAGCCTTTGCTGTGAAAGTGTCGAGCCCTAACCACTGGACCTCCAGGGAATTCTGAGAGAGCCCTATTCTTTAATAGCATCCCTTAATGTTAGCACTAGCCTGCAGAGGGCAGCCACCCCTGAGGTTCTCAACAATGCCACCAATGAATTCCATGTTGCTGGGTGAACACAGCGTCCTTTGGACTCTCCTATGAAATACAGACGACTGGTGGGGGTTTTGGCCTTATGTGATATGTCTACTCTAGCCTGCTCACTTTGATCTTTTTGATCCCTTCTCCCATCATCTCCTATGGAAGTTCCGGAATTTCTACTTCACTTGCTGTGTGCTACCAGTTTTCTAAGTTTCCAAGAGACAGTCTAGAGGAATGCTTGCCTAACCTTTGACAAATATTAAACCTTGAAGAAACTTTATATGTAAGGGGTGTGTCATAAAAGGAAGAGAAAAACAGTTATAGATTGTCTTGAAATGTTGGCTATGGGGATTTTTTTTTTTTAAAGGCAGAAGAACTCATAGTCTTGCCAAATGATAATTATAAATGTATCAGAAAATTTTCAGGAACAATGTATTTGAAAGCCTTTTGCTTAGTCTGAGAAAATTTCACACCCTTTGAGTGAACTATTCAAACCCTGACCTTGCCTTTCTGGGTGTTCTTCTATTACAGTTATTTTCACTTCCAACCTTAGTCAACAACCCACATACCTGGCTGTTCTGTGGCCTAGTCCCCTCAAAAACTTACTTCTTATCTGATATCTTCCACTAGAAAATGCATTTCAATATTTTTTTCTTTAACCAGTAATGTTTGATTTGTCTAACTCTCTAACCTTTCAATTAGTCAACTTTTGACCTGTATCATATTACTCATAACACAACATTCCCTGGGGTTTTAATCTGTCACTTCCTTCATTCTTTCTTTCTTCTGTATATTCAAAATAACCTCGTGGCCCATGATTTCAAATCTATACTTACTTGTCTCTTAGATTCATTTACTCTCTCAACCCATTGCTGAATCAAAACAACCAATCCTAAATTCCGAGTGAATACATGCATCTATGTATCTCCCTCTTTTTTTCTGTCTTTCAAATTGAATATTTCTGGCATAAAAATCATGATGATGTTGATGATCTGTATATTTCATATGATCCAATCTGACTCAGCCTAGGAAGCAATGCTATTTACCAATCTTTTTAATCATTTCCATTTGACTTCCTGTTTTAATATCCATGATGACTATTTTGACTTTTTTCATTCTATTGAGGTCTTCTACCACATCCTTGATGCTCTGCCTCTCTGGTGAGAATGTAGGAGTCATTCTACACATATTCTTTCAACTTCCTCTTACCTCAGAATTTCCTCAGGTTTTAACAACTTTGCTTTCTCTAAGGCACCCCACATATCCTTCCTCATGCCAAGAATATCTACATGAACATATAAAGATTGTACAAATGTGTACCAAGCTCAACAGTAAGTGAGCAAGGGTTAAACAGTACAGCTATTAATTGCTATCTCTGGGCAGAGTGTTTAATTGTAGGAGGAAAAATTATAACAGATTTCACGATTCTACTGAATAGAAAGAGAATGTCTGAGATCCAGTCTAAAATTAGTGTTCTAGCAAAAAGCAAATAAGAAAATATAAAAACTTACAAAACAAATGAAAAAAATCCAAAACCAAACCAAACAACACAACACTGTAAATCAACAGCAACCAAAGAAAAGTACAGTATAGATTTCCCATTGTTTGAACACAGAGGCAATTAGCCAGAGGCCAAAGGGTGCTCAAAACAGATTATACAGAGTGAAGTAAGCCAGAAAGATAAAGAACATTACAGCATACTAACACCTATATATGGAATTTAGAAAGATGGTAACAATAACCCTATATGCAAAACAGAAAAAGAGACACAGAAGTACAGAACAGGAACAGGACAGGACTCTGTGGGAGAAGGCGAGGGTGGGATGTTTCGAGAGAACAGCATGTATATTATCTATAGTGAAACAGATCACCAGCCCAGGTAGGATGCATGAGACAAGTGCTCGGGCCTGGTGCACTGGGAAGACCCAGAGGAATTGGGTGGAGAGGGTGGTGGGAGGGGGGATCGGGATGGGGAATACATGTAACTCCATGGCTGATTCATGTCAATGTATGACAAAACCCACTGCAATGTTGTGAAGTAATTAGCCTCCAACTAATAAAAATAAATGAAAAAAACCAAACCAAAACAAAACAAAAAAACAAAAAACAGATAGGCTTGAGCAAATCACAAGGCAACTGCAAATAGAGACACTTGTCATCCATGGATAATAATTAAAAATGTGGCAAGTACTTTCTAAAAAACTTTATTTATTAATTTATGGCTGTGCTGGGTCTTCATTGCTAAACATGAGTTTCCTCTAGTTGCAGCGAACGGGGACTCCTCTCTAGTTGTAGTGCATGGGCTTCTCATTGCAGTGGCTTCTCTTGTTGTGGAGCATGGGCTCTAGGTGCATGGGTTTCAGAGTTGTGGCACATGGGCTCAGTGACTGTGAGGCATGTGGAATCTTCCTGAACCAGGGCTCGAACCCATATCTGTTGTATTGGCAAACAGACTCTCAATCACTAGACCACCAGGGAAGTCCTGGCAAGTACATTATGAAGCTTAATTTTACTTTAAATTATTAAACTAAGAAGGAGCGTGAATTTTTTGGATAAAATTTCCAGGTTCTCTTGTGTCTGATTTCCAGTTAGGCTGTCAATGGGAGGTACTGGAGTGAGACTGGAGTTGTAGAGGGGAAAGACCTTTCTTCTGCTCCTTGCTGCCTGTGTTAACTGGTGCCTCTGGCAGTGTCTGTCTATCCCTGGCAGCTCAGCCTTTTTCCCTTTCTGATATAGTCTCAGGAGTGAGAGACACTTGCCATTAACATAAGTCTCTGGGTTGCCTACTTTCTTCCAAGTTTGGCTTTTTATCTCTTCTGATGCTTGTACAACTAATTTCCCATAATTAAATCCTCTATTAAGTTACCTGTCATGGGTTCTTTTCTTTTGTCTGTACCTTGACTGATAAAAAGATAGAGATTATCTTCATTGTATGGGTGGATTAAGCGACTTGTACAACATCACACAGCTAGCTTAAAAACAGTCTTTCAGACCAGTTGTGCTTCATTTCAAAGCCCAAGTAAAATGACTATGCTGTATGCAAAGGATATTCTGAATGAATGTTCAAATAAACAATTTTCATGCATTGCTTATTTTTATTACTTGGCTCAAATTGTCTGCATGATAGCACTAAACAACTATTATTAATATTTAACTGTCTATCTCTCCCTTTAGCTTGTGATACTGCTTAAGAGTAAGCACTTATTGTATTTAACTTTGTACTCCTAGCACCAACTACTGTGATTGGAATGTAGTAGAGCCTTAATAAATATTTGTGGAATGAATGAATAATAATCACTACTGTTTACAGAGTGATTATTCATTCTAGTAAGTCAGCTAGGAGTCTTACATAAATTTTATAACTCAATTTTCATAACAAGCTTGCAAGGTAGGCATAAGTATTCCAGCATCATAGATAAGGGAAAATAGACTCAGAGTTTAAACAATTCACAACTAAACTAGAACTAAAGTCTGATTATATCTGGCTGCTTCCGTTTATGTGAATAAACAAATGTGTAAATAATTGGGTTGGAAAAAAAATCTAAGCATATTATTGGATTTACAGTTTTTAGAGGAGCTTCATAAACAGATGAAGTCTTATCTCTATGAGAAAAAGGAGTTTAAACAATTCACAACTAAACTAGAATTAAAGTCTGATTATATCTGGCTGCTTCCGTTAGTGTGAATTTTTGAATCTAAAACTATGCCTATGAAGGCAAGAGAAAGAGAAATTGGGATAAAAATATGAAAACGAAACAGTTCAAGTTGCTGATGTAAAAAAACATTGGCTACTCCCATAATTATCTAATCATTCTCTAGAGTTACTTGTCATGAAATGTAACACTGATGATATTCACAACCAGCTCCCCTAAAGATGTAGAAGACAGATTTTAGCTTTACTTTTTCAGGTCTTGGTTTATTATCCAATGATTGTGCATGCTAAGTCACTTCAGTTGTGTCTGACTTTTTGCAACCCCATGGACTGTAGCCTTCCAGGCTCCTCTGTCCTTGGGATTCTCCAGGCAAGAATACTGGAGTGGGTTGCCATGCCCTCCTCCAGGGGATCGTCCCAACCCAGGGATTTAATCTGCATCTCTGGTGTCTCCTGCTTTGGCACATGGTTTCTTCACCACTAGCACCACCTGGGAAGACCATATTATCTAGCGCTAGACAGTAAAGTAACTGGGTATCCAAAGTAACTGGGGTAGGTATGTTTATTGCTGGACTACTGATGATGGTTTTTACTTATATTTCTGAGTGTTCCATCCCTTGCTTTGCATAGTAAAATCATATGTGCAAGACTATGGCCTGATTAAATTTTTCCCTTAGTGTTAGCAGAGTGATGCATTCCTGATACCTCCTCTGAGTTTGCACTTAAAATAATGCCTCTATTTGTAAGGCTGATTTGCAGAATCCATTGTCTTATTCTTTGATTTCTGATGAAAAGGAACTAATAGAAGCAAGATAATTTGGTAGGCATCAAACAAAGAGCTGTTGTTGACTCTCCTTGTGCTTCTTTGTCATGTACTTGCCTGGCTTGGTATTCGCTAATATGATTTCAGCTGATACCACCAGGAGGCTGTTCTCTTTTTTGCAGAGCAAGGACCCATTTGAAGATTCTGGAAATAAACAAGTTTTGTAAGATTTTTGCTGGTGTGACCCTGTCTTTTTTCCCAGGGAAAGGATGTTCTCCTAAATCTTCTTCATGTATGTACTATTAGTTTTGTCATGATAAAGTAAAGCTTTTATTATGTTAATTCAATAGTGTAGAATAATATAAAATTAAATGTATGTATTTCCCCAGGAAGTTTGTAACAATAGAAGCTATGTTTGTGTATTTATCATTGGGAAAAGAGCTCAATAAGACCACTTACTTGTTTTATAAAAAATTGTTTTCTTTTATGGTTGAGATGCATCATTATGGGCTGGATACCAAGGGGTGTCAAAAACCCCAGAGTGTTGCTGTTTCATGGGTATAGACTTTCAACCACATAAGATGAAAAATTTCTAGAAATCCACTAACCAAACACGTGCCAATTGTTCTGGAGTGAACAATTCTGTAATGTGATTTTACCACAATTAGAACGAAAACAAAAAGAAGACACAAAAGGCAGAGTTGTGACCAGTAGACATGGAAAAAATTCAACTACGTTCATGCTGCACAATTACTTGCTGCCATTTGAATGCTCAGAAGGAGTTAGAGAAATAAAGTGATTCTCTACTTAATAAAACTGCCACAAGGCATTTTCATCAGCAGTGATGATTGATGGGGATTGGGTCAGTGATGCTGCAGTCCTAGGAGCAGAAATCACCATGTGGACAGAGCTGTGATGACAAAAGGGTTCATAAGGCTGGCTCTAGTCTGGTCTACAGGATATGAAGGAAAAAACATGTGTAGTCTCTGATTTAGGGCCAAAGTGCTCAGCAGTGATGGTGACATTAATTAATTTTGTTAAGTAAGAAGAATAGAACGTATTTATTTATTTCCACTAAAATTTTTCCAAAGTGTCTGAAAAGCTAAAATGTTTTCACTGTATAAGTTGGCAAATTTGGGAAAGTTTAGTGCTAACTGAGGGCTTCTCTGGTGGCTAAGATGATAAAGAATCTGCCTGGCAATGCAGGAGACATGGGTTTGATCCCCGGGTGGGGAAGATCCCCTGGAGAAGGGAATGGCTACCCACTCCAGTATTGTTGCCTGGAGAATTCCACGGACAGAGGAGCCTGGTGGGCTACAGTCCATGAGATCTCAGAGAGTCGGACACGACTGAGGGTTAACACTAGTGCTAATTGAATCACATTTAATTCTTTCCAAATCCTTAGCTTTAAACATTGCATTTTGTCCCAGTTAAGACAATTGTTTAAAAACTTCTTTCAAGGCTGGAAACATATTTTGTAACAAATCCTTGAGGCGTGATTATAAAACCTGCACAGTATCACAGTGCTTATAAGGAAACACAGAATTTCCCAGGGTAGGGATTTTCTCTTACCAACTCCAACTTCTATGCCTCTGCAGCAATATGGGGAAAATGGGCATCTAGAATAGTCATGATTTTAGCCACCAAGATGCAAGAGTACAACTTTGATGCCAAGAGGAATAAGTTCTCTTCCTCTTATTGTTAAGTTGGGTGGTTATATTGAGCTCTAATACTTTGAAATATAAGCAAGCAAGTGTGGGGAAAAAAGGGAAAAAAAGCATAGGAGAGAGGGATTTAGAAATGGATGAGAAGGAAAAAATGAGGGCAGGTAAGAAGTTTATGATAAAACCAGATAAGGACTGTGTGTGCTCAGTCGCTCAGTCTGACTCTTTGAGCCCGCCAGTCTCCTCTGTCCGTGGGATTCTCCAGGCAAGAATATTGGAGTGAGTGGGTTGCCATTTCCTTCTCCAGGGGATCTTCCCAATCCAGGATAGAGCCTGGGTCTCTTGCATCTCCTGCATTGCATCCGCATAGATGAAGACCAAAGAAGAGGAGTTCCCAGTCATTTGATAAATCATCCCTGTCTATGGGTTTTTCTAAAGCTAGTGTCATGTACTTGCACTGTACTTAAGGTGATTTGGAATTTTATGGGAGGGATTTCAGTGTGAATTCATTTGTATTGTCATTCAGAATTGCTAAGGTTGGTCTCTAATACTTTTCACTTGTGACCTATGAATTTTTTTTACCACTCACATACCAAACATTTTGTATTTGATCACACACTGTCCAGTTCTATTCCAATATGTTTTACTGAAGAGTTTTACCTTTCCCAAGAGAAATATAAGTTCCTTGGGGTCTGGGTTCAAGTACCATCCACAGAACCTTATTCTTCTCTAGTGATATATATTTATTGTCTTTAGGGCAACTTATCTGTCCTGTTCACAGCTGGAATCCTATGCTTAACACAATGATTGGCATAGAGTAGGCTTTTGATACATATTTGTTGTTTTCATAAAAGAAGGACTAAAGATAATTAAATTCATATATAATTTTTCAGTGGCTATTGCCTTAATGTGTGTAGGGAATTAGATACAGGTTTTTAAAAATTAAGGCCAGTCTGGATATTGTTAAATGGATATGTTTCAGAAGATTTTAGTCAATTAATCCTGGGGATACTGTTATGATAGCATCTGACAACTTGAAGTAAATTTACTAGAATAAATATTGTCAGAGTGAAATAGTTTGGTTTTGGTACAAAATATTGCCCTGGTTTCAAGAAAGGAAATAGGCAAAATCTTTGACAATGCATTAGTAGAATTTAAAAGACTATGCCATTTTTTTATTTTACATATAAAAGCATCTATCTATATACTGTGTATATATACTTAGACACACATATATCTGTATTTAATATATATGTATATGTATAGATCACCACCTTTGTTTGGTCTTCTCCTAGACCTCACTTCTTAACTGGCAGCTGTAAGATTCCTTTCCAGATCAAAGAATTATTTGTTGTTTTTACTTAGGCTATTTCCATGATTAAAATTCCATGTCTCCCCAGGTTTCCGTGAATCAGCAGTGCCCCAGAAAGTGTTTCCCGTCTTGAGACTCCAGGGAAGTCTTGGAATCCAAAGAACTTGAAGAGGGAGCCTGGCCAAACGAGATTTTTGAGTCTTTGTAGGCTTGCTAAACCAGATACTTAGCACACAAATCAAAGTCCGTGTGTTCCTAAAAGCAGCATTTTCATGTAAGTCCAGGGAGCTCATTGTGGTTTTATTTATTTTGGCTAAAGAAGTGAAAAGTTTTGTTTTAACCATGTGATTATTATTTTACAAGGAGAACATAACAAATTATTTTAATCTTTAATCTCACTAAAGAGTAACTGAAATGATTTGATGTAACTTTTTCAATGGAAAACTTGTTAACAACTAAATCTTCTCTAAGGTCATTACTTTCTGGATCTGAATCAGAAGCTTCCTAGGTATTTTTGTTACACAGTGGATTCTTGATTCTGTTACTCAGATTCACCGTTTTCTTCACAAGAATGATGCTTTATGACTGTCAGTAATTTAATAGATTTTTGTCTTCTTAAAAGACTAGAATTAAGAAATATCAAGATTGAGAACATAAATATCTTGGACTATTCAGAAGAACAACATGGGAGAAACTGAGGAAAGAATGGAAACTCATAGAATAAGATGTCTTTCCAAGTTGAAGGTATGGACTTGCTTTGTGTGGATATATGTATATGTACTGTATTTTCTTTTTAAACCTAGATCTTGTAAAGTTGTTTATATCTTCATGCACTAATCTGATAGTAACATCATACCACCTGATATATTGATAATTTCTTGCTTTAATGAAATTGGTTTGTAACTGAGAGTGTGTCTAAATAGGATTATTGATTCAGGAAATTTAATCAGAATAGCTTTGAAGGATTTAAATGAGGATCTTAAACATTTTCAAGCACACATAATACAGTACGATTTACTTTCCTGGCTACTGCTGCTAAGTCGCTTCAGTCGTGTCCGACTCTGTGAGACCCCATAGACGGCAGTCCACCAAGGCTCCGCTGTCCCTGGGATTCTCCAGGCAAGAACACTAGAGTGGGTTGCCATTTCCTTCTCCAATGCAAGAAAGTGAAAAGTGAAAGTGAAGTCACTCAATCGTGTCCGACTTGGAGTGACCCCATGAACTGCAGCCCACCAGGCTCCTCCGTCCATGGGATTTTCTAGGCAAGAGTACTGGAGTGGGGTGCCATTGCCTTCTCCGAACTTTCCTGGATCAAAGGCCTATTTAACGTTCACCCTTCTGGTGAGAGAAGTATGGAGCTCTCTCCTGGAAAATAGTACATTGGACAGAAAAGCTTTTTTAATCTCTATTCAGTGATGACTTCACAATGACCCACTAAAACAAATGCTTACTTCAAGCTTTGGCAACATACCAGTCATTCTCTATAAGAAAAATGCCCATTTTGCTAGCTGTTTTGGGTATTCTTAACTATTTCAGAGCAATCCTTTTTGCATAACCATAAAACCATTTTGCCTTCAAGCAAAATTTGAATAAACTAGAAGATCTGGATACTTGTCCTGATTCTACAGCTAGTGCCTGTAAGTGGTTATCAAACTATGACACTGCCACCAATTTTCTTCCTATTGAAAGTTTGTTTTCTCTTTATATGTGTAGAGGAAAAATCTACATATACAGGAAAGTTGAGAATCATGATATAGAGCTAGAAAACCACTTTTGCCTGAAATGCTACATTAATTATGTATTTTAAAAATCCCCTTAAATTGTTCCTTAATTCTGATGTCCATCTCCTAAAACCGAGGGTTTAAAAATAAAGCTTGAGGACCAGGCTTCCTAGATTTGTGCTGAGTTCAACTGCTGGTTTGCAATTGCCCTTGGATAAGTTGCTTCACCTCTTTGTGGTCCAGTTTTCTCCTCTGAAAGAGATAATGACAATTTACTCTTATCTCATAGAATTTTTTTTTCCTTTTACATGCTCTGAACAATGACTGGAATATTGTAAGCTTTCAATAAATACTGGTTATTATTAATAGCATTTGTGGATAAGAGTCAAGAATTATATATTAACAATTGGCTTTTAATTTTTTATAACGTTGGAGTTTGGCAGGATTAGATATTGATCTGAATGTGACAACCACGTATTGCAAGCACAAGTTTATCAGGTAAAAGACAGTTGCTTCATAAGTCGTCTGGGTTGCTCTGATTCTCTGACCTTAGAAATCTGCTCATTAAGCAAGCATTTTTCGAAAGTAATAAAGGACTCTCTTCAACAAGTTTGCTTCAAAGGTATTATTGAAACTGGGGCATTATTGAAAGCTGATAGGACTAGCTTTATAAATATCAAAGTTATTTTGTACTAGACACGGGTAGGAATAGCCACTAGTTAGACAGCCTACCTAGATGTTTCGGGAAAAGGAAAGTGGGATCATGATTTATTGAGTTTCCTTTCTTAAAATGTTAAATAAAAGAAATTATTCTTTAAAATATGATTTGTACTGTGCTTGGTTGGCTTTGCTTGTTTTTAAATACAAAATCTGAATTATAAAATCATGTGAAAGTATTTACAGTGTGCTCTGCAAAGATTTACAAGGAGATGCCAAACATGGTTTTTATAAATGGGATTTATTATAAAAGGATAAATAGCTAGAGATATAACTATGCTATCTAGTCAGTCATATGACAATATGCATTTTGACTTATATTGAACTTGATATTTAAATTTTCCAAGTCTTTTCCACATATATTTATATTCAGATTTCCCCAAATTAATTGGTGAGGTAACTTTTGGCTTAGATGTAGTTAATCCTATTGAATTTCATCTATAGTCAGCTTACTTTCAGATCTGACTACTTTTTCAAGATGTTTTTGAATACTGATTCTGTCATTTATTCAATAAATTGCACTGAGAACCTATTGTTTGTGAGACTGAAGATACAAAGGTAAATAACATATGGCTCCTATCATTGAGATGCTCGCAGGATAGTGAAATAAGAGGTTATAGGCATCCAAACACATAAGTAAAGTGTACTGTGGGGAATTCCCTGGAAGTTAAGTGGTTAGGACTCTGGCTTCCATTGCAGGGGACTAAGATTCTTGTGCCATGTGGCATGGCCAATAGAAAAATAAAGTCCCTTAAAAATAATAAAGTGCACTGTGCTGAGGGCTGTAATAGAGGCAGGAACACAGCAGAGTGGGAAGATAAGGAGGATACCTGGGAAGTAGAAAGACAAAGGAAGACTACACAATAGAAATAATGGTATAGTGAATTTTAAATATTGAGCATACATTTAACAGATGCACAAAGTGAAGAAAACACTACAAGTGGAGGACCACATGTAAAAGTCACTGAGATTTAAAGTAGCATGATGAATTAAAAGAACTATAAGTAGAATATTATGCTTGGCGACAAGGGGCAGGAGATGATAGTGAGATATAAATGAGGCTTTGTTTGCATGTAAAAAGTAGGGGTTTTTGTTAATTGGAAGCCACTAAAAAGTTTCATGAAGTGGAATCACATGCTAATTATGAATTTTATTCATTAATTAGATGAATAATTATCATGCTCCAAGTTAGTGGTGGTGGCAGGTAGAAGGGAGATTGGAAGTCGGAAAGAGTAGAGGAGACAAAAAAAATGATTGCAATTGTCTAAGCTAAACTGTGCATCAATTTGAGAGATTTGGGCATCTGGGTGGTAGTTAAAGCTATAGAAATATGAGAATTACTAGAAAGAAGATATCAGGCGAAAACTAGAGGGTATGAGACAAATGCCTGAAGAAGTTGGCCAAAGAAGAGATGACTGAATACAGAGTCTAGCAGGTAGGCAGAGACATAAATATGCATTGGGAGAGGAAATTTTAGGAAGGAAAGAGAGATTGATGATGCTAAATGACTCTGAGTCATCAAGTTAGCTGAGGACCGAGAAGTGTCCATTGGATGTGGAAATCAGGAAGTTAATGACCTTTTACAGAGTAGCTTCAGGAGGAGCCAGACTGTAGTAGACTGAAGGGCGAGGGGAAGGTTTGTGTAGGCAATGAATCTAGACTATTCTTCCAAACAGCTTGATAGTACCTGCACCAGGGCAGAAAGAATATTTTTTAGGACAGAAATATCTTGCATATATTTATAAGTTAGTAGAGAGGGAGGTAGTAAAGAGTATGAGGTTGAAAATAGAGGAGGCGGTTAGTAATTGATGAATTAGGATTTCAGCAATGGAAGGAATGGGTTCCAGAGCATGGATGGAGAGATTTTCTTATATAGGGGGAGGGATCCATCCTTTTAAAAGTGGAAGGAAAATTAGAGTGGCAGGGAGAGGTAAATTTGAAGGTGAAGATGCTGAGACCATTTTCTGATCAAGAGGAGCACATGGCTGAGTTGGAGCCCTCCCTCTTGAAAGGAGTGTATAAATTATGGGGTTGGTTCAAGATTGAGAAATTGGAGGGGTAAGGATTTTAGTGTATGAGTGTACTAGCTGGACAGTGAATTGAATGGTCTTTCAGGATGGAAGTGTCATCAGGAAATACTTTTAAGGAGGTCAAGGAAAAAGCCCCATGGTATAAGATTGGAGACCACCATTCAGGTTGACATAAACCTATTTATCCATAATTTGTTGATTTTGAAGCAGTAATTAATCTACCTAACTTATGATTACCCAGTATACAATGCTCCTTTTTCAAATCCCTTTCTAAGATCTAAATCTTTTCCCTTCTGATTTAGTAAAACTATCAAAATGTTAACCTTTCATATTTAACCATTCTCGTTCCTACTGATCACAATGATTCTATCTGTTAAGTTGTCCTTGATTTTTGTTATGGATTATGTCAGCCTGACAGCTGTCTGGAGTTATACTAATACATAGGAAATGTGATTCAATATGTGGAATATTGTATTCATATTTGTTTATCTTAGAAAGTATCTGTTCAGTTCAGAAATATTTCTGTTATTGTTTATAATTAAAATATTGCTTTAAATAAATTAACTGGCAGTAAATAGCAAAATACTGCTGTATACATTGCATATAGCTTTGCATAAAAGAGAACTTAAGCAAATTTGCTACAGAAATAATGCCTTTGTGTAATGTTACATTCTTTTAAAAAAATTAACATGCATGTATTCTTTTGTTCTACGATAGCATTGTAATGCTGAAAATCTATTTAAATCATTTGCTATGTCTTATTTAGAATGATAACTTGTTTCTATGTATGTATAAGACATTTCCATAAAATAATGAGGATACCAATGACCTACAAAATTCAATATACTAATCAATTAGTTCAACTTTGAATTTTTAAAGTGAGAACATAGCATAGAAAACAAGAACAGTTCACTTTAAAAGGTTCTCTCAAACATAAGAGTTACTTGAACTGAAAACAACCAGTATTTTGGTAGAAGATATTTTATCAACAAGTGGCAAATATACAATTTAAAAATAAAATTTTCATGTTTTCTTGTACTTTTTTTCTTCCTAGATGTTTCTGTTGGCAATAACATGTGCATTTGTATCCAAAACACTATCCGGATCTTATATGAATACCATGCTCACACAAATAGAAAGACAATTCAACATCCCAACATCTCTAGTTGGATTTATTAATGGAAGTTTTGAGATTGGTAATGAATTATTTTTGCATTGCTTCTTTGTGTGTATTGTCTATGGAGCTAGTCTGAATTTTACTTTCCTTATTTTCTGCTTTACGTCATTCAGTCTGACTGCATGTATTTTCTAAAATGGCTTAAATAACCTGGCTCACTTTGGAATATATTTAGAAAGAATTCATTTAAATATTATCCCCAAATAACACTTAAACATTGCCACATATCCAATCACAGGGCTTTTTATTCTAATGGTTAAATTTTTAAAAATCTAACAGTCTTTTGGTCAGCTAGCATGAGCAGCAGAGTGTTTAGAGTACTAATATTTAATGTATCATTTAATGACCTTTAGGGCTTTATCTTCATGTTTAGAAGATATCAAGGGGAAAAAGGGAATTCATTTTTTTTTTAAAGCAAATATTTTTCTTCTCCTGTTGTTTCTGGGAGGTTGACAATTCTCTTTTCTAAGTGGAAAGAAGAAACAGTTTTTGTGTCTCATTGACTTTATTTTAGAAACAGCCTGTAGGGAAGCATAAAGTCTATTCTTGGGCTCTGATATTTGTGGCTGATTGGGAAGATGTGAGGCCAGAGAGAAAGAATGAGGAAGGGAAATATTTCTCCTGTGAACAAAGTGGCAGGGAACTACAAATGCCACTCCTTTAGTTTTAGAGTGGGTTTTACTTCCTTTAAGAGGAAAGGTGCCTTTAATACTTTTAATCAGTATCTGACAGAAAAGTTAGAATTGGAGAGAGGCAAAACTGAAACCAGTGATGCTTGATCTTGTCTCCTAGTCTTCCGTCCTGTCAGACCTCATTCAGCATCACACATGTAACAGATCCTGGCCGCAGAGCCAGAAGTCACTCCTTCTATAGGCCCTTTGAAAACCCAGCTCACAGTCTAATGAAGGGCATAGATGCAAAATAATTTAACTGATGCAGTAAGTTTGGTGACATAGGTATATGACAGTTCCTATAGGAACACAGAGAAGGGACACAACCTCCCTTAAGGAAGATAGGCTCTTGACGTCAAGGTTTTCCAGATGAAGAAACAGGGTTGATAAGTTTGAAGAAAATTCCTGTAGAAGAAGCAGCATAAGGATGAAGCAGTATGGTAGCTCATGTGTGGAGCAACATTAAGCCCAATATTATCAACTGGCCAAGCTTCAGGTGGGAATTACTAGATTATAAATCTGGAGAAATGGGCAGGAGTGAGAAATGAGCTACTGGAGAGCTTTGTATGCTCACTACAAAACTTATCTTTTACCCTCTAGGTAACAGAGAGTCACTAAGAAATTGGCTAGGGTTATTAATATTTCTGTGTCAAGGACCTCTTTGGCAATCTGATGCCAAATGTTCTCAGAATAACATTTTAATTGAATAAATTAAAAATTACAAGAGTACAAAGGAAGCCAATTATATTGAAATAAAATTATCAAAATATTAAAAATAAAATATATTTGCATTTTTTACCAACACATTAGATAACAATATCTACTCCAGTTTTGAAGTAATCATCAGTGTCAATAATATTTTGAGGCATCTGCATCAACTGTAATGTCATATGCAAATACCTGTAACTTCTGTTGGTGATAGTTGGTGACAAAATTGTACATGCTTCCAATACTACTGTAGTTTGCATCTGCTTTCATTGTCAAAGGAAATACTAATGTTTAGTTAATTTAGTGAAAATAAAGATGCAATTTTATTTTTGTCACTCAAGTTCATGGAACACCTGATTTCTATTCATGGACTATTTCAGGATTTATAGATTGTAGGTCAAGAACCTCTGTTGAAACACATTGTAAAACAGAGCCCTCCTTCATGGCAGGAGTTGTGTTTTAATCACTTATTATTTTGTGCACCTCTAGCACCAATTCCAGTATTTGAGATATTTATTATACAATGAATGCTAGATAGTTAATGATTGGGTGAGGCTGTTAATTCAGACTTTGTTCATAATTATTGAAATATTCATTTCTCACATCAATTTTTTTTCTAGGAAATCTTTTGTTGATTATATTCGTGAGTTATTTTGGACCAAAACTGCATAGACCAATAATGATTGGTGTTGGATGTGTGGTTATGGGCCTAGGGTGTTTCTTACAATCACTACCTCACTTCCTCATGGGCCGGTAAGTATTGCAGCTTCCGACGATTTTTTAGGTGCAATTTTCAGCTGCAGGAAATAAGCTTGGATTTCCTTTCTAGGAATAATGCTTCCTAAAGGCACAGAGAACTGTCATAAGAACTACAAGAAGAACTTTAGGTGCAGATTCTGTCCTACTTGCCTCTTCTATGCTCTTGGCTGTCTGACTTCCATTTAACATGTCAATTTATGAAGCAGAGATTTGGGACAGAGTTGAGTCTGATGAAGATTCTTTTTTTAATTTTAATTTTTTAAATTATCAAACTATGATAACACATTTATCAGAGACTTGGAAAATACAGAATGAGGTTACTATATATTACAATTATTTTTTTAAGTAGATAAATTGAGATTTTTGTTGGAGTTTCAATATCAAAGTCTCAAAAATTAATAGAATGAATATACAGAGAAGTAGAAGGATATAGTGAACCAATTCAACATAATTAAATTTATACAATTTTCACACAATCAGTTCAGTTCATTCATTCAGTCGGGTCCGACTCTTTGCGACCCCAGGAATCGCAGCACGCCAGGCCTTCCTGTCCATCACCAACTCCCGGAGTTTACTCAAACTCATGCCCATCGAGTCGGTGATGCCATCCAGTCATCTCATCCTCTGTCGTCCCCTTCTCCTTCTGCCCCCAATCCCTCCCAGCAGCAGGGTCTTTTCCAATGAGTCAACTCTTCCCATGAGGTGGCCGAAGTATTGGAGTTTCAGCTTCAACATCAGTCCTTCCAATGAACACTCAGGACTGATCTCCTTTAGGATGGACTGGTTGGATCTCCTTGCAGTCCAAGGGACTCTCAAGAGTCTTCTCCAACACCACAGTTCAAAAGCATCAATTCTTTGGTGCTCAGCTTTCTTTGCAGTCCAACTCTCACGTCCATACATGACTACTGGAAAAACCATAGCCTTGACTAGACGGACCTTTGTTGGCAAAGTAATGTCTCTGCTTTTTAAAATGCTGTCTAGGTTGGTCATAACTTTCCTTCCAAGGAGTAAGCGTCTTTTAATTTCAAGGCTGCAATCACCATCCGCAGTGATTTTGGAGCCCAGAAAAATAAAGTCTGACACTGTTTCCACACAATAGTAGGAAACAAACTCTATTCAAATTTCCATAGGCTGTAAACTGGGGGACACTGGAATGTAGCCAGGGACATCAAACAAGGTGCAAAAATTTCATGGCCTAAGATCACACAGTCTGTTCCCTTATTGTGGAATTATGTTAGAAATTGATGGAATTTCTTAGGACCTGGAAAAATTTGGGATTACTCCTTTCTAGGGACAATTTTTTTTTCCAGTTATTTCTGTTTAATTACAAGTTATTCTGTACAGTTATAGTTTTTGTTTAATTATAGGTCACCAAGAGATAGACTAGTCTTCAGGTTGATTTTTATTTTAACTTTTACCACATTAATGAGTACAAAGTTGCAAAAAGTAAAATTATTTTGAGAAAGTGTTGTCCTCCACCCCTTCAACATTGCTCATGTTACTGCTCCTCAGAGGTGGCCACTCCCAACTCGTTTTGCTCTTGCTCTTTGCTTCCATATTTCTAAGTAAATGTTTATCCTTTTAGTTTTTAATACTTTAGTGTTATGTAATATGCATATTGCCTTCCTACTGTAAAATCATAGTCATTATTCCTGTGACTATGTAAATATTTTTTATATTTCAGCTGAACCATGCTATTTTTCCTTTTTTACATCACTTTTAATTTTTCCTAGATTAAATAATTGCCTCATTTTATGTATATTAAAAATATTAATTGACTTATTTTTGGTTGCATCAGGTCTTAGTTGCAGTGCATGGGTTCAGTAGTTGTGGCCCATGGGCTTAGTTGCCTTACAGCATGTGGGATCTTAGTTCCCTGACCAGGGATTGAACCTGTGTCCCCTGCATTAGAAGGTGGAATCTTAACCACAGGACCAACAGGGAAATCCCCCTCATTCTATATTTGATTCGTTTTCATTTCCCTTGAATCATCAGCAAATTCTCTACCAGTAGGGCGATGTCTTCTGAATATACTCATACACATCAGAGGGTTTCATTTTTGTCTTTGAGCTGCGTCCCCTGTCACCGTTGATTCTCCACCTGCAATCTGAACTAGGAACTCTCCATGTCTGCTGCATGGCTGCTTCCTTGAAATTTTCACTCACTATTCTCCTTGGGAACTTGTTTTGCTTCTTTCTTCCATTCAATTACTTACTTCCTGGGTATCATATCTCCCGCTTTCCTTTTCATTCTTACTCTTTGTGGAAAACATTATCTAATAGGTTGCTGAGAAAGTGTAAGGGATGTAACAATTTTAAGACCTTGGACATCTGAAAATATTCCTATTTTCCTTTCATACCTGGTTGACAGTTTACCTGGTATAAAATCCTGGTTTGAGGTTTTCTCCCTAGGGATGTTGAAAACATAATTTTCAATGTTTTTCTCGAGAATCCTGTACCATTTTAAACCCTGTGACCAGTTTCTTCTCTTTGGAGTTATTGGGATTTTCCTTTAAACTCCAGAGTTTGAATTCATGGTAATTGCCTTGGTATAAGTGTTTTTCCTTTATTGTTCTAGGTGCCTTCAATCTGGACATTTATAAAAATTATTTGTATTGTTTCTTGGATAACATCCCCTCCCACCCACTTTCATTCCCCTATGGAATGGTGTGTGTGCTTGGTCGTGTCTGACTCTGGGACCCCATGGACTGCAGCCCACCAGGCTCCTCTGTCCATGGGATTTTCCAGGCAAAAATACAAGAGTGGATCATCATTTCCTTCTCCAGGGGATCTTCCTGACCCAGGGATCCAACCCAGGTCTCCTGCCCGGCAGGCAGATTCTTTACCAACTGAAGAATGGCGACCGACTCCAGTATTCTTGCAACATGACTGAACACACGTGTTTTGGAACTTTCACTCCTCCACTTCTCTTTATAAAACTTCCATTCATTCCTGAATATTGTTACACTCTGAGTTAACCTACAGTTTTCTCATCTTTTCTCTCCAATTTTCTATCTCTTTGTCTTCTCATTACTTTCAGGGGAGATTTCTTTTATCTTCCAAACATTTGAGTGCATTTCTAACTTTTGCTCTCATATTTTCAACTTTCAAGGTATTGTTTGTTGTTCTTTGAAGGTATCTTTTTAAGAAACATCTTGCTCTTATTTTAAGCATGCAATGTCTTTTTCCATCTACATTTTCTTCATCTGTCTTCTTGTCTCTGTCTCCTTCAAGTGTACAGTTTTTTATTTGCTTTGTCTCTGTTCTTATGTTACAGGTCTCATACATCTGGTGGTCCTTGGTTAGCTATTCATACTTAAGAAACAGGGATAACAACAACGAACTAATTGGAAGTTCTGTGTCCATGTGTATGACATGGTGGTGGGAGGACTTCTTCACAGCACAGGGACTAGATGGTTCAGAGCTGGCTCAGAACTGCCCATAACCTGTCAGTTAATCTAGGCAGGGGTTCTCCAGTCTGCTGTCTGAGACATGGTGCAACGTGGCTACCAGCCAGGTGCGCGTGGTTGTCTCACTTTTCAGTACATAGATTCTTCTTTTACTTAATATCCCTAGTTTTTAGTGTGGCCTCTTATATGACTTAGGGACTAAATAATAACCACAAGCTATCCTCAAAGTGCCTGTTCTGACTGTCTGCAGTCAAAGGCCATTTTTTTGGGCTGGTGGACAATGCCTATAAAGGTTTAACTGCTCTTATACACATTTTAAATCAATCCTCTGATTTTTGGGATCATATCCACTCCCACCTTGATCTAGTATCCTGTCTGAAATTTCTAAGGATGTGTGGCTCATGTTTGGTTGCTCCCCAGCAGGCACTTCCTCAGGCCTGTGCTTCTCATATTTTTTTAGTTCAGTGACCACCCACTTATTGATTTTCCCATTTTCCAAATCTTACCTTCTTGTCAAAATTTCAAATTCTCTTTCTTCTTGTCAATCTTCCATTCTCTTTACCTTTGTGACATTATATTTCCTTTGCCATTTTATAATCCATCAGCTGTTATTTTGCTGAAGTTTTTGGGATGAACAGACTTGGAATGAATTATTTTGATGAGTTACATGGATCACATAAATGAAAATGATATGACATCTTCTCAGGCATTTCTGAAGGGATCAAGAGTTTTCAGGCAAAAAGTTTTTATTATCCTTTTATTTTCTATCCTGTCCCAGACAACATCAAGTAATATTCAGATATTATTTGCATTTATTTCTACCCTCTGCTAAAGGTGCTAGTTTTTTGTCTGAAGCTGGCATGATCATGGGATCATGGGTGTGGTGACAAAAGCCTTTGTCCACAGTTCACAGCCAAGCTCTGTGGCCATGACTGGACAATTGTTCTAAGGGGAAGTTATATTGACCTTTTTTATTATGTTCAATAGCATAGAAACTAGACTTATCAGTACTTCCTAGTATAAAACTCTTTAGCTTATTTGTTATTCAGAAGGGAAAGTCTATTTATATATTTATTTTGGCTTTTTCTTGTCTAGTAGAAATATAGAAACTAGTCCAGCAAAAAATTCTAACAAAGAGAGACTTAGCTGGAGATATTTTCTTCCATTATTGCAGCTTATAATTTACTTTCAGAGAAAGGGCATGGGGATCTTGACGTATACACACTATGATATTTAAAATAGATAACTAATAAGAACTTGTATGTTCTTATTATACTTGATGTATGGCACAGGGAAATCTACTCAATGCTCCATAAGGACTGATAAGGGAAAAGAATCTAAAAAAGAGTGGATATATGTATCAGTCTCAGTTCAGTCACTCAGCAGTGTCCAACTCTCTGCTACCCCATGAACCACAGCACGCCAGGCCTCCCTGTCCATCACCAACTCCTGGAGTCCACCCAAACCCGTGCCCATTGAGTCGGTATGCCAATCAACCAACTCGTCCTCTGTTGTCCCCTTCTCCTACTGCCCTCAATCATTCCCATTGTCAGAGTATTTTCAAATGAGTCAGCTCTTCACATTAGGTGGCCAAAGTATTGGAGTTTCAGCTTCAGTGTCAGTCCTTCCAATGAACACCCAGGACTGATTTCCTTTAGAATGGACTGGCTGGATCTCCTTGCAGTCCAAAGGACTCTCAAGAGTCTTCTCCAACACCACAGTTCAAAAGCATCAATTCTTCGGTGCTCAGCTTTCTTTATAGTCCAACTCTCACATCCATACATGACTACTGGAAAAATGATAGCCTTGACTAGAAGGACCTTTGTTGGCAAAGTAATGTCTCTGCTTTCTAATATGCTGTCTAGATTGGTCATACCTTTTCTTCTAAGGAGTAAATGTCTTTTAATTTCAAGGCTGCAATCACCATCTGCAGTGATTTTGGAGCCCAGAAAGATGAAGTCAGCCACTGTTTCCCCATCTTTTTCCCATGAAGTGATGGGACTGGATGCCATGATCTTAGTTTTCTGAATGTTGAGCTTTAAGCCAACTTTTTCACTCTCCTCTTACACTTTCATCAGGAGGCTCTTTAGTTCTTCTTCACTGTCTGCCATAAGGGTGGTGTCATCTACATATCTGAGGTTATTGATATTTCTCCCAGCAATCTTGATTCCAGCTTGTGCTTCTTCCAGCCCAGCATTTCTCATGATGTACTCTGCATATAAGTTAAATAAACACGGTGACAATATACAGCCTTGATGTACTCCTTTTCCTATTTGGAACCAGTCTGTTGTTCCATGTCCAGTTCTAACTGTTGCTTCCTGACCTGCATAGAGGGGAGGCAGGTCAGATGGTCTGGCATTCCCATCTCTTGAAGAATTTTCCACAGTTTGTTGTGATCCACACATCCAAAGGCTTTGGCATAGTTAATAAAGCAGAAACAGATGATTTTTTGGAACTCTGTTGCTTTTTCGATGATCCAGCAGATATTGGCAATTTGATCTCTGGTTCCTCTGCCTTTCCTAAAACCACCTTGAACATCTGGAAGCTCACGGTTCATGTACTGTTGAAGCCTGGCTTGGAGAATTTTAAGCATCACTTTACTAGAGTGTAAGATGAGTGCAATTGTGCGGTAGTTTAAGCATTCTTCGGGATTGCCTTTCTTTGGGATTGGAATGAAAACTGACTTTTTCCAGTCCTCTGGCCACCACGAAGTTTTCCAAATTTGCTGGCATATTGAGTGCAGCACTTTCACAGCATCATCTTTCAGGATTTGATAGTTCAACTGGAATTCCATCACCTCCACTAGCTTTGTTCATAGTGATGCTTCCTAAGGCCCACTTGATTTCATATTTTAGGCTGTCTGTCTCGAGGTGAGTGATCACACCATCATGATTATCTGGGTCATGGAGATCTTTTTTGTACAGATCTTCTGTGTATTCTTGCCACCTCTTCTTAATATCTTCTGCTTCTGTTAGGTCCATACCATTTCTGTCCTTTATTGAGCCAATCTTTGCATGAAATGTTCCCTTGGTATCTCTAATTTTCTTGACGAGATCTCTAGTCTTTCCCATTATATTGTTTTCCTCTATTTCTTTGCATTGATCACTGAGGAAGGCTTTCTTATCTCTCCTTGCTATTCTTTGAAACTCTGAATTCAAATGGATATATCTTTCCTTTTCTCCTTTGCTTTTTGCTTCCCTTCTTTTCACAGCTATTTGTAAGGCCTTCTCAGACAGCCATTTTGATTTTTTGCATTTCTTTTTCTTGGGGATGATCTTGATTCCTGTCTCCTATACAATGTCATGAACCTCCACCCAGAGTTCTCAGGCACTCTGTTTATCAGATCTAGTCCTTTAAATCTATTTCTCACTTCCACTGTATAATCATAAGGGGTTTGATTTAGGTCATACCTGAATGGTCTAGTGGTTTTCTCCACTTTCTTCAATTTCAGTCTGAATTTGGCAATAAGGAGTTCATGATCTGAGCCACAGTCAGCTCCTGGTCTTGTTTTTGCTGACTGTATAGAGCTTCTCCATCTTTAGCTGCAAAGAATATAATCAATCTGATTTTGGTGTCAACCATCTGGTGATGTCCATGTGTAAAGTCTTCTCTTGTGTTGGTGAAGAGGGTATTTGTTATGACCAGTGCGTTCTCTTGGCAGAACTCTACTAGTCTTTGCCCTGCTTCATTCTGTACTCCAAGGCCAAATTTTCCTGTTACTCCATGTGTTTCTTGACTTCCTACTTTTGCATTCCAGTCCCCTATAATGAAAAGGACATCCTTTTTGAGTGTTAGTTCTAGAAGGTCTTGTAGGTCTTCATAGAACTGTTCAACTTCAGCTTCTTCAGTGTCACTGGTCGGGGCATAGACTTGAATTACCGTGATATTGAATGGTTTGCCTTGGAAACGAACAGAGATCATTCTGTTGTTTATGAGATTGCATCCAAGTACTGCATTTCAGACTCTTTTGTTGGTTATGATGGCTACACCATTTCTTCTAAGGGATTCCTGCCCTCAGTAGTAGATATATGTATATGTGTGACTGATTCATCTTGCTGTACAACAGAAACTAACATAACATTATAAATCAACTATACTCCAAGAAAAATTAATTAAAAAATAATTTAGTTTTTGAGAAAGGGCCTAGGATTCTTGTGGTAATTTGCCTATGGTACATAAGATATACGTTCACAATCTATTAACCATTATGTGCTTATGAGAAGAGAAAATGTCATTACACTGCACTGTCACAGTATTTGAATATCCAAAGGTCTTTCATTATGATGGGCAAATGTGTTGTTTTTCTTGGAGCTTGGTGAATGCATGAAAAGATTATTGTCTGAATTCTCAGAAAGTGCGAATATGTATTTTATGAGCCAACCTTAGAGAAAACAACGTGGGAGACTTGTTTCATTATGTTGTTCCTCTCCCCCCACAAGCCTTTATTTTCCTAATTATACTTTGTAGAGTCTATTATTTTTCTTAGTTTTTGTTCCTTATCCCACAGTAATATTTCCAGGGAATGATCACCTAAAAAAATCACAAAAGGTTGATGTTAGGTAATCTAAAGTGTAGAGATGCAGATAATCAAAAGCTAACTGTGAGTGAATCGCACATTTACAAGAGTGGCAAGTTCTTTTTGACAACATCAATCCAGGATGACTAGGTGTCAAAAGTAAAAGGACACCTCATTTCCTGGGTTGGATGTTGTCTCTTAAATGAAGCATGAACATCTTCACAATGCTCACATTGTCCTCATCGACTCCATAACACAAGCGTGTTTTGTGTTCATACAGATATGAATATGAATCTACAGTTTCAATTTCCGGCAATTTGTCCTCAAACAGTTTCTTGTGTATGGAAAATGGAACCCAGATTTTCAAACCAACAGAAGACCCATCAGGTTATAAATTTCATTACTTTGGTTAATTTGTAACTGAACACTTTCTATGGAGGGGCTTTGAATGAGTTATTGGGTTTGGTTAAGTAAGGTAAATGAACAAAAAGATATTTCCCCCCAAGAGTTTTGAGAGGATCACAGAGAATAGGAATGGAGAACAGAGAATGTTAGTCCTCTTATATTTGCATATACTTACTAAGCCTGCCTTGTCTATTCTTTAAAATGGTTATTTAAAAAAAAGTCAGGGACTTCCCTGGTAATCTAGTGGCTAAGACTGCATTCCCAATGCAGGGGCCCTGGGTTCAATCCCTGGTCAGGGAGCTAGATCCCATATACCACAACTAAGGGTTCGCATGCTGCAACTAAAAAGATCCCACCTGCCACAACTAAGAACTGTTGCAGCCAAATAAATAAACAGATATTAAAAAAAAAAAGTCAAATATACCCTCCCAAGGGCCGCTGTAGAGTTAATTCCATTGTGGAAAGCATCTTAGAAGGATAGGTTTATACTGACGATTTGGTCTATACAATTTTCTAAATAGGAAACAGAGGTAGAAAGAAAAATCTTAAGATTTGTGTTATATTATTGGCCACCTTATGCAAAGAACTGACTCACTGAAAAGGACCCTGATGTTGAGAAAGATTGAGGGAAGGAGGAGAAGGGGATGATAGAGGTAGAGATGGTTGGATGGCATCACTGACTCAATGGACATGAGTTTGAGCAAACTCCAGGTGATAGTGAAGGGACAGGAAAGCCTGATGTGCTGCAGTCCATGGGGTCACAAAGAGTCAGACATGACTGAGCGACTGAATAACAAACAATTGATATTCTATAGCAAAGAGGTGACCCTACAGACTTGCCTCAGACCAGAACTTCTTTTCCTGTGATGGGGACATTTTCATGCTGGATTCATATTAGTGAAAGTTATGGTGGTCCCCTAGGTTGGAAATTTCACTACCAGCATGGAATAAGAGGGAAGCAAAATAGTTTATTTTTCTTTAAATTTTCATTGATGTATACTTGATTTAAAATGTTGTGTTAGTTTCAGATGTACAGCAGAGTGAATGTTATACGTATACATATATCCATTCTTTTTTAGATTCTTTTCCCATATAGGCCATTATTAAGTATTGAGTAGAGTTTCCTGTGCTATTATCTAGTGGGTCCTTATTCAAAATAGTTCAAAGGAGTTTAAGAATAGCTGTCTCAGAAACTCTAAGCTAAAGGAACCCCCTGGGGAAACAAAGGGAAACGGTGACATCAGCAGTAGCCTGTGTTCCCCTTCAGCTGGTTTTTACCAAAGAATGATTCAGGTCCTATTTCCTATTTTTCTTCATGTGCTTTGTAGCAGATAAACAAAGCCTTCCCAATATGGTGTGCCTCCAGGAGAGTGTGTTGATTCCTTGATTCTTTGGTATATTCATTTTTGCCTCAGAGGAAACCTAGAGTTTGCTTTATACCTATAGACATAAATCTTTATGCTCGTCAAAGATAAAATATGAATACCAAGAAATGGAGATTATGATTTTCTGGACTGGACATGACTGACAGATAGCCTCACAAGAAATTTCAAGATCCAGATGTGTTCAGGACCCTCGCTTCTGCAGGTGGCACAGTTTACTACTCATTGGGAAAATGCAAATCAAAAACCACAATGAGATACCATCTTACACCTGCCAGAATAAAGTGAGTGAAGTCACTCAGTCGCGTCTGACTCTTGTGACTCCATGGACTATAGCCCACCAGACTTCTCCATCCATGGGGTTTTCCAGGCAAGAATACTGGAGTGGGTTGCCATTTCCTTCTCCAGGGGATCTTCCCCACCCAGGGATCAAACCCAGGTCTCCTGCATTGAAGGCAGACGCTTTACCCTCTGAGCCACGAGGGAAGTCCCTACACCTGCCAGAATAGCTGTCCTCAAAAAGATGACAAGTAACAAATGTTGGTGATGATATGGAGAAAAGGGAACTCTTGCAGGCCCCTGATGGGAATGTAAATTTGTGTAGCCACTGTGAAAAACAGTATGGAAGTCCCTCAAAAGATTAAAAATAGAGCTAACATATTGCTGTTCAGTTGCTATGTCGTGTTTGAGTCTTTGTGACCCCATGGACTACAGCCTGCCAGGCTCTTCTGTCCATGGGATTTCCCAGGCAAGAACACTGGAGTGGGTAGCAATTTCCTTAGGATTCAGCAATTCTACTCCTGTATATATATAACAAAAATATTAATTCATAGAGATACAGGCATCTCAATGTTCACAGTTACATTATTTACAATAGCCAAGATATGGAAGCAAGCTAAGTATCCATCAACAGATGAATGAATAAAGAAGATGTGGTATATACACAATGGAATATGTTAGCCACAAAGAACAATGAAATTTTGCCATTTACAACAACATGGAGGGTATGCTTGGTGAAATAAGTCAGAAAAAGAGAAACACTGTCTGTTTTGACTTATATGTGGAATCTAAAAAATGAAACAAATGAATGAATATATCAAATCCAAAACAGGCTCATAAATACAGAGAACAAACTAGTGATTACCAGTGGGGAGAAGGATAGGAGAGGGGAAAACAGGAGAAGGGAATTAAGAGATACAAATTACTAGGTATAAAATAAATCAGACAAAAGGACATATTGTACAGCACAAGGAAAGTAGCCAATATTTTATAGTAGCCTTATATAGAGTATAATCTATAAAAATATTGAATTACTATGTTGTACACCTGAAACTAATATAGTATTGTAAGTCACTATACTTCAATTTTAAAAAAAGTTATTTGGGGGTCAAGTACATAGTGGACTCTATATTACTACGCAGTTAAATATTTTTAGTTTCTATAAAATAATTATAACTGTAGAGAACTTAAACTCTTAAATCTTATAAATATAGTAACAATTCTAGAAAGAGATACTTGTGTTTTTTCCTCTCCCCAAAGTTAGTATATAAATTGGGTAGCAGTTATAGCAGTTAGTTAAGTTTAGTAATTGCTAGTAAATTAAGTCTCTGGAGGGGAAAAAAAGGTTATGACTTTTAGTGTTTGTAAATTTCTGTGGTGTAAATACTCTCACCAAACTGTTGCTAAATACTGAATTGGGAAGAGATGTGTATACTCATGTCTCCTAACCCAGTAGGAACCGGCTCCAGGATACCACTTATTGTTGGCCATACCTAAGTATCTGTTAGAAAACGCAAAACAGATGGCCCAATGAGTCTTTGATGGCATAGTAAATTTTTTTCACTTTATGCAATATTGCTTTGAATTCAATATATATATATATTTTTAATAACTTTTTGTTTTATATTGGAGTCAGAGAGATCGCCTGGAGAAGGAAATGAACCTGCTCTAGTACTCTTGCCTAGAAAATCCCATGGAAAGAGGAGCCTGGTGGACTACAGTCCAGGGGGTCTCAGAGGATCGAGCACAACTTAGCAACTAAGCAGCAGCAATGAAAGAGTTGATTAATGGGCTTCCCTGGGGGTGGCTCAGTGCTAAAGAATCTGCCTGAAATGCAGGAGATATGAGTTTGATCCCTGGGTTGGGATGATCCCCTGGAGAAGGAAATGGCAACCCACTCCAGTATTCTTGCCTGGAGAATTCCACGGACAGAGAAGCCTGGCTGGCTACAGTCCCTGGGGTCACAAAGAATCAGACATGATGCAGCAACGAAATGACAACAACAAAATGGCTGATTAACAATGTTGAGATACTTTTAGGTGGACAGCAAAGGGACTCAGCCGTACATGTACATGTGTCCATTTCCCCCAAACTCCCCTCCCATACAGACTCTGGCATAGTAAACTGTTGGCAAGTGCTGGGGTCACATAAGAACTGTGACATGCTTACCAAAATCGCAGAGTTAAATATTGCTAATATTTCACTACTCAAACACTAATGCAATGCCTTTTTTCTTTTAATGCAGAGTGTGTGAAGGAAGTTAAATCATTAATGTGGGTGTATGTACTGGTTGGAAATATTATACGTGGAATTGGTGAAACTCCCATCATGCCTTTGGGTATTTCCTACATAGAAGATTTTGCCAAATCTGAAAACTCTCCTTTGTATATTGGTGAGTTGGAAAATCTACCTTAGCCTCTTTTCAGGACAGTAATTTCCTTGAGCATGGATATGAGTTATTTATTTAGATGCTTAGGCATTTCCAGAATGTTGAACAGAGTGCTTTGGCGCAATAGGCCATCAATTAAAGTTTGTTGAATAAAGCAATTATAAGCTACCTCCAAGTAAGCCACTTTGCTAAAACTGCTTTTTACTATTGAAAATACCAATAATCTAGCTCCCCTGGAGTTCTATTTGCCTTCTCCATTTTCTTGGCACCACTATATACCCAATCTGTGAAGAAATTTAGCAATGTTTTCTCTAAAATGTCATTTATTCAAAATCTTTCTCACTATTTTCATTACTTCTATTTTTGTTCAGGTCTTTGTTAGCTTTGATATTGTTCACTTGATCTGTAGTAGTTAAAATCAGTTTCTTATAAAAATTTTTGCAGTATAATTTTTCTCAAATATATTAAATGTCTTCTCTCTCATGTTAATGAAGCATGCTGACTCTTTATTAAATATGAGCCCTCCACTTATTCCTAGCTCTGCCCACAATTTATCTATTTAGTTTCTTATGTAGTTTCTCTTTATTACAATCTCTCTATGATATCACAACCTCTCTACAATATTTTTCATAAATATCTGTCTTCAGACCTTTGGTTATGTTTCCTGAAATTTCCTTTTCTAAATTCTATCAGTACTTCCCACAATAGGCAACTTAACATCTACCTTCGTATGTTGCCTTACAATCTTCTAAAGAGTCTTTATTTATTGTGCATAATTTGTTTATATTTCTTAGTTACTCCATCTGTTGTTAGTTGTAAAATCATAACTTTGAATACTGGGATATTTTGCTATTAATGTTGAAATAGCTTCTTAAAACCAGAAAAATCAAAGAGGGTGAGAGAAAGCAGGAACAGAGCTACATATAATGAGGAGTTAAAATATTTAGGAACCATTATTTGAAGCAACTTTGGGAGATTTTTGATGACCTATTGATTTTGCAATAATCTTTTTCAGTGTCTTTTTATTCAATCCTTTCAAATCCCTCTACATACTTATATTGGAAGAATACAAAATGCTCACCTGCAATAAATTAACAAATATCTTGTTACAATATGTATTTCTTTCTTCAACAAATATTAGAGTATATAATACATAGAAACAACTGATAATCTCTAGATGTATTAAGATGAGTAAGACATTGTCCACATAAAATTTAGTATATAAATAACTGCATGTGCTCAGTTGCTAAGTTGTGTCTAGCTCTTTGTGACCCTCTGGACTGTTGCCCACTGGTCTCCTCTGTCCACAAGATTTTCTAGGCAAGAATACTGGAGTGGGTTGCCATGCTCTCCTCAAGGGACTCTTCCTGACCCAGGGATTGAACCCTCATCTGCTGTGTCTCCTGCAGTTAGATTCCTTATCACTGAGCCACCTGGGAAACCAAATAACTACATAATTATAAATAAATGAAATTTGATAAATATGTATATAATTAAATTTGAAAAATTACATTGAACTTAGGGGAAAGTGAAATAAATATGGCCAGGTATAATTTAACTAGCTACATACCAAGAAAAAAATTTCCATGTGTGTCTCTGGAGTTTAGGAAAGAATATAAAAGCTAGACATAAAATTTGAGAATCATCTATACAGAGACAAAAATAAAATCAAGAGGGAGAAATAAGATTATGATAGGATGACTCATGCTATATAGTGAAAGGTCCCAGGATAATACACTAAGCAACATTCTTATTTGTAGAGTAGAAGGAAGGAAGGAAGGAAGTAGAAGGAAGGAAGGTAGTAGAAGGAAGAAAATTTTAAAAAGGGGTAGTCATAAGGGAAAAAGTAGAACAATAGATGAATGTATAGATTTCTGAGTCTTAAGAAGAAGAGCGCCAAAAGAAAGCTGGCGAATGAGAAGATGAAGACCATAAAAAGGACATTAGGTAAGTGGCTGAGCAACTAACATAGATAAGTGGCAAAGAGATCACTGAGAGTGTTTTGAGTAGAAAGTGATAGCATTTGAGTAGAGTGAGTGGTGAGGAAGTAGATGCAGAGTGTAATGACAGGAAAGAAATCAGTGTGAATTTGATATATTGCAGAAATCAGTGGATGAGGGAGATTGAACAGATGCACAAGAGAGAGTGTTTGGTTGAACAAGACATCAGAGAAGACAGACAGGGTTAGCATCAGGAAGTCAGGTGTGCACAGGGTGGACTAACCCATAGCACTATGGAGAAGGCATAGGCAATAAGTGAAGATCTATTTTGAAGTAAAGAGGAAGAAAGTTGAAGAAGCTCATGGCTTGATTTTTAATGGAAGCAGGGAAGGATCACTATAGACTCAGAATTATAGACAAGTCATGAGATAGCTGATGATAACAATCCAGATGGGTAAAAAGTCAAGTGAGGATGAAGGGGGATGTGGAGGATAAGAAAGGATATGATAGTAAGACGGAAGAGAAGTATCATTAAAAGTGAGGATAGAACCAGAAAAAGTTCAAGTGTTCTAACGTGAGAGTATTCCCCAAATTGATCTACATATTCAGTGTGCATGCCTAGGAAAATTATAATACCAGTTGCTTTTTATTTTTGGAGAAATGGACAAGCTGATCTTAAAATGCAAATGGAAATGCAAGGGGCACTGGGCAGCCAAAACATCCTTAAAAAATAACAATGGACTTCCCTGGTGGGCTAGTGGTTGGGAATTCATCTGCCAGTGCAGGGGACACAGATTTGATCTCTGGTCCAGGAAGATCCCACATGCCTGTGGCAACTAAACCCATGTACCACCGCTGCTGAGCCTGTGTGCCCTAGAGCCTGTGCTCTGCAACAAGAGTAGCCTCCATTCACCACAACTTGAGAAAAGCCCGTGTAGCAATGAAGACCCAGCACAGTCAAAAATAAATGAATAAATAAATAAATAAATGAATGAATAAAAAAAATTTAAAAAAAAACCCCCACAAAACAACAGACTTACACTTCTGATTTCAAGATTTGCTACAAAATTATAATAATATCATTGTGATTCTGGCACAAGGGTAGATATATAGGTCAATAGAATAGAAGTGCTAGTCTATTATTAACCTCTATGGTTAATTGACTTTAAGATAGATGTTAAGATCATTCAATGAGAGAAGATTATTTTCAGCAAATGGTGAAAGGGAACTGGCTATCCAGGTGCCAAAGTATGAATTTGGGTTCCTACCTGGTGCCATGTACAAAAATTTAACTCAAGATAGATAAAAGTCCTAAATGTAAGAGGTAAACTGATGAAACTCTTAGATGGAAACACAGGTGTAAATCTTCATGACTTTGAATTAGACAACAGTTTTTAGACATGAAACCAAAAGCACAAGCAACAAGAGAAAAAAATAGATAAAGACTTTATCAAAATTTAAAAGTTTGTGCATTTAAGGACATTATCAAGTTGTTGATTTGGGAATGAAATTTTTCTGAAAATATGCCACAAGAAATTTATCATAACCTGATATTGCTTTAAAATTCATTCAAAAATATGACTGTGGAAAACATCAAAAGGATTTTTCTCTATATTGTGACTTTTTCAATAGCAAGATCTCAGCTGTAATCAAAATATCCACCCATGATACAGTATTGAAAATTCTATCCCAATATGGGACACATTATTGGTTTACTCACAAAACACAACAGAATTCGCCATAAAAGGCCATCACTTTAACCAACCTACAAGAGAACCAACCACAAGAGAAAATGGTTTTGAATCATAATATAGACGGTCTACTAATCTAATCTTTGTCTTATCAATTTACCAGGTCAATTTGAGATTGTGGAATCTGATGCCATAGCATTTAAAGATTCGCATTTCCTTAGTTTCATTTCAAAATTACTATTAAGGAATGGAGTCATACAAACACTCTGATCATTTTAAGTAAGTTAGTCTTTCATAACTGAAAAGGGATATTTTCATCTTGGAGAAGGGAGTTTGCATACAATATCCTTATCCTGCTGCAGCCAGTCACTTCTAACCACAAGTCTTTACTTGTAACCTGGCATGAAAGAGAATTTGGAGGCCTAGAAAAGTGGTGTCAAATTATGAGATTCCTTTTTCAACATTTAAAGAAACAACTGTGCTACTTATTGTAAACCAAGTTTAAGTTTCCAACAGATTGAATACGTAAGGCAAAAATATCTGCGGTAAAAACAATTCAATCCTCAGACTCTTCATGGGATTAGACCTCTTTATGTGGGTGTAGTACTTTACCATAACTTTATGTTTACCTTCATTTTTAGGGTTAATCGAAACAGGAGCTATCATTGGTCCTTTGATTGGTCTTTCATTAGCGTCATTCTGTGCAAATGTTTATGTTGACACTGAATCGGTGAACACAGGTAATTCCATAAAATCTATACAATGTCTATAATACACAAAGCATCATCTAGTATGTCATCACATTTAAATTTTGCTTACTTGACCCTCAGATAGAATCTCCACTTTTCAGGTGACCAAGTTGAGGTTGAGGAGTTTAAATAATTTTTCAAGTATTTCAAACCAGTGAACAGGAGAGCATGATAAAATGCTGATGTTGTAACACAGAATCCAATGCTCATTCTATCACATGAGTCATATTTCTTTTTTTCAGGAGATTTAAGCACAGAGGTTTGAATTTTTTAAAATCAAGCAATCATTTGTGGATAACAAAGTAGAAAGTGAAAGTGAAAGTCACTCAGTTGTGTCTGACTCTTTGCGACCCCATGGATTATACAGTCCATGGAATTCTCCAGGCCAGAATACTGGAGTGGGTAGCCTTTCCCTTCTTCAGGGGATCTTCCCAACCCAGGGATCAAACCCAGGTCTCCCGCATTGCAGGCGGACTCTTTACCAGCTGAGCCACAAGGGAAGCCCAAGTATACTGGGGTTGGTAATCTATCCCTTCTCCAGTGGATCTTAGTGACCCAGGAATCAAACCGGATTGCAGGTGGATTCTTTACCAACTGAGCTATAAGGGAAGTCCCCTTATAGCTAATTAATATGTACATATTTATATATATATTTTGTGTGTGCTCAGTTGTGTCTGACTCTTTGCAACCCCGTGGACTGTAGCCCACTAGTCTTCTATCCATGGGATTTCCCAAGCAAGAATATTGGAGTGGGTTGCCATTTCCTACTCCAGGGAATTTTCCTGACCCAGGGATCACACCCGAGTCTCTGGCATCTCCTGCATTGGCAGGGGAATTCTTTACCACCTGAGAAGCCCTTGTACCTATTTATTAATTCCTTACCTGGTAGGACAAATAGTCAAACTAGTTTACTGCTAGGCAATATTGTAATACCATATGTTTTCAGACAAGTTTTATCAGTGTCTGAATTTTATGCAAATTCTATACTTGGCTAGAACTTGACAGTTGTAATGGTAATAATTTTCTATAGCTTGTACAGGAAATGATGACTTAAGCTAATAAAAAAATGTGTATATCTCTTTACAGACGATCTGACCATAACTCCCACTGATACTCGTTGGGTTGGTGCATGGTGGATTGGCTTTTTGATTTGTGCAGGAGTGAATGTGCTCACTGCCATTCCTTTTTTCTTTTTGCCCAAAACGCTTCCAAAGGAAGGACTAGAGGATAATGCTGAGACCATTAAAAATGACAAAGAGAAACAAGGAGACGTCAAGAAGGAAAGGGATGGAATCACTAAAGGCAAATATAAACATTTCAAGTCTATATAATTTCCTTTTATTTTCTATAATTGTGTCTGTATTTTAGTCTAACATTACAGTGTGCTAGGCTACATGAAGACAATTTGATATTAACAGACAGCAGTCAATTTCTAGCTAGTCTGATTCTTCACATGCTACTACATGAAAATAAGCGATATTATTTAGAAGCTGAATTATCTCAGATCAGCATTTATATAAAATTTTATGTCAACCTGGGCATTCAAATAAGTAAGTAAATAAATCTGTCCCCATTTGCCTTAAAAAACTATTTTATATAGAGCATGCTGCTGCTGCTGCTGCTAAGTCGCTTCAGTCGTGTCTGACTTTGTGCGACCCCATAGATGGCACCCCAGGCTCCCCCATCCCTGGGATTCTCCAGGCAAGAACACTGGAGTGGGTTGCCATTTCCTTTTCCAATGCATGAAAATGAAAAGTGAAAGTGAAGTCACTCAGTCGTGTATGACTCTTAGCGACCCAATGGACTGTAGCCTACCAGGCTCCTCCGTCCATGAGATTTTCCAGGCAAGAGTACTGGAGTGGATTTACCATTGCCTTCTCCGATAGAGAGCATAGATCTAATTAAAAAAGAAATTCAAACCAAGGATAAAAAGAGGAAAGATACATGTTAATCAAAATAAGTACTATATAGTTCTGAGACAAAAATACTAGCTTATCTGTGAGCTTCTTGGAAGCTAAGGCAGAAAAAGAAAAATGACAGGTCATGTAATTCTCTATATTTGATAGAGGAAAGGATAACAAGGACTTAACTCAGTATAAGAAATCTAGAAAATAAATAGAAACTACTGAGACTCATCTATTATAACAGAATGTCAACAAACATGGGTAACTTAAGAAGCTTCAAAGAGCTCCAACACAAGTTTCTCCCCGGCCATGACTTTATTCGCAAATATGAATCCTACAACTAGATTCATTTCTTTCCTTCTCTTCCAGTTTATTTATTGATCCTTTGTTCTAGATTGGTTATTAGGCAGTTTATGAAGCAAACTAAGATAGTATATGATAAGCAAGGAAATCAAGATGAAGAACGTGAAGATAGAAGTAAAAAGAAACCGTGACACTTTGACCCCAAATGCAGGCAGCATGACCCAGAATCTTTGCCAGGGTTAGGCCACAAATTTGACTCTGAGCTTTCTTAGTCCATACAAACAGGAAAATGTTTTGGTTAAAGCATTTACACAGTATGTACAGTGTATCTTTATTATATACCAAATGATTTGCATGGTATATTCTTAGTATATACCAAATGAATCAGGATCTCAGGCATGAGACCTATTTTAAGAGATTATTTGTGAACCATAAGCAGAACCACCAAAATTGTACTGCAGAAGCAGAGAACCTAGTACTTGAGAAAATTTTTATGCTGTGAATTTCCACATGTGTCTTCATTTTAAATGCTCAGGAATGATAATATCAAATGTGAAGCTCTCTATCAAATTAATTTCCTTCCTGACTTCAGAGAACAGAACAAGAGAACAAGTATCTCTCATGCTAGACGATATCTAGAGAAGAGAGGATAGTAGTAGAGGAAAAAAGAAGGATAAAAAAGGAAATGGTGTGAACTCGAACAATATTTTACTCATGTTACGCTTTTTCCTGAAGGTGCGATAGTAACTTAGAGAAGGTAAATGTTTGTGTTCTGATCCGTGTCCAGTCAGCAGTCTCACTGACTTGCAGAAGCTACCAAAACAATGATACAACTTTACGTTTCAAAGGGTAAAAAGAATCAAAATCAATCATTTTGTAATGCACATTTTGTAGTGTGCATTACAAAACAGGAAAACACAATTTAGAGGGGAGGTTGATATTTCAGAAAAAGTCAGTCATAAAATGCAAAGCCAAGTGAGTTTGACACCTTTGCCATTCTTTCCTTTCAGATTTTTTACCCTTCATGAAAAGTCTTTTATTCAACCCAATTTACATGCTTTTCATACTGATAAGTGTGCTGCAGTTCAACGCATTTGTCTGTATGATTTCCTTCATGCCTAAATATATGGAACAGCACTATGGAAAATCAACTTCAGAGGCAATCTTTCTCATGGGTATGTTTGTTCTTCTCTGTATTCGTAGCTCACTTTTTTTCCCCATGAAATGCTGAACAGTGTGATAATGAATCTAGGAAACTCCTCAATTGAAATCTGTTGGGATATTTTTGCCTCTGGTACTCTCCCCCTTCTGCTTCCAGGGAAATCATGAGAGGGTAGGGAAGGGGAGAAGGCAGAGAATCCTGATTTTCTTTTTCTCTTTGGGTCTTTCTCTGGGCTTCCCTGGTGGCTCAGAAGGTAAAGAATCTGCCCACAATGCAGGAGATCTAGGTTCAGTCTCTAGGTTGAGAAGATCCCCTGGAAAAAGAAATAGCAACCCACTCCAGTATTCTTGCCTGGAGAATTCTATGGACAGTGGAGCCTGGTGGGCTACAGTCCATGAGATCTCAGAATTGGACATAACTGAGTGACTAACACACTTAGTTCTTTCTCTAGTCAGAATGCAAATTTGAAATGTTTGTAGAAATCTTGGGGAATGCACGTGTGATAAAATTTTCACATTGGTAATTTGTTCATGTAAAAAGTAAGACCGTTAACTCATCAGGAGTTGTATTTCACTTCCAGATTTTGCTTTTCTGGCTCCAATCCATTAATTCCTTGGTTTCTCACTTAGCTCCTCAGCTCCTCTGACTTTATTTATTTATTTATGCATTTTTGGCCGTGCTGGATCTTTGCGACTATGTCCTAGCTTTATTCTAGTTGTGGTGAGTAGGGGCTACTTTCTAGTTGAGGAGCAGGGGCTCTTGAGTGTGTGGGCTTCAGTTAGTTGAAAAGCATGTGGGCTCAGTAGTTGCAGCTCCCATGCTCTAGAGCGCAAGCTATTTGTGGCACCAGAGTTAAGTTTCCCCATGGCATGTGGGATCCTCCAGGATATAACCCATGTCTCCTGCATCAGCAGGCATATTCTTTACCACTGAGCCACCAGGGAAGCCCCTCTTCTGGTATTTTGAGATATCTCTGCTGTGCATATATTCTGATTTCCTGCTACCACACTAATCTCTGTGGACTTAAAAAATATTCACAACCTAAAAGCTGAATTATGGCTTATTCAGGAGAAATTTTTAGGACTTTTAGCCTGGGAAATAGCATCTCAAGTAACCCCCTGAGAGAACTGCTTCTAAGAGGTAAGGGAGTGAGGAGCTAGGTTATAAAGTTTCTCAACAAAGGGCAGGTAGTCAGAACATCAAAAGATGATTGCTAATTAAAAGAAACCAGATATGGCAAGTTAAGGAATTTAGCACTTTTCTATGTATGGAAAGATACAAGAGTCTGGGCTCACTGAAATCATTCCTTTGAAATACATCTCAGCTATCTGGGGCCTGTTCTGGGTGTTTTAACATCCTGAGTTTCACGTCCTCAGGGCTCACCACAGGGACTGGCTGCAGTCTGATGGCTGCTAGATGTCATGTATTCTTTCTTTCCTGAGCTCCTTCAGGGCTCACCAGATCGCCATCTGTGGTGGCTGCAATTGCTGATGACTGTGCTGTCCTTTATTTACTGTTATGGCAGGAAGCAGTCTATTTCTCAACTCCATAGTTCTACTCCACCTTGAGTTTTTCCTGAGATCTTTTTACTGTTTTGAAAGGAGAATTTCCAGATTACATGTATCCACATCACCTAGAGTGTTAAAAGTCCATATACCTAGGACCCATCTCAAACATACTAAATTGGACTCTCTGGTATGGGACTCAAGAATGGATATTAAGCTCTTCCAAGAATGTGATTCAGTAGACAGACCTTGGTATTGTAAGGATGTAACCTAGGGCTGTCTTTCTCCCCCTTTTTTCTTTCCTTTATTAGGGGATTAGGGGAGGGAGAATGCTAGTCAGTAGCAGTAAGGCATGGAATGTAAAGACACTTGACAATTACAGGCTCAGCAAAATACCTTTAAAATACCTTGAGCTGAGCCAAATTCTTAACAATCAGAGTTGGAATAAACAGCTGTAGAATCATACAAATCATACTATTTATGATTTACTATTACTATTTATGATTTAACAATATACATTAAATACAAATCATTATATATATAATCCCACCCAAAGAACAGAAAGTAGTAAATGGCTGGTTGACTTTGATTTGTCACTTCTACCTGCATCCTAAGAAAAGAGATATAGAACATAACCCTTTCAGACAAGAAATTTACATTCTTCTTCTATTAATTAAATACATGATACAGAAGTACAGAACAGACTTTTGAACTCTGTGGGAGAAGGTGAGGGTGGGATGTTTCGAAAGAACAGCATGTATATTATCTATAGTGAAACAGATCACCAGCCCAGGTGGGATGCATGAGACAAGTGCTCGGGCCTGGTGCACTGGGAAGACCCCAGAGGAATCGGGTGGGAGAGGGAGGTGGGAGGGGGGATCGGGATGGGGAATACATGTAACTCCATGGCTGATTCATGTCAATGTATGACAAAACCCACTGCAATGTTGTGAAGTAATTAGCCTCCAACTAATAAAAAAAAAAAAAATCCAAAAAAAAATACATGATAATAATAACAGTCTTCCAATATTACTTTGATGTTGTGGGGCATTTAAAAATCTCCCTGTATGTAATATGTAACTAAGTGGGAATAAGTTTAAATTAAACTTCTTCACTATAAGTTGGACCTAAATGATTTTTTACGTAAGACATAGTAGATCAATGTGTTATAATATTTGTTCCTTCGCTATGTCACTTTGTATATAATATTCTAATTGCATTTATAGGTATTTATAACTTCCCTCCAATATGCATTGGATATATAGTTGGCGGTTTAATTATGAAGAAGTTCAAGATTACTGTCATACAAGCTGCCCACATAGGATGTTGGTTATCTTTTACTGAGTATCTTTTCTATTTTTTGTGTTTTTTCATGATCTGTGATAGTTCTTCAGTTGCTGGCATCACCACATCTTATGAAGGGTATGTTGTTTTCTAATGAATATTATGCTCTTTCAACTGTTAATATTTTCCGCAATGACTATCCATGACCAGATTAGTTGCCTATTGGAGTTAATCTGTGGTCTTTCTTCATCTTATTAAAAAGGTTGGGAATATATCACAGAGTGAGTGAACTTATGATTGTGTTTGTGTGTCTTTGTGATATCCTAGTAGACAGTAAAATGAAGATCATAGAAACTACCTATGGTTTTAGGTTGTATTAGGATGCGTTATGCATACATTTTATACAACCATAAATAGGTAAAATTAAGAGTTGACTCTCTCTTTCTCTCTCTCTCTCTCTCTCTCTCTATATATATATATATATATATAGTCTCAATCACCTTTATATCTTTCCTTGATGGGCTTAAATTTAGCTTAACTGAATCCTAACACATGTATAGCAATGCTTTTATACATTTATATATTTTATTTGAATATATATATCTATATCATTGAATGGTTTTAGATTCACATTTTGAGGGTTACCTGGGTTCACAGGAAGATTTTGCATACTGATGTGAATTTTTAAAATTCATTTATAGGACATATCTAGATAAAGGAGTAATTAGTTAAGACGAAATTAAGAGAATCATAAAATGGTTCCTTTAAAATTATCAAGGACTATATGATTAGAATCATGTCAAATACATAATATGAGTATTTATTAGATTACATCACACAAATGTAATCAGAGTATATCATGCAAAATGCTGGGATGGACAAAGCACAAGCTAGAATTAAGATTGAGGGAGAAATATCAATAACCTCAGATATGCAGATGACACCACCCTTATGGCAGAAAGTGAAGAAGAATTAAAGAGCCTCTTGATGAAAGTGAAAGAGGAGAGTGAAAAAGTTGGCTTAAAGCTCAACTTTCAGAAAACTAAGATCATGGCATCTGGTCCCATCACTTCATGCCAAATAGATGGGGAAACAATGGACACAGTGACAGACTTTATTTTTGGGGGCTCCAAAATCACTGCAGATGGTGGGTGACTGCAGTCATGAAATTAAAAGATGTTTGTTCCTTGGAAGAAAAGCTATGACCAACTTAGCATATTGAAAAGCAGAGACATTACTTTGTCAACAAAGTCTGTATAGTCAAAGCTATGGTTTTTCCAGTAGTCATGTATGGAAGTGAGAGATGGACTATAAAGAAAGCTGAATGCTGAAGAATTGATGCTTTTGAACTGTGGTGTTGTGGAAGACTCTTGAGAGTCCCTTGGACAGCAAGGAGATCCAACCAGTCCATTCTAAAGGAAATCAGTCCTGAATATTCATTGGAAGGGCTGATGCTGAAGCTGAAACTCTAATACTTTGGCCACCTGAAGTGAAGAACTGACTCAGTGGAAAAGACCCTGATGCTGGGCAAGATTGAAGGCAGGAAGAGAAGGGATGACAGAGGATGAGATGGTTGGATGGCATCACCGACTCAATGGACATGAGCTTGAGTAAACTCTGGGAGTTGGTGATGGACAGGGAGGTCTGATGTGCTGCAGTTCATGGCGTCGCAGAGCCTTGGACACGACTGAGCGACTTAACTGAACTGAACTGAAAATCTTAAAGATTATCTCCATGTCCAATTATCCTGATTCCCAGAGCAAATGTATAAAAGGGCATAATCTAGTCATGAGCCAGGACTTTAATTCAGTTTCTAGACTCCCATGCTAGGGTTCTTTTTTTTATCACATTACATTAAGCACAAGAAAACTATTGTAACTAGACTTTTAGATCTGTTTTTAAATTGAAAGAAAGTGAAAGTCGTTCAGTCGGGTCTGACTCTTTGTGACCACATGGACTATATAGTCCATGGAATTTTCCAGGCCAGAATACTGGAGTGGGTAGTTGTTCCCTTCTCCAGGGGGTCTTCACAACCTGGAGATTGAACCGAAGTCTCCCACATTGCAGATAGATTCTTTACCAGCTGAGTTACCAGGGAAGCCCAAGAATACTGGAGTGGGTAGCCTATTCCTTCTCCAGTGGATCTTCCTGGCCCAGGAATTGAACCAGGGTCTCCTGCATTGCAGGTGGATTCTTTACCAGCTGAGCTACCAGGGAAGCCCTCTTTTTAAATTGAAATATAGTTGATGTACAATGTGTTAGTTTCAGCTGTACAGTAAAGTGATTCAGTTACATACACACATTCTTTTTCAGATTCTTTTCCATTATAGGTTATTACAAGATATTGAATATAGTTCCCTATGATATATAGTAGGTTCTTATTTATTTTACATAAGCTATTTTTTATGCAATTCCATTTATTTTCATAGTGTATATCAGTTAATCCCAAACTTCTAGTTTTATCCCTCCTCTCCTTCCACTTTGGTAACCATTAATTTGTTTCCTATGTCTGTGAGTCTGTTTCTGTTTTTGTAAATAAGCTCATTTGTATCATTTTTTTTAGATTCCACATATAAGTTATATCATATAATGTTTGTCTTTCTCTGTGTCATGCCCTTTCCCCCTGATTTTATTAAGACATAAATGACAAAAACCATCAGGTATAATCTGATGATTTGATACATTATATATTCTCAGGGTCAGACTCTGCAGATTCCCCCAGTGATCCCTCAGTGGGCTTTTTTGGGAAGCTTCCCACAATCTGGGGGCACTGGGCTCTCTTTTCGCACTGGAGAAACCATAAGCAGAGGGGAGCTCTCTTGACGTGGTGCTGTGCTAACCTGGGGGAGGAGCCATCCAGTCAGAGTTTCACTGCTCCTGTTATCCTTCTGAGGTCACCATTCTTGGTCTCTGTGATTCAGGGGGTGCTTTGGTCTCACTGCTGGGTTCTGGGATTTTCACAGCAGAGTCTGTTTAAGGGTTGCTGCGAATTGGCCTTCTTGATCATCACTGAACAGCTTTTCTTACTAGAAGACTGTATTTGTTTACTCAAATAGTTACATTTCTGGAGCTAAATATATTATCTGCATTATAAATTGCACTTACAGATTTTGAGCCTTTGGGATCACTTTTATAAAGCAATAATCTCTCTTGTTATTTTGCCACCATATGGAGGTGGCTCCAGTGGTAAAGAACCCACCTGCCAATGCAGGAGATGTTAGAGACATGGGTTTGATCCCTGGAGGAGGGCATGGCAATCCGCTCCAGTATTCCTGCCTGGAGAATCCCAGGGACAGAGAGGAGCCTTGTGAGCTACATTCCATAGAGTCACACGGATTCAAACATGACTGAAGCAACTTAGCATGCATGCATGGACCAAACACAGGGATTTATTTATCTTCATTTTTGAGTTCTGATTAACACCTGGAAAAATGCTTTCTGTATTGTAGGTTTTGAGTTAATGCTTGTTTACTGGCTTTTATTTACTTGAAAGAAATCATTGAAAAAGTGGCTACAGTCACCAAAGCAAGGTATCTGTTAGGCCACTGTTTATAATATCCAGGCCATATATTGACAGTTGAAAGATTTCTGTTTCTGACATTTCTCCAAAGAAGACATACAGATGGCTAACGAACACATGAAAAGATGCTCAACATCACTCATTATCAGAGAAATGCAAATCAAAACCACAATGAGGTACCATTACACGCCAGTCAGGATGGCTGCTATCCAAAAGTCTACAAGCAATAAATGCTGGAGAGGGTGTGGAGAAAAGGGGAACCCTCTTACACTGTTGGTGGGAATGCAAACTAGTACAGCCGCTATGGAGAACAGTGTGGAGATATCTTAAAAAACTGGAAATAGAACTGCCGTATGACCCAGCAATCCCACTTCTGGGCATACACACTGAGGAAACCAGATCTGAAAGAGACACGTGCACCCCAATGTTCATCACAGCACTGTTTATAATAGCCAGGACATGGAAGCAACTTAGATGCCCATCAGCAGATGAATGGATAAGGAAGCTGTGGTACATATACACCATGGAATATTACTCAGCCATTAAAAAGAATTCATTTGAATCAGTTCTAATGAGATGGATGAAACTGGAGCCCATTATACAGAGTGAAGTAAGCCAGAAAGATAAAGACCCATACAGTATACTAACGCATATATATGGAATTTAAAAAGATGGTAATGATAACCCTATATGCAAAACAGAAAAAGAGACACAGAAGTACAGAACAGACTTTTGGACTCTGTGGGAGAAGGTGAGGGTGGGATGTTTCGAAAGAACAGCATGTATATTATCTATGGTGAAACAGATCACCAGCCCAGGCTGGATGCATGAGACAAGTGCTCGGGCCTGGTGCACTGGGAAGACCCAGAGGGATGGGATGGGGAGGGAGGTGGGAGGGGGGATCGGGATGGGGAACACATGTAACTCCATGGCTGATTCATGTCAATGTATAACAAAACCCACTGCAATGTTGTGAAGTAATTAGCCTCCAACTAATAAAAATAAATGAAAAAAAAAAGAAAGATTTCTGTTTCTATTTTGGGGAGCAGAAGAAATAGACTTGTGAATTGAGATAAAAAGAAAAAGCTTTAATATTCTTTCAATATCTATGGCATTATTTTAAATCATTTCAGAGTGCATCAAGATTTACATGTGGAAAATTTCCTTGCTGACTGCAACATGGATTGTAACTGTCCAACTACAGTGTGGGACCCTGTGTGTGGAGACAATGGCTTGTCATACATGTCAGCTTGTCTTGCTGGTTGTGAGATATCCTCTGGCACAGGAAGAAAAATGGTAAAACATCCTGTTGGCCTTTTTCTTTTTTTTTTAACACAACTTTTGTCTTATGCACTGCATTGGTACATTCCAGCTATGAACTTGGTCCATATTTGACAAAAGTAAAATTAGTCTTTCCTCAAAACCAAATTAGAAACTTTTGTGAAAAAAATGATACTTTCTATAGTAAGTCTGCTACATACAAATGCGTTCCATTCTGAGAGCACGTTTGTAAATCCAATATGTTTGTAAATCCAACAAATTTAGCCTAGATACCCAACTAACACAATCGGCTCTGTAATACTGTACTGTAATAGGTTTATAATACATTCACACAAATAATACAAAAAAACCAGGCACACAAAATAAACATTTTTAATCTTATAGTACAATACCTTGAAAAGTACAGTAGTCCAGTACAAGAGCTGGCATTCAGGGGCTGGCAGTGAGCGAACAATCAAGAAGAGTTACTGATGGGAGGAGGGAGGGGGGGTGGGAGATGGTAGACTGAAGGACCGTCAGCGGTAGGAGACGGAGGGCAAGCTGCGACTTCACTCACACCTGATGTTGGGGGCACAGGCCCCTGTTTCTTGCTGGATTCAATGGAATCTACCCTCTTGAAAAACGGATCCAGTGACTTCTGGATAGTAGCACTTGTTTCCCATCAGAGATGCCACAGTAGCACTAGATTGTGCAATGTTCTACATTTGTGTTCCGTCCCTCAAAAACTAACAGTGTCTCCTCAAATAAAGAAAATGCCCATGCCATTTCCTGGGTTGTGCATCTTTTCATTTCCTCAGTTACTTCTTCCTCTTGTCTCTGTCCTTCCTCTGGGCCTCCAGTTCTATCAGGTCTTTATTAGTAAGCTCCTTGTGTTGCACAGAAAGGAGTTCAATATTATAAGAACAAGTGACTTCTACCATCTCTAAACCTCACCCCACTCTCTCAATTATTTTCACTTTTGTTTCTATCTTTACTGCGTGGTGCTTCTTAGCGGTACAAGCTACATCATCGCTGCTCTTACGCGTGTTTCCAGACATGCTGTGCTTGAAATAAAGATACTGCGCTATTGTACTCTGTACTGTGCTGTGTGGTATTGGGCTTCCCGTGTGGCTCAGCTGGTAAAGAATCCGCCTGCAATGCGTGAGACATGGGTTCGATTCCTGGGTTGGGAAGATCTCCTGGAGAAGGGAAAGGCTACCCACTCCAGTATTCTGGCCTGGAGAATTTCATGGACAGTATAGTCCACGGGGTTGCCAAGAGTCTGACACAGTTGAGCGACTTTCACTTTCACAGTAAAGGACGCAAAAGCACAACCTCCTGTAGGTGATACACACACGAGACAGTGTAAGCCAGACACACGGAAACGAACTTACGTGATTGGATGTGTGAATGCAGGTTGACATCTTTGAAAGTTCAACACTTGAAGGTTCGTGTGTAGGGGACTTACTGTGTATGTTCACTTGGTTTACATTTTAACTTCCTAGATCTTATTTGAACGCTTTAGCATTCCTGAGCATTGATGTTTAGCTTCATAGCAATTGACATGATTACTCAACTTCATTTAAAACTATCTAGACTGAAAAATAATACTATCGACTGAGATAGAGTTGGCAGTTTTGATCTCAGTTATCCAGTCAATTGTTTTGCTATTTTTTCCTTCTTTCTGTGTATATACACATGCGCTTTCTGTGTTTTTTTTTTACATCCTGACAGCTTTTTAAGAAGATGGAATTGGGCATGTTTTCTTGCTTAAAAAATGTCACTTAAAATCTTGGTTGGTGATCAAAATAAAATATAAATTTTGATTCTTATTAAAACCTGGGAACGTAAGAATTCAAAAAGGGTTGACTTTATTCTGTTTGTGAAATAAACTTTATTTTAAACAAAGCTTTGTTTATTGGTAAGTATCTAAATATTTCAGTTGGGCATTCTGAAGCAAATTTTATTTGTCATATTTAGCATATGTCAAAATAGTGTATGTTTGTAAAAAGCATGACTTTAGGACAGCTGAGTTATTGCAAATTTACTTAACAAATTTAGAAAGAAGTACCATTTTTTGGAAACCACCCTTCTATGTTTTGTCACATGCTATAATCCTGAGGCAGATCATAAAGTATATGAGAATAAAGGGAGTAAACAACGTCTATCTTGATCTAACTGGGAAAAGAAAATATTTAAGATTTGTGTTCAGGAGTTTCCTTCCTTACATAAGGTAATATATTATTTTTGACAGGTGTTCCAAAATTGTAGCTGCATACGAACACCAGGAAATTCATCTGCAGTTCTTGGGCTATGTGCCAAAGGAAAAGACTGTTCCATGATGCTACAGTACTTTTTAATCTTGTCCGTGTTCAGTAGTTTCCTATATTCTTTATCTGCCATACCTGGATATATGGTTCTCCTGAGGTACAAGAATTATTTTCTTTATTTGGATTTATTTCTGGTTATTTAGTATGGAAGCCTTTTCTATGAAATTTCACTTGAAGCTCACAGTATCTAAGAACTTGGTGCTCTAATATATTATATCACTTATTAAGATTTTCCAAATAAGCACTGCTGAAATTTACAAAAATTTTTAAGTTAGCAACTTTAAATGTTCATCTGCTGGTATTTCCCTCCCTATCTTTCCTACCTTATTACTTAGAGTTAAATTAGCAAATGCTTATGGCTTACCAGAAAAAGAGATGCATTTATATTTTAGGGTAAACCATATGAAATGGTCATTTTCCTAGGTAAGAGTGGTTGCCTATAGTTCATTTCCTGTAGTTTGATTATATTAGGACAGTGGAATTAAAAGCTGTTTGAAGTCCCAGTTTCACCAGTTATTATCAGTAGGACAAAGGCAGGTGAATTGATCTTTCTGAGCTCTTTTTTTTAATAAAAAAATGGATATAATAACAAATGCTCAACTGTTTTAAGAGGCTTTTGTGAGACACAAATGTTGAACGGCTTACTAAAGCTAGGAAATTGGAGAGCTAGATTGTAACCTTAAGTTTATCACACAAGCTTTTTCAATGACAGCATCTTCATGACTCATAAGCAATTTTAAACATAGCTAGTAAACAAAGTCCATAGTTTTCTTCATCTTGAAGAAGAGTTAAATTAATTGTAATTCTCAGTTCATAGTTTATCCTAGGTGGGGTAAGGTTTTTCTCTTATTTTATTTTACTTTATTTTTTTTTTCATTCCATTTCCCACTTCCTATCACCATAGGCATCCACATTAATATGATAGACATAGAGTCTTAAATACATGCTTTCCTTTGTAAAATACTGTTTGTTGTGGATTGTGTTTTATACTCACAGAAACAGTACTGTGCTACAAATTTGTTTTGGTTCAAAATGCACATGCAAACATAAATTCACCAAATACTGCTATTATTTATCAGTTATTCTCATACCATCAGCTCATACCTCCTTATTGGGTTTCCCTCATAGCCCAGTTGGTAAAGAATCCGCCTGCGATGCAGGAGATCTTGGTTCAATTCCTGGGTTGGGAGGATCCCCTGGAGAAGGGATAGGCTACACACTCCAGTATTCTTGAGCTTCCCTTATGGCCCAGCTGGTAAAAAGTCCGCCTGCAATGCAGGAGATCTGGTTTCGATCCCTGGGTTGGGAAGATCCCCTGGAGAAGGGAAAGGTTACCCACGCCAGTATTCTGGCCTGGAGATCTCCATGAACTAGAGTCTCAAAGAGTTGGACATGACTGAGCAACTTTCATTTTCACTTTCATAGCATCACTAATATTTAGAATTACTGAACTTTCTGACTTTTACTATTCCAATGGGTATTAGATGGTAGCTCATTGATGTTTTAATATGTGATTTCCTAATTCAATGAGTTTAGGAGTTTCCTTAAACTTTTTTCTAGCTACTAGTACTTTTACTTCAAGACGCTTATACATTATTTTTGTCCATTTTCATGATAATTCCTATACTTTTCTGGTAAATATACATGTTAATCTAATATGTTTACTTGATACAATTATCTTCTCCTGATCTCTCATCTTTTCTTCAAATTTTTTCATAGTTTTTTTTTTTTTGTGAAATTCAATCCTAACTTTTGTTGTACTGAAATCTGACAATTTCCTTGCCTTAGAGTTTATGTATTGGGGAATCACATTTCAAAAAGGTTTTATATTACTAATTTATCAAAATATTCCCCTAAATTTTATCCTACCAGTTATATAGCTTTTACCTAGTTCTTTAAATCATCATAAGTTTATCTTTATGTGTGGTGAAAGGGAGAGAGATATTCAATGTTATTTTTATCCAAACAATTGTTTTCCCAACATCACAGCACAAATAAGAAGTCCTATTTCCACTGATTCATGGTGCTATCTTTATCATATTTAAAGTTTTTATATAACACAGGATGTTTTCATGCTTACAGAGGTTTGTCTGCTCTCAAAGTAGTGACACTGCATGTGTTCATATCTCATGCTGTAGCTCTTCTTCATCCACTCGTCACTTTCCCCTTCATTCTTCCTTTCTTCCCCCCAAATTGGTTTCACTATTGATGCATGAATCTTTATACTTACATATGAATTTTGATTGTATGGATTATATATATTAATTAAAGAAACTCAAATATTTGTGACCATGAAATATTTTTCCATTTATTTTAAATTTCCTGTATAGATACTACACATACACACATATATAATATATGTATATATATACACACAAACACAGAAAATGTACCATGTACAACTACATATGTACCCATTTATATCCAAACACACAAATATGGGCTTATTTGTAATTTAATATGGTACTATTTTCTCTTATCTTTTCTAGTTGGTTATTGTTGGTTTAGAGAGATGCTGTTGATTTTTTAACATTTACTATTTATCCAGCAATTTTTCTTATCCTGATAACATGCTGACTTTGTTAGGTTTTTTTATAGAAATATGTGCATGCAAGGAGAATTTTATCTCTTTGCTTCTAAAGCTTATACATCTTAGATTTTTAAAATTTTCTTTTAACATCAACTTGGACCTCCCAAACTGTGTTAAACTGTAATGGTGATAATAAGTATTCTTGTTGTTTTCTACTTTTAATGGAAATCATATAAAATTTTTCCATTAAATATGATGCTTGCTATAGATTTTTAGTATATAATTTTCATCTAGTTTTTGAGTTTTTAATCACAGAATCAGTATCAAACTACTATTTTTCTTCTTCTAGGAAAAAATTTACATATAATCTTCCAATTCAGTACTTTTAGTGTAGTGAAAAAAGTGATAGATTTTTCTATGTTGAACTGTTTGGACATCTAAGAAAAACCATAGTCAGTCACATTTAAATAATAATTTATTTAAAATTATTGTATCTATGTTGGTTGGTAAAACATAAAAGTTATTTTCTATTCTGTTTGTTTGTTTTGGAATCATTCTAGGCCCACAAAATGAATTGATAAATTTTCTATTTTTCAATTTCTGGAACTACTTACATTAAATATCTATTTGTTGAAAGTTTTATGAACTCACTCATAAAACTCCTTGTACTACTTGGTCAGTGAAACTTGGTTATTATTTTCATAAATATTTCATTATAACATTTCAATTTAATGTGTTTATTTACATTTTCCATTTACACTTATATCAGATGTTACTATATAACTGTTTATAATATTCTTTGATCATTCTGATATTCTCTAATATATCTGAAGGGCTTTCCATTTTTTCTGCATTTTGTTTATTGCATTTTCCTTTTTTTTTCCTTGATCATTGTTGCCAGAGGTTGCTTTTAATTTCTTTTTTAAAGAATCAATTTTTAGTTTTTTTGCTCTTTATTTCATCTATTTCTGCTTTTTATTTTACTTATTTAAAATTTTTTTCTTTTGGGGCTTTTTTCTGTTGTTCTATATCTAACTATTTGAGTTTAACACTTACATAATTTGCTCATTTTGATTAATAGATATAAAATGATGCATTTTCTTCCAAGTACTGCTTTAGCTGCTGCTGCTGCTAAGTTGCTTCAGTCGTGTCCGATTCTGTGCGACCCCATGGACTGCAGCCTACCAGGCTCCTCCATCCATGGGATTTTCCAGGCAAGAGTACTGGAGTGGGGTGCCATTGCCTTCTCCATAGCTTTAGCTATACCTCAGCTAATTTTTTCTATGAAGTTTTATTTCTAACTGTTTTGTAACTTCTTAGCTATAAGGATTTCATGCTTTTGTGAGATCATAGGCGGTATGTTAGAGGTAGAGGAGAAAGAAAAACTCTTCAGTAAAATCTAAATACCATATTTTCTATATTAAATGGTAACCATGGGAGCAAGAAGGTCATGTGAGGTCTCCTGACTTTAACTACTTCCTTCTGAGTAAAATCATTGATGTTGCCTAAATAACCGGTGTTAGATAGTGAACTGGTCAACTGTATCTCACTCTATTGTGCTGAAGAGTTTTTTTAAGATAGTAAAACACTTATGCCAAGAAAATGTCCGTCAGTTCAGTTCAGTTCAGTCGCTCAGTCGTGTCCAACTCTTTGCGATGCCATGGACTGCAGCACGCCAGGCCTCCCTGTCCATTACTAACTCCTGGAGTTTACTCAAACTCATGTCCATTGAGTCAGTGATGCCATCCAACCATCTCATCCTCTGTCATCCCCTTCTCCTCCCCTCTTCAAATTTCCCAGCACTAGGGTCTTTTCCAATGAGTCAGCTCTTCGATCAGCTACCAAAGTATTGGAGTTTCAGCTTCAGCATCAGTCCTTACAATGAACACTCAGGACTGATCTCCTTTAGGATGGACTGGTTGGATCTCCATGCAGTCCAAGGGACTCTCAAGAGTCTTCTCCAACACCACAGTTCAAAAGCATCAATTCTTCAGTGCTCAGCTTTCTTTATAGTCCAACTCTCATATCCATACATGACTACTGGGAAAACCATAGCTTTGACTAGACATAATTTGTTGGCAAAGTAATGTCTCTGCTTCTCAATATGCTGTCTAGGTTGGTCATAGCTTTTCTTGCAAGGAGCAAGTATCTTTGATTTCACGGCTGCAATCACCATCTGCAGTGATTCTGGAGCCCAAAAAAATAAAGTCAGCCACTGTTTCCACTGTTTCCCCATCTATTTCCCTAGAAGTGATGGGACTGGATGCCATGATCTTAGTTTTCTGAATGTTGAGCTTTAAGCCAACTTTTTCACTCTCCTCTTATACTTTCATCAAGAGATTCTTTAGTTCTTCTTTGCTTTCTTCCATAAGGGTGGTGTCATCTGCGTATCTGAGGTTATTGATATTTCTCCTGGCAATCTTGATTCCAGCTTGTGTTTCATCCAGCCCAGTGTTTCTCATGATGTACTCTGCATAGAAGTTAAACAAGCAGGGTGACAGTGTACAGACTTGATGTACTTCTTTTCCTATTTGGAACCAGTCTGTTGTTCCATGTCCAGTTCTAACTGTTGCTTCCTGACCTGCATACAGATTTCTCAAGAGGCAGGTTGGGTGGTTTGGTATTCCCATCTTTTGAAAAATTTTCCACAGTTTGTTGTGATCCACACATTCAAAGACTTTGGCATAGTCAATAAAGCAGAGGTAGATGTTTTGGTAACTCTCTTGCTTTTTTGATGATCCAGCTGATTTTGGCAATTTGATCTCTGGTTCCTCTGCCTTTTCTAAAACCAGCTTGAACATCTGGAAGTTCACAGTTCACATAGTTGAAGTCTGGCTTGGAGAATTTTGAGCATTGCTAGCATTACTAGCGTGTGAGATGAGTGCAATTGTGCAGTAGTTTAAGCATTCTTTGGCATTGCCTATCTTAGGGATTGGAATGAAAACTGATCTTTTCCAGTCTTGTGGCCACAGCTGAGTTTACCAAATTTGCTGGCATATTGAGTGCAGCACTTTCACAGCATCGTGTTTTAGGATTTGAAATAGCTCAATTGAAATTCTATCACTTCCACTAGCTCTGTTTGTACTGATGCTTCCTTAGGACCACTTGACTTCACATTCTAGGATGTCTGGCTCTAGGTGAGTGATCACAACATTGTGATTATCTGGGTCATGAAGATCTTTTTTGTATAGTTCTTCTTTGTATTCTTGCCACCTCTTCTCAATATCTTCTGCTTAGGTCCATACCATATCTGTCCTTTACTGAGCCCATCTTTGCATGAAATGTTCCCTTGGTATCTCTAATTTTCTTGGACAGATCTCTAGTCTTTCTCATTCTGTTGTTTTCCTCTATTTCTTTGCACTGATCACTGAGGAAGGCTTTCTTATCTCTCCTTGTTATTCTTTGGAACTCTGTATTCAAATGGGTATAACTTTCCTTTTTTCCTTTGCCTTTGGCTTCTCTTCTTTTCACAGCTATTTGTAAAGCCTCCTCAGAAAACCATTTTCCTTTTTTGCATTTCTTTTTTTGGAGATGGTCTTGATCTCTGTACATTTTTTGTACAATGGACATTTTCTCCTGTACAGTGTCACGAACCTCTGTCCATAGTTCATCAGGCACTGTATCAGATCTAATTCCTTGAATCTATTTGCCACTTCAACTGTATAATCATAAGGGATTTGTTTTAGGTCATACCTGAACGGTCTATTGGTTTTCCCTACTTTCTTAAATTTAAGTCTGAATTTGGCAATAAGGAGCTCACGATCTGAGCCACAGTCAGCTCTGTCAACTATACATCATCTCTGCTTAGAAAGCAAATTTTAAAAATTACTATCTTTACCTATTCTGCCAATTGGTAGAATCATATATCCTGCGTGCCCCTGACTCACCATACTTCAAAGTTCCCTAGTGTAAACATGTGGAGTCCACTAAAGCTCCAAAATATTTAGGTGCAGGAATTCCAATTAAATTAAAGGGAGAAATTAAATTTAAATTCCAGTTTAAATTAAAGGGAGAATTTCTCCCTACAATTAAAAGGGAGAAAGAGGAATCCATTAGCAAGGTAAGAAGATAATATGATAATTGGTAAGATAATTGGTAAAAACCAATAATATGATGTTTTGCTGAAAATATATTGTGTCCTTTTGTGTAAAAATTTGCTTACATTTTCTCAGCTTTGGTTAGTCAAAGAAGGGAAGGGAATACAGAGGAAAACTCTAAGTGAATTCATTGAGCAGAAAGCCATGCTAATGCCAAAGTGAGTGGAGCATAGAAAATGCCAATGGAAATGATAGTCTTTATTTCTACATATAAGGGCTTCCCAGGTGGCGCAGTGGTAAAGAATCTGCCTGCCTGCAATGCAGGAGACCTGGATTTGATCCCTGAGTTGGTATTCTTACCTGGAGAATTCCATGGACAGAGAAGCCTGGCAGGCTACAGTCCAAGCGGTTCCAAAGACTTGAACATGACTGAGTGACTTACACACACACACACAATGTCTATGTAAGGAATTTCAGGCAATGGTGAAAAGGTGGGGGAATTTTTGGAAAGAATGGATGAATCTGTGCAGCTTTTAAATAGATACCAAAACACTTAAAATATGTTTGCTTTGGATTTGTAAAATCACTTTCCTTGGAAAACTTTTATTCTTGTTTTCTTTTCTGTTTACATTTACTTATGTAAATCCTTGGCTTTTCTGTATTTTGTTAATATGAGTAATTTAAACACACCTAACATTGCATTCTTTTTTGGTTTGAGGTTAAAGGTGTAACCATTAGAATCACAAACTACTTTGAGAAGAGGATGCTGGGGTAGAAATCAATTGATATTAAATGTTTTCTTCTCTGATAACTTTATGGTAGAAATGAGTGAGCAAAAAGTGATGGATAAAAATGCCAAAGACCAGAGGTGGGGCTTCTGTGAAACTTACGAATGGAATAATTAGGCCTTGAATAGTCAAGACTTGAGTATGCAAGAAAATTTGCTAATGCTCAATGCGTTACTAGCATACAAACAGTTGTTTTAAGAAACTATGGTAGTTTTTAAATTTATGAATTCATTAATTTTTTAGGTGTGTCAAGCCTGAAGAGAAGTCTCTTGGCGTGGGATTACATGCATTCTGTACACGAATACTTGGTAAAAATAGTTATTTTTCCCAATATCACATCAGACCACTGTTAAATACCAAGTAAATGAAGTCACTCCCTCAGAGTAACAATTTAGCAAATATCTCTTCTGCTTGTAAATAGCACTTTGTAATTAGTATGAGAATAAAGAACAAGAAGAAATGAAAAACTTCTTTCTTTTACTTGAAAAAGACCTACCTGACATTCTACTTTTCATCAATACACTTGAAAAGCAAAGAGGCAATGCTTTAAAACGAAGTGTGCTTGTGGTTCACCCAAAATATTGCAGAAAAAAGTATAAATAATCATCAATTCAATGGTTTTCTCTACTGATAATTTTTTATTTTGCCTTTATCCATCTGATTACTTACCTTTTTTAATCTAGAAACTTGACTGTAAAAGTAACTTCTAGTTTCTAAAAGTAAAATTTAAAGCTGTATATTTATATTCTGTTAAACTGTTCTACAAATAGAGAAAATTTTAATACTTTCAAACAAAACAACATATCTTCTTACCTTGCTAATGGATTCTTCTTTCTTCTTTTTAATTGTAGCTGGAATTCCTGCACCTATATATTTTGGAGCTTTGGTGGACTCCACATGTTTACACTGGGGAACTTTGAAGTGTGGTGAGTCAGGGGCATGCAGGATATATGATTCCACCAGCTTCAGGTAAAGATAGTAATTTAAAAACATTGCTTTCTAAGCAGAGATGATGTATAAAATGGTACATGGTACCATGGTACATGTCTAACACTTTCTTTGTCAAGTGACTGGACTACTTTTGGTTTTATTTACAAAATAGGTACTGATACTATATCTCCATTTCTTATTTACATATTCATTTTATTTCCTCAATATTTTCAAAGCACTTGATAAATATAAGCACAGGTGGCTTTCAAAAGGTTGTTCCTTAAATTCGTTGCAATCAGTGTATTATTGAAGGCCATGTCTGTGCAGTAACTACCTATCTAAGTTATATTACTCTCAAGTATCCTCGTTTAATCCTACATCATTCCAGCATTTTACTAGCTTAAATCCTTACTTCCTTTGGCCATCCACTTCTGATGTCTAAAATATTTTTTCTCCCTTGGTAAATTTCACTGACACAGTATTCTTCATGTTTCTTCAAGTCTTATTTTTTGTAAATATAGATCTGATTTTGAAGAAACTTCATCGAATATCAACCTGTTTTGAACAAAACTCTTCATTTTTCTCTTTATTTTCAGATTCTTTTCCAGTTGGAGACCTGAATTTTGTTTAGATTTGTCTTAACTGCTCACTATGGGCAGTAAGAAAACTCTTTTAATTCCTAAAAAATGATTTGGTATTGTTTAAAAGAGTCTAAGGTCTTCTCTTGATCAGTAAAAGGATGTATACATCAAGAACTGTGAAGAGAGCAGACAGAATGAGATTCATGTTTTCATCAGTTCCCTTTTCCTCAGTTATATTGACTATAAGGCAAACAGAATTTAAAGTAAGAAAAAATCACAGAGTTAAAAAAGGGTATCACTTAATATAAGAAATACTTTACCAAAAATATATAATAATCATGAACCCATATAAATCTATTATAACTTCAAATATATAAAACAAAATTCACAAAATTACAAGCAGAAATCTACAGAGTGGAAAATTGCAACACACTTTTACAACAAGTGAATATAAAATACAGGTGAAAAATTCATGAGGATATAGAAGATTTGAACCATCTGACTATGCTATATATATAGTGATTTTTTTTTAACCCAACTATCAGCAAACATAGGAAAATAATAGAAATCTCATTGTAAAACAGATTTAAAAAAATCTTTTGCATATTATTGCTGTGATACTAAGGAGGGAATAAGACACAGATACACCCAAGAACTAGATTAAATGATCTGCTCCCTCTGTGATTATTTCTAGTATCACTATGAAAAAAACTAGGAAAGGCCTAAGAACCTAGGGAAGCGGGAAAAACAAAGGGAAAATGAGCAGATTTGGAGAAGTAAATACAGAGAGACAGAGCAAGCAAAGAAAACCAAAATAGACAAACAACAACAAAATACTCAAAAAGAGCTTGTAAACTAAAACGTTAAAATACATGAATAAATCCAATAGTAAAAATGACAAGCACAAAAATTACCAGTTGAAACATGACTTCATTCCAGATTAAATTTACTTTAATGTAAGAGTCTGACAAACTTTAAAATAAGATGTTTAACTAGCTCAATAGGATTAAAAATAAATTGATAGCATAATACCCATTAAAATGAATAAGAAATAACAAAAAAAATTCTAGCAGAAATAAGAATATGAATAAGAACTCTTGGAAATATTAGAGATTAAATGGATAGCACTGAAATAAAAGGAATTCTAAGTAGATAATAAATTTCAAGTCCACATAAGTTAAAATGAGAATTGGTGAACTGAAAGTGGTTATTGTAGAAATTATCTGGAATGAAAATTAATGATTTGAACTCATAAACAAAAAATAACCACCTTAGTAATTTTAAAGATCAATTAGCAATTAAAAGATATATCTCAGAGATTTTCAGGACAGAGAGCAGAAGAAACAGCAGAGATAAACTAATGAATTAATGGCTTAGAATTTCCTAGAATTTAATAGAGACATACGTTTTCAGATCAAAAGTGCTCTTTACATGCCTAGTAGGATGAACTAAATAGACATATCAAAGTGAAACTACAAATGTTCAAATTGAGAAAAAAACATAAGCACAACCCAGAGAAATAAACATATGGCTTATAAAGAAATATGATTAGACCAATAGTGATAGATTATTAACAACCATAGATCCTAATATCTTTATGATCCTTATTGCCTTTGGTTTGAGTTGAAACAAAAAAGCAAACTAGAGAACAAGAAATGGGCAAATGTGACTGCGTATAAAACTAAAAACTTGTTTGTAATTAAAGACACTGTAGACAATGAAGAATGATAGAACATAAATCGTGAGCATCAGGAACTCTCATACACTGCTGGTGGTGAATAAAAACTACTGAAAAGAACTTTGGGAAATATTTACTAAGTTGCAGGCATCAAAAGATATCTACTTCCCTTGTGGCTCAGATGGTAAAGCGTCTGTCTACAATGTAGGAGACTCTGGGTTCGATCCCTGGCTTAGGAAGATACCCTGGAGAAAGAAATGGCAACCCACTCCAGTACTCTTGCCGAGAAAATCCCATGGACGGAGGAGTCTGGTGCAGGCTACTGTCCATGGGGTCGCAAAGAGTCGGACATGACTGAGCGACTTCACTTTCTTTCTTTCTACTAAGTTGCATCCTCTAAAATCCTTAGACATATTTTAGAGAAACTCTTGCTCACATGCACAAGGAGACATGTCAACCAAGGTTTATTGCAGTTTTATTAATATTAGAAAAAAATCTGAACAAAAGTGTCCAATAGGAAAATGGATAGTAAGCTGTGGTGTGTCTATTACCGAACTCAGGTTTGGTTGCTAGGAATTTGAGAGGCAGTGTTGGTAGAGAGGAAAGGTGCTTGAGTCAGAAAAGCTGCCAATCTTGGGAGAAGGTGAACTCATGTCCAGAGACCAACTCCAAGGATTCTGCTCAGTCATGACTGTTTTTAAAGGAAAAATATTGGGGGGAAGGATCTCAGTGAATCATCGAGGCAGGAGGGTGGGTTCTGTGTTCTCCACTGAGTGCAGGCTGGCTGACTCTCTTCAGGTGTTATCTTGCCTGAATGATCTTCCTGCAGGATTGCTGAAAGGGCTGTTGGGGGGCATAGAGCTTATCATTTTTTAACTATTTAATTCTTCGTTCGTACCTCTTTTGATCTAGGAAAAGAATCAACAGGTTAGGCAACACATGGTGTACATTCAAAAAAGCATAAGTCAGGAACTGGTTTCAATTGTTTAGTGATTTCTTTACTATAATTAGGTTTTTAAAGTTACAGGGGACAGAAATGGGTAACAGAAAAGGGGCAAAACAATTGCTTTTATGTTCATATGTGCAATGTAGTTAAATAGTTAAAAAGCAACAATGTAGAACTACATGTATAAGCCTCGTTTTAAAATGGTGGACTGATAGAAAAAAATTTCAGAATAAAAACATAACATTATGCCAATTATTTAAAATGTAAAATATATGCAATAATTGTATAAAGTATGAGTGGATACATGCATAATTTGTTAAGCTATAGAAATAAAGTAGGAACAAATTCCATAAAATTCAACATAGTGTTACATCTAATAGGATCATAGGAATACACAGAGGAATTAAATGTATTAATATCTTTTAAATTGGTCTGAAACAAAAGTGACAAAATTTAATCATTTAAAAAACCTGGGTGATGAGTATAAGTATGTTTAGCTCTTTTTTTCCTTCATTCTTAATATGTTTCCTAATAAGAGAAAATTTTAGGACTAGGAAAATAAATACAAGAAGCAGAAATTCATAAATAGACTATAGACCATAGAAGTAACCAAAAAGCTGTGCTTTTGAAAAGATTAAAATATAATAATAGCAATCTGGAAAGGCAAATAAAGAGAAGAGGCACAAATAAGCACTATTAAAAATGGAAAACATATAAATACAGATACTTAGGAATTTTAAACATTGTAATTTGGAAGCATATTAAATAGAGAGTTTTTTAGATAAATATGTATTACTAAATATTACTATAACTATATAGAAAACATGAATATTTTCATAGTCATTAAAAAACGTGAATGAGTCACAAATTCTCATCTTCCAAAGGCATCTAGTCCAGAGGCTTTGAAGGCAAGTTTTACAAACCTTCAATGAACTGATGATCCCTGCTTTATACAAGTTATTCTCAGACATGGAAGAAGAGGGCAAATTTCCCTGTTCATTTTATAAAGCTAATGCAATCTTGATATTGACATTAGACAAGTTCAGTACAAGGCAAAAAGTACAAGCTGATTTTAGTTATGCATACAAAAAGTTAATGAATTGAATCTATTAATGTGTAAAAACTAACAAATAGAGTTTGTTCAGAATAATAATAATAGTCTTGGCTATTCTGCTAACTACATACAGAAAAATGATTTGGTGATATTTTACAAATTCAAAACTGAAACGTTGAGCAAACTCAGAAGAAAAAGCAATTTCCTTAACCTGATGAAGATCATCTAAAGAAACACAGGAGTAAATATTACAATTAGTGGTGCTTCTTTGGAAGCATTCTTGCTAACATTGAAATAAAACTGCTATCACTGTCAGTATTAAATTTAAGTTGGAAAGTGTATTTAATGTAAAAAGATAAAATAAAAAACACAAGATTAAAAAGAGGAAAATAAATTTTGATTTTCCTGGATAAAAAATTTCCCAAATAATTTTTAACAAAAGTTAGAATTCATCAGCTAGCGAATGAAAGCTCATGAGGTTCATTCCTAAGATTCATGAGATTCATTCGTAAGGCTGACATGCAAAACAGTTAGCTGCTGTTGTCCTTATGGGGTAAAATATTAATAATTAAAAATATGCAAAGCTAGTTATTATTCACCACAGTATCTTCATAAGTTTTAATACGTTTTAATTTTTTTTTTAAATAGATACATCTACCTTGGATTACCAGCAGCACTAAGAGGATCAAGCTATATTCCAGCCTTTTTGATCCTCTTTATTTTGAGGAAGTATCGACTACCTGAGGAAAATGCCTCTTCAGAAACTATGCTTGTGGCAAAGTTTACAGGGAAGGAAAATGAGGGCAAAGAAATGGATCAAAATGCCAAAGTTTTGAATGATGGTGAATTGAAAACAAAGCTATAATGCTCTTTTATATCATGCTTTCCAACATTGGAGAACACAATACAACTTAATCATTTTTAAAATCAATAGAGGTACTGCAGATAACTTTTCCTTATTTTTAAGAACCTCAACATTTTTTTTTTTAACTCAAGGAGAAAAAAAATTCATGATAGTATATCTGAGGCAACAATGGCATTTGAGATTTTCCTCAGAGAGACATTTATAAATAAAATAGGACATTAGAACCAGCTTTATTTTTATGTTAAATTGTTAAAACAACAATTTCTCTTTTAACTCATGCAAAATATTTCCCACGTATCTTCCAAATGATTTTTAAAAATTTCCTATTATGAAAATCTACTTAATTCTATTGAAATCCTGCTTTGATATCGTGATTATTAGGAGACTGAAATTCCTGTCTTCGTATGTGAATATCTAAGGATTTTGTTCAAATTTAAGTGAACAGAGTGAAAGAAATGAACAAAGTCAAAGACTTTAAGGGAAAGAAGCCTAGATATTTTTATTTTATTTTGGAATTTTTCTTAAACTCTTCCTATTTATTCCAGACATGATTCTTTTAAAATAGATTATTCACAATAAAGGACAGAAATGGTATGGACCTAACAGAAGCAGAAGATGTTAAGAAGAAGTGGCAAGGATACACAGAAGAACTATACAAAAAAGGTCTTCATGACCCAGATAATCATGATGGTGTGATCACCAACCTAGAGCCAGACATCCTGGAATGTGAAGTCAAGCAGGCCTTGTGAAGCATCAGTACAAACAAAGCTAGTGGAGATGATGGAATTCCACTTAAGCTACTTCAAATCCTAAAAGATGGTGCTGTGAAAGTGCTGCACTCAATATGCCAGCAAACTTGGTAAACTCAGCAGTGGCCACAGGACTGGAAAAGATCAGTTTTCATTCCAATCCCTAAGAAAGGCAATGCCAAAGAATGCTCAAACTACCGCACAATTACACTCATCTCACATGCTATCAAAGTAATGCTCAAAATTTTCCAAGCCAGGCTATGTGAGCCATGAACTTCCAGATGTTCAAGCTGGTTTTAGAAAAGGCAGAGGAACCAGAGATCAAATTGCCAAAATCCACTGATCATCAAAAAAGTAAGAGAGTTCCAGAAAAATATCTAGTCCTGCTTTATTGACTATACCAAAGCCTTTGATTGTGTGGACCACAACAAACTGTGGAAAATTTTTCAAGAGGTGGGAATACCAGACCACCTGACCTGCCACTTGAGAAATCTTTATGCAGGTCAGGAAGCAACAGTTAGAACTGGACATGGAACAACAGACTGGTTCCAAATAGTGAAAGGAATACGTCAAGGCTGTACATTGTCACCCTGCTTATTTAACTTATATGCATAGCATATCATGAGAAATGCTGGGTTGGATGAAGCACAAGCTGGAATCAAGTCTGCAGGGAGAAATATCAATAACCTCCGATATGCAGATGACACCACCCTTATGGCAGAAAGCAAAGAAGAACTAAAGACCTCTTGATGAAAGTGAAAGAGGAGAGTGAAAAAGTTGGCTTAAAGCTCAGCATTAATAAAACTAGGATCATGGCATCTGGTCCCATCACTTTATGGCAAATAGATAGAGAAACAGTGGCAGACTTTATTTTCTTGGGCTCCAAAATCACTGCAGATGGTGACTGCAGCCATGAAATTAAAAGACACTTGTTCCTTGGAAGAAAAGTTATGACCAACCTAGACAGCACGTTTAAAAGCAGAGACATTAATTTGCCAGCAAAGGTCCATCTAGTCAGGCTATGGTTTTTCCAGTAGTCATGTATGGATGTGAGAGTTGGACTACAAAGAAAGCTGAGTGCCGAAGAATTGATGTTTTTGAACTGTGGTGTAGGAGAAGACTCTTGAGAGTCCCTTGGACTGTAAGGAGATCCACCTAGTCCATCCTAAAGGAAATCAGTCCTGGGTGTTCATTGGAAAGACTGATGCTGAAGCTGAAACTCCAGTACTTTGGCCAGTTGATGCAAAGAACTGACTCATTTGAAAAGGCCCTGATCCTGGGAAAGATTGAAGGGGGAGGAACAGGGGACAACAGAGGATGAGATGGTTGGATGGCATCACCGACTCAATGGACATGAGTTTGAGTAAACTCCAGGAGTTGGTGATGGACAGGAAAGCCTGGCGTGCTGCAGTCCATGGGGTTGCAAAGAGTCAGACACGACTGAGTGACTGAACTGAACTGAACTGACTCACTAATATGCTATCACTTGCTTTCAGTTCATTCCCTCCTTTGTGATTCATCATATATTTTCTCATTTTGTCCAGAGTATTGACAAACTTAATCAAGTAATTAAAAACCATGTAGCAAAGATTGTTGAGGTTTTTTTTTCTTCACCTATTCAAACGTGGCAACTAAACTTTGCAGACCAATACAATCCCCTGAAAATTGGTTGCATCATTTAAGAAGAAAACAACAGAGAGGACTGAGTAGAACAGGTTTGGGTGGAAGATTAAGAGTTAAATTCTGTGCTCGTGAAATTTGAGATTTCATCTCTGAGTGTATTAAAAAGAACCATGATTCAAGACAGGAAGGGTTGACACTGGAGAGAGGAGCTAAAATCATTGCGACTGAGGAGTTCCAACTCAGGGGAGGTGTGGCATCTGCGATGAGGGACCATTGGGTGTTAGGGTCAGGTGAAATGAAACTTGGAGCTGCTATATTTGGCAAGGGAGGAAATGGGGAGCGTGGTCTGCAAAATAAAAGAGGAGCAAGGACTCACCTTGTATCTAGAGAGTTGTGAGAAAAACAGCTACCATATGAGAAGCTTTTTGGGGAAGCAGCATCCTCAGGAGAAACTCAGATTTTGGTGAGGCTGAAGCTGTGAAAAAGAATGCTGATTTATGAGTTTTAGAATATGAACAGTTTTGGAGATGAGGGACTCAGAATTCCAGGGAACACACTGAAAGTGGGAAGATTTCAAAATTTGAGTCTGAGAGAAAAAGTTGATCATTGGAAGTGTGGAAATTGGACAATGAAAATTAGAAGAAAGGGAATGAGGGAGCATCCGGAATTCTGGGAGTTTTTAGGTAACTGACATAAAGAGATGAGTCCTGATGGATTTCGAGGCAGATGGTGTTGGCAAGACCATGAGTGTCAAAATCAGGCGGTGTCATGACTGGGTTCCCTCATGACTCCTTGTCATGGAGGCAAAATGAAGAAGCAGAATCCTGCTTGAGTACCTGTGGCTCTTTCTTGACTACTATTGATGGGTTTAAAGTGATCAGGGAAAGCTGAGTCTTAACTCCATGCACAGTTCACCCACTTGAATACCCTAAATGGAGCAAAGTAGGTCAAGAGAGATATGATTTTGGACCCAGTGTCTTGGGCTCACCCTTATTCCTTGCTGGGAAAGATGGCATTTTGCTGTAGGGTTCTTTTTTGATGCTTCTCGAGTGTTGGAATGCTTTGTGACCACTTCTGACCTATGTTGTTCAAGTTCATGAAGCCTGGGAAAGTCAGTTATTATTCTGGGCATTTGGCCTCTCTCAGGATTGGTTAGAAGTAAAAGTATAGCAGATGAAAGTAGAGGGGAGAAACAGCAGGAAATAGGTAATGGGAAGCCTAGAGTCATTCATGGTCTTATTTAATATTTTGAGGAGCCTAAGTTCTTAGAATAAGAAATGGTTTAATATATTATTTATAATTGTAAATCTAACTAATATTTATGGGAACTTTACAAATAAGTACTTAGAAAAACCATGAAAATTGGGGAAAAGCATAAAGGGAAGGAGAGGAATTTTTTATATTTTATAGCACAGAGTTAAATGTGTTTTAATCATGATAAATTCAGATAAAATTGGCAAACACATCTTATCAGAATCACAGAGAAGTGGTTGCCTCTGCAGCATCAGACCCAGGAAGAGATGCAAAGAGCAATGTATTTGCCTTTCATTTTTGTCTCTTTTATATTCTGATTTCTTTTCCCTGTCATCCACTTCCCTGGTGGCTCAGACTGTAAAGCGTCTGTCTATAATGCAAGAGACCTAGGTTTGATCCCTGGGTTGGGAAGATTCCCTGGAGAAGGAAATTCAACCCACTCCAGTACTCTTGCCTAGAAAATCCCATGGACAAAGGAGCCTGGTGCAGGCTACTGTCCATGGGGTGGCAAAGAATCGGACACGACTGAGCAACTTCACTTTCCCTGTGAATGCAAAATACAGTGAAAAAATAATGTTTCACAGAGAATACATCAGCAAAAACAATAATAAAAGAAGTAAGGCATTTTAGAGAAAGGGAAGAAACTGAGTCCTCCAATTGTGAGAGCTTCAAAGGTTCTCCAGTGGGTGTTTATTGAACAATTTTTTTTCTATACTTGGTTCTAGAGGTTTGTGTGTTGGTGCATGTATGTAAGGACATGGTAATAAACTAAGTTGTAGGCTGTAAAATTCAAGTTGGTGCCATTTTATTAGGTGAATACATATACACAGAAAACAATGACAGAATGATAAACAGCACAAAGTAATTTCAAACCCTATGAGTCACTAAGTAATGAGTGACTCATAAGATGAATCACTAAGTAATCAGAATTTTTTTTTCCAAAAGCTTCCCATCCAGTCTTGAGGGTAATGATGACTCTGGGTTGATAAAAGAAAGATTAACGCTGTGTCTTGATGCACAGAAGGGTAGAAACAAATGTAAGAACATCTCTTTTGCTGCTGGCTACAGTTACAGAGACTAAAAGCTTTGATCAATGAGATACTGGCAGAGGCATAGATGGGAAGGGATTTCTTTCCAAAATAAGAAGATAAAGCTTTCTGGGAAGACATTTTGCCCTTTTTCCTTCTTCCTTTGGGAAGTGAAGACGCTAGACTCAAGGAGTGGCAAGAAGCACTGGGATGAAAGATGATGAAACATGGTGTGGCAGGGAGACAGGAAGAGTCTGGCCATTAGCTGATACAGGGCTGAGTTTTATGGATTTTTAAGCTTACCAAATTTGAGAGAAAGATCTATAAAAAAATTCAAAATGGGGACTTCCCTGTGACCCAGTGGCTAAGACTCCATTCTATCAATACAGGGGGCTCAGGTTTTATCCCTGATCAGGAAACTACATCCTGCAGTTAAGATCTGGTACAGCCAAATAAATAAATAAATATTTTTACTAAATTCAAGATGATGAATACAAAATAAAGTTAAAAGTGAATATTTATTTAGAATAAGAATCAAAAAAAGTCATAAATTCCATGTGCTATTCTTCAAGAAGATCATGATTATTTTTTAAATCCCAATACAAACATTAGCATTAAATAGGAAATTTAATTTTAATAAAGGTTTCTTGCTGAGTCCCTTGGGCAGCAAAGAGATCAAACCAATCAGTGCTAAAGGAAATCAACCCTGAATAGGGTTGATTCAACCCTGGAAGGACTGATGCTGAAGTTCCAATACTTTGGCCACCTGATGTGAAGAGCTGACTCGTTGGAAAAGACCCTGATGCTGGGAAAGATTTAAGGCAGGAGGAGAAGGGGACGACAGAGGATAAGATGGTTGGATAGCATCACTGACTCAATGGACATGAGTTTGCTCAAACTCTGGGAGATGGTGAAGAACAGGGAAGTCTGGTGTGCTGCAGTCCATGGGATCACAAAGGGTCAGACATAACTAAGCAATTGAACAACAACAACTTCTAAGGAAGAGAAGCCTTTTTCTTCCATGAGGATGAGCAACAAAAACTGTAGCTTGTGGTGCTGGTGAAAATTCCTGTGGCTGGGAAGGGCAACAGGAAGAAAAGCTCCACCACCCAGGGAAGGACAGGTCACCCCCAAGATCTTGATTCACCGAGCCTTCCTGTCTCCATAGCCATGTCCATGTGAGACAAGAGATAGGCTCCAGACTAAGAAGGTGGAATTGGTGCCATGTGGACAGATACTCCAAAACAGCAGGCCTGAGAGAGGATCTGAGTTCTGCTCAGATAAGACATCAAAGACATCATATTCCTCATTCTCAAAGTCAAGGAGACCTTCCTGACTACAAACATACAGAAAGGCTCCTTGGAAATCCAAAGAGAGGGGGCATCACCTCATAGTGATATCAACCTACTCATAGGCCTCTTCACTAGAATTCCTCTTGGCTAAGAGATGCACATGCATACATGGGAGGATCCTATTATTGATTTCCTTTAGGATTGACTGGTTTGATCTCTTTGGTGTCCAAGGGACTCTCAAAAGTCTTCTCCAGCACCACAGTTCAAAACATCATTTCTTCAGTGCTCAGCTTTCTTTATAGTCCAATTCTCACTTTCATATATGACTACTGGAAAAACCATAGCTTTGACTATATGGACCCTGAGATCAAGCAAATACAGATTCAGAACCAAGTGAAGCAAGATGATTTGCTGAAGAAAAAACCCAGAAGAAATGCCCCATAAAAGGGATCCAAACTACCATGAGGGCTTGACTCTCTCTGAGTCTGCCTGTGTGCCTGCTATCCACATGGACTCTTTTTCCTCCTAATAAACAAACACTTTACTTGTTTTACTACTTTCCATCTCTATGTGGAAATTCATTTCTATGGAGTTGATGGGCCAGGGGCCTTGTCTCTGGTCACTGGTGCCTGATGGTCTGCTGCTGCTGCTAAGTCACTTCAGTCGTGTCCAACTCTGTGCGACCTCATAGACGGCAGCCCACCAGGCTCCCCTGTCCCTGGGATTCTCCAGGCAAGAATACTGGAGTGGGTTGCCATTTCCTCCTCCACCCTGATGATCTAGTGGTTAGGATTCAGTGCTCTCACTGACTTGGCCTGACCTCAGTCTCTGGCTGGGAACCAAAACCTTGCTTCAAGCTGCTGCAGACTGAAGCCACCCGAGATCACATCCATGGTAACAGGATCCAGTAAAAAGAAGAGTGGGGTATACTTGGGTGAGTGGCAAGAGACAGATTTTTCCTGGGTAGCATGGCAAAGAGAACCAAATCCACAAAGGTAATAGATCCTAAATAAAGTTTTCCTAGAGGAATCTGAAGCTCTTGGTGCACTGAGGGTAACCATGCGTGTGTGCACGCATGCTCGGTCACTCTGTGGTGTCCGACTCTTTTGCAACTCCATGTACTCTAGCCTGCCAGGCTCCTCTGTCCATGGAGTTTTCCAGGCAAGAATACTGGAGCCGGTTGCCATTTTTTACTCCAGGGGAATCTTCCCGACTCAGGGATCGAACCTGTGTCTCCTGCATTGGCAGGTGGATTCTTTACCACTGAGCCACCGGAGAAGCTCCTGACGGTAACCAGAGCAACAATACACCTCAAACCCAGCCTCCCTCTTGATACAGAGCCCACACTAAAGGTCTAGTAGAAGGAAAGATGTGCTCATCTCCAAGTTTGAAAAATATTTACCTCCATGTCAACTGTCGGCTACTACATTTATAGCCTTCAACAAAAAATTATAAGACACAAAAAGGTAATACAAAACACAGAATAGACAAGGCAATCATCAACCCCAAGCCCAGATATAAAACAGATTAGTCAAATTATTAGAATTATTAAAAAAATAACTTTAAAAAAGTGAATGTGACTCAAAAGGACATTTTTACAGAGGGTTTAAATGTATAGCATCATTTATGGTAGGATCAGTCTTAAACATAATGGTGAATAGACAAAAGTTTTAGTGGTTATGATCTCACTTTTCTGTTACTTTTGCTCTTGCTTCCTGAATATCTTCACGTTTTCTACTTCCACTCCTTTAAAAAATATATTGCTTAAAAATAATTTAAATCTCTTGCCCACTGTGATTGGAATCTCACTCTGGGTAAATATATGATCTCTTCCTACTGAACTAGAGATGAAGTCTTAATTCAAAGGGATAATGTTCCAAGGATAGAAGTTGAAACACCTCAAGTTTAACAGTGGAGATTGGTTGAGACTCAGAGGTGTATCTGTGGGGGTTTTTTAGTGATAATTTTAAAATTTTATTGTTGACTTAAAAATGCACAATGTGAGAGTTGTAAGTTAAGTTTTATTTGGGGCAAAATGAGGACTATCACCCAGGAGACAGATTTCGGATAGGTCTGAGAAACTACTTCTAGGAGGCAGAGGGCAAGATCAGTATATATGTGGTTTTGGTAAAGGGGGAATACATGCAATCAAGCCCATATTTTTTGCAGAAGATTTCTTCTAGTCATGAGGAGTAGTCATCACCAGGAAGGATTTTAGCGCTTTTCTAGGTATGAAGAGGTACAGGTACAAGAACTGGGTTCCTAAAATTGGCTCCTGAAAATATCTGACTATCTGAAGCTCTGTTCTGCCATTTTCCCCAGAGCACAGAGTGCGTCATTTCTGCTGTTCACCATGAACTCCTCTCAGAGGGTGTTGAAAGTCAGCAGCTGCAGCAGCATATGATTTAATCCTTGTAGAGATAGATGGCAAGTGTCAATGGCAAGTGCCAATGTGTAGTTGACACCACTTTCCATCTATCTCTGAGGACATTCCCTTTACAAAACCTTGTAGTCTTATAAACTACACGTTGAGAGTTGGTGTTGCTGAAACCACACTGCTTATCTAATCATCTCATCAGGTTGGTTCTTGGTTTCCGAGTGGTGAGCAAGCCTATTTAGGGTTTCCCTCGTGGTGCTAATGGTAAGGAACCTGCCTGTCAATGGGTTCGACCCTTGGGTCAGAAAGATCCCCTGGAAGAGGGTATGGCAATCCACTCCAGTATCCTTGCCTAGAGAACCCCGCAGACAGGGGAACCTGGTGGTCTACAGTCCGTAGGGTTGCAAAGAGTCAGACACCACTGAAGCAACTTAGCACAGTACACATGTGCACCTTAGCGAAGGGGCACAAGAGGAAAGTGGCAATGGCCACTGCCAAATTTGTTGTGATTAATTCTCAATACTTTTTTCAGGGGGTACAGTCTCCAGAAAGATGAATATTGAAATTGAGACAAAGATTAGCATGGTCCCTGTGAATGAGATATATGAACATCTTTATTCTAATATTTATTACATTGTATATTATCATACATTTGTATTTTTAAGTCTTTAATAAATTTGCTAGAATACTGCTTCTGTTTTGTGTTTTAGTTTTTTAGCCAGAAGTCAAGTGGGATCTTAGCTCCCCAATCAGGGATTGAACTCACACCTCCCACCCTCTAGTTTGGAAGCTGAAGTCTTAACCATTTGACCAAGAGAATATATTATCATACATTTGTGTGCCTATTCTCCACCTCATTTGTGGGCTCCCAGAGGGCCAAAATTCTGTTTCATAAATGTTTTAAATCTCTTGTGCTTAGCATCAGATGGCAGTCAAAAATACTTTTTTGGACATTAAAAAATTTACCTTTTCATTTAAAGATATTAAAGAAAGTCTTCAAAAAATCAGAAACCGTCATTACTTATCCAATGACTTAATGCAGCTATTTTTGCATGTTGTTTTTAGTTCTTATTTATAACATTCTATTTCATGTAATTGGCACTTTTGGAGTTCATTCGCTCATTCATTCTTTCAAGAATAATTCTTTCAAGAATAATTGATAAAGCACCTATTTGTCAGACACCAACTAGATATTGGGGGCGTCCCTGGTGGCTCAGATGGTAAAGAGTCTGTCTGCAACTCAGGAGACCTGGGTTCGATCCCTGGGTGGCGAAGATCCCTTGCAGAAGGAAATGGCAACCCACTCCTGTGTGGGGTCGCAAAGAATTGGACATGACTGAGCGACTTTCACTTTCAACCAGATAGTGGGAATAAAATAAGTAGGTAAAGTAAGTTTCTACCCTCCTAGAGCTTGTGATTAGTGGGGTACAGAGATAGTTATCAAATAACCATAATAAGTGTAAAATTACCATTTTGATAAATGCTATACTGCTACAAATATATTGAAAGTTTTTTTTTTTTTTTTTAACCAATGAGGAAGTCAGAGACATTGAAGGAATATTGATTGAACTTAGATTTGAAGGCTGAGAAGCAGTTACGTGGAGAAAAAGAGCATTTCAGGAAAAGACATCATAATCAAAGACCACATTTCATGAAGGTGAAAGAGAGTGTGAAGACACAGTGAAAAGAAGGAGACCTCAGTCTGGATACTCAAGTCTTTCTTCAGAGCAGGAAGGCATTCTACCAGTAAATCTCTGACTAATACTTCTTTCCCACCTCCATTTCTTCCTCAAAAATAGATTCCTTAGCTTGGTGCTTTGTTTGTCCTCTCAATCACTTACCTTTGTTTCACAAACGGCTTCTTTATCTTTTTATTCTACATTTTCACTGATTTTTAAAATATCTACTCTTCTTTAGATTCTATTCCCACATAGGTCATTACAGAATATTGAGAAGAGTTCCCTGTACTATACAATAGGTTCTCATCAGTTATCTATTTTATATAAAGTAGGTGTGTATTTGTTAATCCCAGTCTTCCAGTTCATCCCTCACCCTCCCATCCCTCTTTCCCCTTGCTAACCATAAGTTTGCTTTCTATGTCTATGACTCTATTTCTGTCTTATAAAAAGGTTCATTTGTACTTTTTTTTTTTTTAAGATTCCACATATAAGTGGTATCATATGATATTTGTCTTTCTCTGTCTGATTTACTTCACTCAGTGTGATAATCTCTAGGTCCATCCATATTGCTGCAAATGGCATTATTTGTTTTTTTCCAGATGTATCTTTTTCATCATGGATTTAGGTTTTGGGACATTGACTTCTTTCAATTTTATCCAATGTATGGTTGAACTAGAGTCTTGAATTATTTTGCTTCCTCGAAGACTTTCTTATCATATTCTTATCTCCGTTGAATTTTTCCCCTGGGATCTGTATTTATGTTTAATAAATGCAATTGAATTAAAGATTAATATTTATTCTGAATACTTGGATTCTGAAGTAGATCAAATAATCTGTTGTATATGTGTTAATGTTCCTTTCCTTCACTGTACATGTCACATATAAATATAAAATTATCTTTTAATTTATATAATTTCATAAAATTTTATAATTTAATCTTGTTAATGTTCTTCCCCTTTAAAGTGTAAGCTCCATGAGGTAGTATCCTTCTTTGTTTAGTTTACAGTTATATTTCATTTTACCTATCAATTTCTTGACATTCAATAATTGTTGAAGAAATAAATATTCAAGATACTGCCTTTATTTTCATGCAATGTTTTAAAAAACAGCTCTGTAATTTTTTCTCTTTATTTTTTAATGAGAAAAGATTCCATTAGACCTGTCATATTACCTTGCCTGTGGGTGATTTTTCCAAATTTCTGCTTTTCTGATTAATGAATCTTTCTTAGGTCTACAGTTTGACAACACGTTAATATCTATAACTTCCAATGTAATTCTCAGATTCTAGCAAGCATTCATGTGGTGCGTCTTTGGAATACTCAGGGATATCATCTCCTATCATGTGGTTTGGTTTTTTGTGTCTCTTTATCAAGAGTTCTATGTAAACTTTAAAAAATAATTCTGTTTATTTATTTTTGGTTGTGCTGGGTCTTCATTGCTGCTAGGCTTCTCTCTCGTTATGGAGAGTGGGGGCTGTTCTCTAGGCGCGGGGTGCAGGCTTCCCTTGTTACGGAGCGTGGGTTCTCGGGTGCACACGCTTCGGTAGTTGTGGCAGGTGGGCTCAGTAGTTGCAGCTCCTGGGCTCTAGGGCACAGGCTCAATAGTGGTGCGGAGGCTTCGTTGCTCCATTGCATGTGAGATCTTCCTGGATCAGGGGTAGAACCTGTGTCTCCTGCATTAGCAGGCAGATTCTTTACCACTGAGCCACCAGGGAAGCCCTATGCAGATTTCTTTAAAGGGGAGGTCCAGGCTTGTACCACAAATGCTTAGAATCAGAATCTTGGGTGGGTGTATGTGATTTCTTTAAAAATATGTTTCACAGGTGATTTTAATGGCTTCTAATTTTTTTTTTCTTTAAGCCTGTTGAGAATAAAAACTACAGTTTTTAGCTTTCATTATAAAAAGCTGTCATCACTAGCAAATGCAATATTCAGATATTTGTTCTCATTTGCTCCACTTCTTGTCCAACTTGTGGAGGTGTGAAAGATGACTCTATGCGCTAAACACAAACACAAAGAGCCAGGCAATTTTGAGACAGTTGGTAAATGATTCAGTGCAGACTCCATTTCTTATAGAGAGCAGACAAAGTGAAGACACACCTTTAAATGGGCTTTGCTTTCTCAAGTTAATGTCAGTGTTTCTTAATCACTTCCATGGACCTGAAAAAAACTTAACACAGTCTGTAATACGCTCTCTGACAACCACAACTTGCAAATTTTCAGTTAGCTCTATTTCTTCAGTAGTATTTTAATAAGAGGTTGGAAGAATATGCATCAGGGGTTGTGTGATAGCCAAACACAATTTCAAATTATAAAATAATAAGGTCTGAGAAATATATGACTTAATTTATGAATGACAGATGTCATGATAGCGTAAGTCCTCCATTATAATAGACTTTAGGTTTGAATAACATGGTTCAAACTGGTTTATTTGTAAGGTATCAGGCTTTTCTCCATATTTAGACTACTAATTTCTCTCTTCCTTTTTCACCTATACCTATTTTCTAGTCACTAGTTTTATTGTACTACAATCATCTGAACAGATATTTTTCTTCTGTTACATATTAATTATAACTTTCACCTTAAATTTGCATAGATCATGCATTCTAATCTTAACCACAAATGCATAGTCATATGTTAACAATGAATACTCCCATTTTTTTTTCCCCTTTGGTTTTGGCTCCATATAGTATAGAATGTGGAAATTGTCAGTGAAAAGACCAGGAACTACTCAAAAATAACATCCCACTCAATTAATACAATGTTATTTAAAAACACAGCAGCAGAAAAAGAAGTTTTTCTCCCCTAAATATGTGTTTCATGGTCCACTTTGACATCATTAATTAATGGTCCTGAGTTTGCTTCATTCATGGCTTTTGTTTCATTTTCTGATGCCTTAATATCTTTCCCTTGGTATTTTTTCTTCATAGCAGAAATCAATACAACGAATAAAATAAGGGCTGGGAATTTTAAGCCTGTAGTCAAGCCAAAGAAAGTATGTCTGTGAAAAGAGAAAAAAGAATCCATGTATAAAACACTTTACATTGTTGCTCTCCAGTATGCAGAAGACCTTAAAAAATGATGCTTGAAATCTTATGTAGAAATACTGAAGTAGCGATTCCAATGACTCTTTTGATAGGAGCAGAAGAAACCTGTGATTATTTTTAAAGGAATGTTGACCCACAGAAGCCAAGGATGGTTCAAGATCTGCCCAAGTGCTATCCATAAAGTAAGGTGTGTTTGGAATGTTTAACTTTCTCAAAGACTGATTAGTTCATGTGTAATGAGAACAGATTGTAAAGGAAATGAAGTGACTGTGAGATAATCAAATTGAATTCATTTAGATTGAACCAGGAGCCTATGTTTACTTTATAGGCTTATGGTCCACAAGATCCTTGTAGTCTACTGAAAATTTTTTACAACAACCACATAAAATTACCTAGTATGCATGATCTATTCCTGTGATTTTCAACTGGTCAAACATTAGAATCACCTGAGGGGATTTTAAAACCCTCATTCCCCAGGCCATACCCCCCAGACCAATTAAATAAAAATTGCTGAAGATGGGACACATAAATTAGAATTTTGAGGGGATTCCCTGGTGGTCCAGTGGTTGGGACTCTGTACTTTCACTGCTGAGGGTGTGGGTTCAATCCCTGTTTGAGGAGCTAAGATCCTGGCAAGCTGTGTGGTGCAGCCAGGAAAAGAAAAAAAAGAAATGAGTATTTTTAAAAGTTCCTCAGGTGATTATAATGAGCAAGAAAAATTGATGACCACTGACCTGGTAGGTTAGGAAGCTCTCGTCTCATAGTGTTGTTAACTAAATGTTGACAAACTTTATGCAAAAGATAGTTTGAACAGTTATTAGGTTTAAATGAAGGTGAATAGAATCAATTTTATAACTTTGAGCTATTTATAAAGTTTATTAAATGGTGGCTATAATTTTTAATACTGTTACTACACTGAAAATGATATCTCATTCTTTAGGAATAACAGAGTCAAAGGAAAAAAAAATAATGAAGTATATTTATGACAACTTACCCATATAACGAGGAATTATATATCCTGCAAGCCCCTTGCTTCCCATGGTTGTTGATGGACCACTTCATACAAGCTCTGTCAATCAGAGCCCCAAAATATATAGGAGCTGGAATTCCTCCTGTAACATCAGATGAGAAGATGTCAATGGAGGAGAATGTTTCAAACGAAACAGTGACATTCCACATTGATACATTTTGGATTCTGTAGAAGTTGAAAATTTTGGAGGACTCATCCATTGATTTGGTTTAACTCTACTTAAGAATCAAGATTACTGGGACTTTCCTGGTGTTCCAGTGGTTAGGACTTCGCCTTCCAATGCAAGGTGTGAGGGTTTGATTCCTAATCAGGGAGCTAAGATTTCACATGCATAAAAAAAAACTAAAAAAAGAAAAACAAACAAACAAAAAACTAAAGCATAAAGTAGGAGAGATATTGTAACAAATTCAATAAAGACTTACAAAAAAGCATAGTTATTTTTTTAAAAAAGATTCAAAATTATTAGGACTCTCCAAAGCCCAAATCACATACAATAGCAAAGGCATCTTTCATCTACCTTTACCATGCCAACACACATAGGGAAAAAACGAGATTACATGTCTTTACACTGTTCTTCTTATAATACCAATTAACTTAAGCCTGGTTGGCAAAAAGCAGAAAACTGTCAGTAAAACACAGAGGTTATGTTGGTCATATGTAATTTTTTTCTTAGGCAAGGACAGCTGAAATAGAAGGAGTAGAGATATAGCTTCACAGGGAAAGCAAAAAACTCTGCTCAAATGCAAAGACAGAAGCTGCAAAGACAGAAGATTTTCAACTTGATTTTCAAGCCAAATTTAAGGTGAATGCCAGGCTTTACTGGTGGATCAGTGGTAAAGAATGCACCTGCCAATGCAGGAGATGCAGTTTCAATCCCTGGGTCTAGATCTCCTGGAGAAGGACATGGCAACCCACTCCCATATTCTTGCCTGGGAAATCCCATGGACAGAGAAGCCTGGCAGGCTACAGTCCATGGGATCACAAAAGGGTTGGATGTGACTTAGCAACTAAACAGCAAACAACAACAAGGCTCCTGGTTGTGCTTATTTCTTGCCTCAGGGCTCCACTCCCATCATCTTGGAGTCATTAGAGCCCACAATCATGCATTTTCCCCTCTATTGATTGTGTTCATTTTTAATACCTCTTGAAGCAGCCTGGGCTATCCAAATTACAGGCTCTGGTGCTGAATTTTGTTTCTGTTAATGTTCTGATCATAATGATGTCGAGGTCTTCAGTGGTCTGTTACCTAACCGAGTTTTCACTTGTAGTGTATGGTCTTGCAGTTTTCGAGGCTTTTGAGGAACACTTTTGTTGTTTTATAGCGAAGTGCCCACTGCTCTTGTTACTATTGTTTGGTCACTAAGTCATGTCTGACTCTTTGGCAACGCCATGGACTGTAGCCTGCCAGGCTCCTCTGTCCATGGGATTTCCCAGGCAAGAGTGGGTTGCCATTTCCTCCTCCAGGGGATCTTTCCAACCCAGGGACTGAATCCATGTCTCCTGCTTGGCAGGCAGATTCTTTACCACTGAGCCACCTGTGAAGTCCATCTACCCTTGCTGCTATTTTAATAAACTCTGAGATTGACTCCTAGATCTAAGCAGTGGTAATGTGACCAAAAGTTTAGAGATATGCTGATTTTCAACTTCTATATTGTTACATAAAAATGATAGTGATTCATAGTTTACACTTTTGGAAATTCCATTTACTTATGAAGTGAAGTGAAGTGAATGTCACTCAGTTGTGTCTGACTCTTTGTGACCCCACGGACTATAGAGTCAATGGAATTTTCCAGGCCAGGATACTGAAGTGGGGAGTCTTTCCCTTCTCCAGAGGATCTTCCCAACCCAGGAATCGAACCCAGGTCCCCTGCATTGCAGGCGGATTCTTTATCAACTGAGCCACAAGGGAAGCACATTTACTTATAGTCAGTCTCAATTTGAGACTTAGAATGAGAAAACTCAGAATGTCAAGGAACTGGTGTCTGAGACAAAGATACCTGATGAAAATTGGTACTGAGAAACCAGGATTAGGAATTCTCAGGTTTTCACAAATCAAAGCCACCCTTTGTAAAATGAAAAATCAATTCAATTCAGTCGCTCAGTCATGTCCGATTCTTTCTGATCCTATAGACTGCCGCACGCCAGGCCTCCCTGCCCATCACCAACTCCCAGAGTTTACTCAAACTAATGACCATTGAGTTGGTGATACCATCCAATCATCTCATGCTCTGTCGTCCCCTCCTCCTCCTGCCTTCAATCTTTCCCAGCATCAGGGTCTTTTCCAACGAGGCAATTCTTTGCATCAGGTGGCCAAAGTATTGGAATTTCAGCTTCAACATCAGTCCTTCCAATGGATGTTCAGGACTGATCTCCTTTAGGATGGACTGGTTGGATCTCCTTGCAGTCCAGGGACTCTCAAGAGGCTTCTCCAGCACCACAGTTCAAAAGCATCAGTTCTTCGGCACTCAGCTTTCTTTATAGTCCAACTCTCACATTCATACATGATTACTGGAAAAACCATAGCCTTGACTAGATGGAAGTTTGTTGGCAAATTAATGTCTCTGCTTTTAAACATGCTGTCTAGGTTGGTCATAACTTTTCTTCCAAGGAGCAAGTGTCTTTTAATTTCATGGCTGCAGTCACCATCTGCAGTGATTTTGGAGCCCCCCAAAATAAAGTCTGTCACTGTTTCCACTGTTTCCTCATCTATTTGCCATGAAATGATGGGACCAGATGCCATGATCTTAGTTTTCTGAATGTTGAGTTTTAAGCCAACTTTTCCACTCTCCTCTTTGATTTTCATCAAGAGGCTCTTTAGTTCTTCTTCGCTTTCTGCCATAAGGATGGTGTCATCTGCATATTTGAGGTTATTGATATTTCTCCCTGCAGTCTTGATTCCAGCTTGTGGTTCATCTAGCCCAGCATTTCTCATGATGTACTCTGCATATAAGTTAAATAAGCAGGGTGACAGTGTACAGCCTTGACGTACTCCTTTCCCTATTCAGAACCAGTCTGTTGTTTCATGTCCAGTTCTAACAGTTGCTTCCTGACCTGCATACAGATTTTTCAAGAGGCAGGTAATGTGGTCTGGTATTCCCATCTCTTTAAGAAAAATATATGCCAACAATTTATTTTTCTGATTTAATAAAGCCACAGAATATTTCAGGGTCTGATGTACTCCCTGGAGTTGTTTTGCAGATATCATAACTGCTCCAAAAGGGAAAAGCAGAAACCTCAGAGTTGGTTTTGGAACATGAGTCTGCCTTCTCTCCAGATTGCTGGCTTTTTTGATTAAAGCAACTTTCATTTCTATCAACACTTGCCTCTGGAGTTTTGACTGGAGTATTGACTTTTTAGCAGGCAGCAGCCAAACCTGAGTTCAGTTAACACCCATTCCCTTTTGCATTTTAAATTTCTAATAAAGTTTAGCAGCTTCTGCTTTAAAGAACTAGTCAGTGGGACTGTGAAAGTCTGCATTTGTTGTTTGGCATGATCTGTGGGCCTTTGGAGCTGTTTTGAACATTAAGGCCCTCAGTGTATAAGGACAGCTCTCCATTCTGCATATGGGAAGAAATATCCCTACATCTTAAGTTAAAAATCTTTGGAGACCACTGATTCTTGTTTAAGAAAGAATGTAATACAAGTGCAATGATGCCTTATTCTTACAGATTGATTTTACATAGAATTGACAATCAAATTTTCTTTTAGGTCATTTAGTTCTCCTTTATCTCATTATTTTTCATTTACCACAAAGATACAAATAATTTTTACTTATACCTTTAAAAAACTTTCTTACAATTAGAAATCAATTACATTTAGTCTTTGACATGAAAAATTGTATCTGGAATTTAGCATCTACATATTTATCATACCTAGTGTTCGAATAGTTAGTGAATGGAAACCCATGGCAAGTGATTTCAGTTCAGGTTCAACATTTCTGAAATAAGATAAAGGTAAAGAAACATTAAACATCCATACAATACCAAGCTGAGTTAATATTAAAGCATTTTTCAGTGTTATTCTTTATGACTGAAGGAAAACCCTCAAGTGAAGCATTGACATTATTTAGTTATATTTTCAGTTGTTTTAGAACGCAAACATCTGAATGACATTAATAGTTATTATTCCTTTACTTATTCAATGTGTTACAAGTTCAAGACAGTTTTACAAACATTTTCATGCTTTATCTTTAGGAAATCCTGAGATAGTGGTTGAAATAGAATTTATGATATCTATGAAGACAATAATTTCATGTAATCTATTTAGTTGACATAGGCCAAATGAGAAAGCAAATATGTTTATGTAGGTTTTTAGACTGAGTAGAATTCTTTTTTGTACCTTCTTTCTATCACTGCTGTTAACAGAAAAGTTAACTAATATGTTTCATAAACAACAAAATATAACCAGGAAGATCAAAAAAGTTATCTATATTCTAGTGTCTAGTGTATTTAAATGTCATTTTAAAGGTAGTAAGTACATATTTATCCTTTCTTAAAAATTAACTCAGTCTTGCCTTTAGAAAGTTCTTTCCACAATTCCATTTTTCTATGTTCAATTAGCTAATGACATGACCATCTCTGATACAGTGAGGGACTAAGGCTCAAAAATTCTGTTTTTACCGAAATATTGATTTAACTGATACAAAGGCTTATTTTTTCTTGGTTTGAATGACTATATTTATTCAGAGATAAACTTTGTCATTCAACAAACCTTTGCCAAGTTCCTCCTACGAGATTCTATGCTAGTCTTTGTTCTTGATAATAAAGAGATAAATCATAGTTTCATAGTAACTAGATGCCTTTGTTATTGTTTAGTCACTAAACAATGTGTCTGACACTTTGCAACTCCATTGACTGTAGCCCACCAAGCTTCTCTGACATGAGATTTCCCAGGCAAGAATACTGGAGTGGGTTACCATTTCCTTCCCCAGGGGATTTTCCAGACCCAGGGATTGAACCCATATCTCCTGCATTGGCAGGTGGGTTCTTTACCACTGAGCCATCAGTGAAGTCCATGCCTTTGGTAAGTCATTTAGCCTCTCTTAGCCATAGTTTCCTTATTTTCTTAGTAGACTTATCTTGTATGTTTTGAGGATCCAATATAGTGAGCTAGCCCTCCAATCCTCCATTTTCTTTACACAAAATTGTCTGTTAAGTCTTTTAGGAGTGCTACTGTTAAGTGAGATTCTCAAAAGTATCCAAGAAAGCTTATAAAAATAGACAATATAAAAATTAAATTAAGCACAGCACAATAAAAATTAAACACAGCAGAGTTATTTATTAAAAGAGAAAATGAATCGAAAGGGGTTTTTGTCTGCTTTTTCAAAAGACAGGGACACTTCCAACTAGCTGAACTGAGGACTCACAACAATGTACTTGAGGGCAGTGAAGTCATGCTAGCACGCAGAGGATGTCAGGCTATTCAAGGAGGTGGTTTCTTCCCTGAGGACATAGTCATGAGGGAACCAGCCGTGACAGTTAACTAGTGCATTTAGCTGTCTCTCATGAATATCAGAATTTTTAAAAAGGGCTTTTGGAAAGAGAGAGAATGCAGTTTGGGCTGAGCTCTCTGTAACAAGTGCCTGAAGAGTTGCTTTTCGTTGCTGTTGATTTCCTAAAGGGTGCTTTTGGCATGCATGCCGGATACAATAGAGGCAAAATTGAGATATTTGTTATCAACTTGTATTTTTACCCAAGGAGTGGGATAGTGGGCAGGAGAATTGAGGGGACTTGGAGATTGAGATAGTATCTTCCTGCAAGGGGGCTTGAAATCTTAGACAGCTCAGTGGAAATGATAGATTTATGTGTTACAGTCACACACACACACACACACACACACTATGATCACAGACACTCCTACATCCACATGCATACACACTCACAGACCCCCATGCTCACACTTACATGCATGATCTCATGCATACACACATCATTATCACGTAAAATATTGTTCACTGCAGTGTGAGTCCTACATCAATCTGTATGGGAACAGGTACTTTAGGTATTTTATTCACCACGAATTATTCTTCACCAAATGTGGTTTAAATATTTGCCTAATCAATGAAGAAAGGAATCAATTCTGCTCATATGTGTTTCTTTTCTCTATGAGGGTATTGGAGAGACTAGGTCAAAAGCCATTCTTTTGGCTAGGATTAAAAACTTTGGAATATCATAGACTGTTTATATTAGTTTGTCTGTCTGGTTCCCAAATTTTTTAAGAAGAAATGAATAGGTGATTCACTCTGAGAGGCATCTTAAAATGAAAATTAGAAGTTCTTTTAGAATCACAGCAGGATTCTTCCACATTGAGGCAGTTGTCAATCAGTCTCTGTCTTAAAATTGTTATTAAGAGAAGAAATTTTGTAGTGGAGATCAAATTTTGTAGAGTTTGTAGTGGAAGAACCCAAGGCAAAATTATTAATAATTATGGCAGTGAAGTATCACAGTAATTCTAAGAAAATACACTCACAAAATTTAAATGTTACAAAATCTGAATTTGGTTTCCAAATATATTATGGAAAAATATGTACACTATTAGGTATGTTTATAGGCTAATATACATAAAACCCCTTTTAAAAAGATGTACTCACTTAAAAATCAGCATGATAGTTGAGGTGCTTCCCAGTGCAGCAGAAAAAAGGGTAAGTATTTGTGCTACTGTGTAAATATAAAATTTTCTCTTACAGTCATCACTTTTTGGACATTCACCCAACTTCATCGAGTTATTTTTGCTCTGGAAACCATTTTCTTCCACACAACTACAGTTATGAAACACCTAAAAAATAGTTTTTGAAATATTACAGAATATATTTGCAAAATATGACTGGGCTATAAATATATTCCATTATATTTAAAGACATCTCACTCATTTAAGTTAAAATATTTACAGTTTTAAAGAAAACATTCTAACAATGTGAAGTATTGAAAGGCATAATAGTTTTCTGGATTCCTTTCCAGATAAAAAAAATATTTTATTAACTTTTCTGTCATCCCTAAATTAAAAATTAGGAAACAGTAGAAAAAAGTAATGTCTAGAACTCTATAAATAATTTTCTCATTAATATGAAATTTTAGAATATTTCTCTACTACTCACTTTTATTTTCTATAGCATACTTACTCTCTTTAACAATTTCTATGATGTGGGACAACCCCTGGGTAGGAACTGTCTAGGGAATCCAGAAAATATAGTAGTTTTGGAGGGGCCAAACCCAGGACTAAGTCCACCCACTAGAATGGAGCAGAGTCCAGGCAAAAGGAACCAGGCAGAGATGCTAGAATTATGCTTTGGCCAGCAAACACACCATTCGATTGCATAATGACAGATTCTAGGATAAATAATGCCATTACCCAAGAGGTTCAGCACAGCAAAATACCCTAAAAGTTAGGGCTCAGCAGGAGAAAATTTAGGAACAAATGATTTTTAGAGACTTACTTTAGCAGGCAATTTATGTAACTAGATGGCCTTAAGAAATTCTTTTCTGAGTCTAAGCTAAATCAAATTTTAAGGGAAGTTTGAACCTGTTAATACCAAAGACAAAATATTGAGGGAGGAACTGAGGAAGAATTTGAGTTGATACTTATTTGATGACCGAGTTTTACCTTTTTACTAAGTATAATATGGAGAAGCTCTTTATATAGCAAGCATATTGGTCAATAAAACCAAACTTAGGTACAAAGAACATTATTTTGAGTGATTAAGAAGGGATTACATATTACTAAGAATTTGGTAAAAGAACTCCCCAGTGGTCCCCAAATGATAAAATCATTGCTAGTTTTAAGATATTTCCATAGTAGAAAGAGCTCTCTTTAGGATTCTAACATCATGTCACTTCCAGCCCTTCACTCATGGACATGGTGGAACAATATATTAAAAGGGGAACTCTTAGTGAAAGGCACTATAGCCATAAATATGAGATATGGTTTTTAAAGTATAGTCTTTGGGGAATTTTTGTGTAAATTTATGTTTCAACTTCAAAGAATCTAGGTTATTCAAAGTTATTGGTGCCATTCATTAATGCAATTAGCATGATTATGAACAATAAAAATGATGGAAAAAGTTTGAAAAGCAAAGACAGAAGGATGTGGTAGAGAGCAATGATCATATTGGATGATATTGCTAACACTGGTCATAGGAAAAGGGCCCAGGAAATTAGATATTCAGTGGATTGGAAGTGGAATGGATAACACCATGGGTGATGCTCAGCTGTTGGAAGTTACCTAAAGGATTGGGAAGAACTCATAAATTGTATGGAAGGGGATATTTTTAGTGAAGAAGGCAGTGGCATTCCTACGGAAGATGCTAGCAATAGGTAAACAGAGTATTGTTACCTTGGATAGGAGAAGTGCCAGCTTTGGAAAAAAATCAAAATTAGAAGTCAAAAATTGGACAGTCAAGTGAGCAAGAAGCCTTAATCAATTTCTTGGGAAGTCAAAGGATATTTGAGCTTAGAGATAAGCTCGCTAGAATCTATATGCAAGATCACACATAAATGGCTGTTTATCTAGGTTGACAAGGGATTTGCTCAAGACTTCTGCTTAGCATCTGAAGAGTAGGGCATCTCCAACTTAATGGAAATCATATCCTTTAGTCAAATGATGTGCTTCCTAAAGATCTAAGTGTTCTTAAATTTCAAAAGGCCATAGTCATAAACACAAGAAGAAAAAGTGGGAGTAACCTTCTGAGAATTCAAGCCACTTTGTTTACATATTACAGCCATCACGATGACAAGCAATAACGGGAATCTTTTTCTCTCTCTTTACTGGGGACCTTATTTGTAAAAACATTTGACATGTCACTATCAAAGTTTAGTAAGTTATATCAAATCTGCAACTTTGATTAAGGAGAAGAAAGTAAAAACAAATACTCACAATAGACTTTTTGCTGCCACTTGAAGACGTACATCCTGCTAAACAAGGTGATATGTAAGTTATTCCATTGCTCCCACAGAGTGGTTCCCATTGAGTTGGATCACAATTGCAGTCTGAGTTGCAATAAGAAAGTGGTACATTTAGATGTGATGCCACTGGAGTATTTCTGGAAATATATGATAGACATGTATCAGAGAGAGAAGAAAAAGGGGAAGGAGGAAAAAAGATGAGGAGAAAAAGAGAAGGAAAGGGAGAGGAAGAGAGAGGAAGAGGTGAGGCGGAATAATGGAAAGTGTTGTCTTTAAATTAGAGAAATTTTGCTTTTGCTTTCCCAAAATGACAAAGTTTATTTTTGGTGCTTATTAACTTTTTCACCTTTTATGGCTACCCAGACACTATTTATTATGTAGAAAAAGTAAAACATAAAAAAGAGACCAAAGAGGGTAGGTCTTTACAAGGCTATTAAAAATTACTAAAAAAAAAATCACTTCATTTTTTCTGAAAATAATTCTGTTCAGTAGGGTCATGGCATTAGGCTAAGGTTCTTCCCAGCTCACTGTAAAGTCCCATGAATCTGTGAATATTACTCAATTAGTTTGAATTTTAAAATCTATACTTTACAGAAGAAAATAATTCAACATGGACAAAGGAGAATACTTAAGAATTAATTTTTTAAAATCAAGAGCAATATAATCAATTGAGAGAGACTAGAAAAGCTTCATGAGGAACTACAACAAATTTTATAATAATTTACTGTAAAACATAGTTGTGCTTATGAAATATAATCTTATGGCTATATTTATAAAACAAACTATTTGCACAATTAACTTTCTGACTACAGATTTTTTTGAAAAATTCTTGTTTTTGGTAAAAATCTTAATAAATTATCTTTGAATGAGAAAATAATTTTTACAAAGAAAGGAAGAGGTAGACTCAGAAATTCTGTAATCAATAATTTTACTAAAAGCATCTAATGTCTAACCCTGCTTGGAGACATATAACAGATGGGGAGTAATTCAGCGTAATGATTAATAACCTAGTCCAGACATTGCAATTAAACAGTCATGTGTTCCCATTAGGTCTGCCACCTCCTAACAATGTGACTTCACTTTCTAAAATCAGTTTTGCCATTTCTAAGTCATAAATCCTCATAGAAATTTGTTTTGGAAAAGTATTAGTTTAACTGTTCTCAAACTTTCTGTTCTCAGCAGTATTTTCACTCTTGAAAAGTATTGAGGATCCTAAAGGTTTTTTCTTCAAGTGGGTTCTATTTAGTGATATATATGTACATCACATATATATACACTACTAGAGATTAACAGCAGTAAAAAACTAATACGAGAATGCACAAGTGCACACATCTTTAGCCATCAGACTGATATTATTATCACATATCTTGTAGCCTTAGAAAATATCACTATACAAGCACTGGAAAGTCCAGCACTCTGTAATATCCTAAACGGGAAAGGAATTTTGAAAAGAATAAATACACATGTATGTGTGTCTGAATCACTTTGCTATACACCTGAAACTAACACAACTAACTAATACGTGATTGTTAATCACCTATACTCCAATATAAGATAAAAATTAAAACAGAAAACATCACTAGATACTCATGAGAAAATGAAAAAAGCAAACACTATCTTGTATTAGTATGAAAATAGTTTAGAATTTGTTGGCCTTCTGATAAAGTCTATGGGTTCTCAGACCACATTCTGAGAAAAGTGAAAGTGAAGTCTCTCAGTCGTCTCTGACTCTTTGCAGCCCCATGGACTGTAGCCTACCAGGCTCCTCCGTCCATGGGATTTTCCAGGCAAGAGTACTGGAGTGGGTTGCCATTTCCTTCTCCAGAGTATCTTCCCGACCCAGGGATCAAACCCAGGTCTCCCACATTGTAAGCGGGATGCTTTACCGTCTGAGCTACCACCTCTGCACTAAGTCACACTTTAAAAATGCACCCCAGTGACTAGCACTTCATAAACGCTGCATATATACATTCTGTTAATAGTCATCACTAGACAATGAGTTTCATGAGGGCGCTGGTATATCCTGTAAATCTTCTTGACCTTTAAGGAGGCACTTAGTGCAATTTTACCAAATTAAAAATCACACAGAAGTCTAGCTGCCTTCTTTGACTAGATAGCACTGTTACCGAACTGTTTTCAGGGAATTGACTTTAGGTTAAAACCTATATGCTTGTGATGTGTGAAGTAGCACGATTCTGGAGTCACTGACTGGTTTCAAACAAGTCAAAGTTTCTCCAGGTCTCAACTAGAAAAGGAAGAGGATATAAGAGGGTTGGGTTGTGTAATCTCCAGGGTTCCTTCCCCCCTAAAGTTCAATGTTCTAGGTACTCTGTATTTTGATTTACCAGAGTGAGTGATAGTTGATAGGAATATTCAACAACAAAGAGGATGAGGACAGAGTGTGGAGATAATACAAGATTAAGTTGGCGAGCCTCCAAGAATAAGATGATGTTAAGTGAATGTGGGAAGGTTCAAATGGACACCTTTTAAGAGCCAGAGTTTAAAAGCTCAAAGCCAACAATAAGCAGTGCTAAGAACCATGGTTACTAAACTGATCCAGGGATCTTTACTTGTTACTTGATGTGAACTTTCCTAAACCAAAATTGTTGGTTATATTCAGGAGATGACAATAAATCCTCATAGGATCAGAAAGTACATTTGGTAGGGGCCAGAGGTTTGGGGTGGAGGGCATGGGGAGAGGCAATGGGGAATTAGCGTTTAATGGGGACGGAGTTTCAGTTTAGGAAGGTTAAAAATTCAGGAGATGGATTTTGGTGAGATTTGTACAGCAATATGAATGTACTTAGTAGGCACTGAACTGTACAGCTAAATATGGTTAAAATAGTGTGTTTTACACCATGTAATGTTTACCACAATAAACAAAGAAAGCTGCACAAAGAAGCGTGCCCTTGATTTGGGGTAGAGATCATAGTCCTGGTGGCTCAGATGGTAAAGAATCTACCTTCAAATCGGGAGACCCAGGTTTGATCCCTGGGTTGGGAAGATCCCTTGGAGAATGGAAGGGCAACCCACTCCAGTATTCTTGCCTGGAAAATTCCATGGACAGAGGAACCTGGTGGGCTAGAGTTCATGGGGTCACAAAGAGTTGGACACAGCTAACACTTCCACTTTTCACTGTAGTACTAGGTATACTGCACAATGTGTGATAATAATGAAAAGTAGAAGTTTTATAGGCCTAATATGCTATTCTATGTAAAGAATATCAATTGTAGTGCTAATAAAGATAATACCAGAAAACATAATAGGTGTACAGAAAAGGAGAACTCAGCACAATGTAAGGGTTTTCTTATAAAGATAATTGTTAAACATCAAAATTAACTGCAGATAAAGATTGTTCAGTCACTTTTGGAAAATGTCATTTATGTTTCTCTCATATGTCAGCCAAGACCATAGTGGTTAGGACTAAGAGTCAAAACCTTAAGATTTGAGTCAGAATCATATAACTGTGTCTCTCTCTAAGTTTTGCTCTTTTTATCTATAAAATAGTGACAAAAGTACCTATCATTCATTGTAAACACTCCATAAGTAATAACTATTACTATTACAGACTATATAGCTTTTCTTTTGTTTATCTATTTTTTAAAGAATTTTATTTTATATTGGAGTACAGTTGATTAACAATGATTGTTATAATTTTTCTTTAAGGAGGGAAAAAAAGGATCTTAGGAAATGAATCTTTTGAGATCTTAAGAAATGTTTTAAGAATTTATAAATTGACATTCCTCTCAGCTTAAAGTTTAGTAAAAATTGGTATCTGCCTTGCTTTTCTTACATTCTCTTACATTAAATAGCTTACATATCATTCAATTGATATATTGATATATACAAACCCATCATAGGTCAGGGTTAGTCCAGCAACTGATTTGTTTTCACAGATTAGTGCAAAGTTTAATAGATGAAATAGGAAGGACATCAAATGGGCACAAAGTGCAAATTTGGCAATTCCAACCAAGGTAAATTTGAACTTTTTAACAATAAATCCTCCTGTAAACATTCCAGCTGCCAAAGATGGTATGGTTATGAATCCTAGAAGGAAGAGAAAAAAAATGTAATTATGTAATTATATAAATATGGTTATCCCAAATGTCTTCATGTGTGAAATGCTATCTATCAACCAAATTAATCCAACCTTACTACTTCTTAAACAGAAGACTGACAGTCTAGGATGGAGGTAGAGGACTAGTGTACCATGTGAAAGAGACAAAAATAATTTCTCCCTGCCAACACTAAAGGTTTAGCTTCCCAGTAGCAAAAGTCAGTGACTGAGAATATTTGTATATCTGAACATATTGTTTCTATAAGGTACTTTTTGTTCTCTCCCTAGAAAACTACAACAAAGTATCATCTTCCTGACTCTGAGACTTTTATCCTATCACCTAAATCCTATATATTTCTTTAAACGAGGACATATTTCTTTAAAATGAGGATTCCCTATCCTTCAAAACTTACTATAAAATTTCTCAGTACTTTAGATTTGAATACTAAATTAATATCTCTTCTTTATTCATCTAAACACACATATGACCTGAGGTAATAAACAGGCCTATACGTGATATCATGAATAACTGATTCCCCTTGTAACTTTCATTTCATAGTCCTGCATGATTTGTTAAAGATGGAGATTCTCCTAACAAAAAAATTAGGCTGAGAACCTTATTAGAAGTTAAAATTATAGTTTTAAGTTCTCCAAAATTACTGCAGATGGTGATTGCAGCCATGAAATTAAAAGACACTTACTCCTTGGAAGGAAAGTTATGACCAACCTAGAGAGCATATTAAAAAGCAGAGACATTACTTTGCCAACAAAGGTCCGTCTAGTCAAGGCTATGGTTTTTCCAGTAGTCATGCATGGATGTGAGATTTGGACTATAAAGAAAGCTGAGCACAGAAGAACTGATGCTTTGAACTGTGGTGTTGCAGAAGACTCTTGAGAGTCCCTTGGACAGCAAGGAGATCCAACCAGCCCATCCTAAAGGAGATCAGTCCTGGGTGTTCATTGGAAGGACTGATGTTGAAGCTGAAACTCCGGTACTTTGGCCACCTCATGCGAAGAGCTGATTCATTGGAAAAGACCCTGATGCTGGTAAAGATTGAGGGCAGGAGGAGAAGGGGACGACAGAGGATGAGATGGTTGGATGGCATCACCAACTCGATGGACATGAGTTTGGGTGAACTCCAGAAGTTGGTGATGAACAGGGAGGCCTGGCATGCTGCGGTTCATGGGGTCGCAAAGAGTCGAGCAACCGAACTGAACTGAAGTTCAATAAGAACATCATAAACAATTATTATTTTCTTGTTTACTTATGACCTGTTTATATACCACTTTTTTTTCATTTATTTTTTTTTTCATTTATTTTTATTAGTTGGAGGCTAATTACTTCACAACATTGGAAGTAATGTTGTGAAGTTGTGAACCCACAACATTGGGTTTTGTCATACATTGACATGAATCAGGCATGGAGTAACATGTATATAAACCTCTTGATAAATATAGCTTTAACTTATCAAATATTAAGTTTCTACAAAGAGCTGGGCTCTATACTGGGTATCTACTGCTCTTCAGAATCTTATACTGGGGGTGTTGCTCTTTTAGTCACTAAGTTGTGTCCTACTCTTACAGCCCCATGAACTATAGCTCACCAGGCTCCTCTGGGATTTTCCAAGCAAGAATATAGGAGTGGATTGCCATTTCCTTCTCCAGGGGACCTTCCTGACCCAGGGATTGAACCTGTGTCTTCTGCATTGGCAAGTAGATTCTTTACTGCTGAGCCACCAGCAAAGACTATACTGTGGGCAGGGAAAGAATAATATGAGGAAACCTTTCCTTCATAAACAAGCCTTCATGTATCTTTGGAAATAGATACTGTAGCTCCCCACCCCCCAAAAAACTCTCTAAAATATGATATTTTTGTTTTGAATCATGTAGATATCAATGATGTGTTTACATTGATTTTTCTTTTGGAAACAACAATGTCCTATTTTTATAAGTATTTGGGTCCTAATTCAAAGTTCATGAATGATGGGAGTATAATAGTCACATTATGAAAGGATTTGCCTCACGATCTCAGCACTAGATTGTAAGATCCAGTTATACAGATATCATAGTTACATGTATATTCATGTTCACATGTCACTTTTCCTTCAGGAATTCATCTCCTCCAAAATTATTTGAAGGCTTCGCTGGTGGCTCAGTGGTAAATCATCCACCTGCCAATGCAGGAGGTAGAGGCTCAATCCCTGGCCCAGGAAAATTCCACATGCCATGAAACAACTATGCCCCTGGCCCACAACTATTGAACCTGTGCTCTAGAGCCCAGGAGCCACAGCTACTGAGCCTGTGAGCTGCAACTACTGAAGTCTGACTTCATAGAGCCTGTGCTCCACAACAAGAGAAGTCACCACGATGAGAAGCCCACACACTGCAATGAAGAGTAGCCCCTGCTCACCACACCTAGAGAAAGTCTTGCAACAATGACCCAGCACAGTCAATAAATAAAGGAATAATATCATAAAAAATAACATGAGATACAACTTCAAAGGCAGAACGATGCTAATATCACAAGATGGATGGACCTGATAAAATTGGAAAAAAAGCAAACTGTGTTTAATAAAACAGGAAATTGCCTTCACAGCAAAAGATCACTCGGAACTCCTTCACTTGGTAGTTTGTTGTTTATAAAGCAAACATAAACAGTGGGTCTCACCAAGCAAAATGCTCGTCTCAGATGCTGACTTGCCATACTGCTGCTCTACGTATTTGAAAATGTAAGTAACAGAACCAATATGGCTGCTGGCTTGTAGCAGTGTCAAAAATAATGTTAAAACATACAGGGGATTGGTAAGGATGCTTTTCAAGGACTGGAAGAAACCTATAAAAACATCAAAAGAAAGAAAATATAATGCAGCTTGAAGATACATTGATATCTTAATCTGGTAAATATAATTTATATGACTTAAAATTCCATAAATATATAGAACAGAAAGTCAGAGTACTCTGCAATTCTGTCAGCAGTTTTCCTAAAATATATTACTTCCATTCTTTCCATATGCACATTCATATTTTTATGAATAAACTAAATAAAATGAAGTATTTATTTTGTTCATTTTATTCCCAAATGGGATCAAGCATACATGCTGTTTGTTATATCAACTTGCTTATTCGCTTCATATTTGGCTAATAGCACTCTACCATACAACTGCATACATGTTAGTTCATTTACTCATTTATTTAACAAATGTTTGGGTTTTGATTGGGTACCAGGTAATACGTTAGGCACTGAAGGAACAAAAGCTAATGAAATGTCTCTTTTCTATTAGCATTTAATAGTATAATGATTATGTTAATAACATAATTATTAAGTAGAAATTTATCTTAAAGATAGTATGAACCCAAAGCTCACAAAAATAGAATACTAAGGTTCAAAAATCATAAAGGTTAATTTAGTACCAGGACTCAAAGCTGTTTTTTTCTGGTATATAGTTTGTACCACAAAATACTGCTTCAATAATTCTGGCAGTATTAGCAATCACCTTTATTAAACAGATATTGTGTCTCAAATGACATTATGACAGCAGTAGGCAAAAACCCATGCCTACAGACAGGAGTGTAACAAATCCATAATTTCTGTACCTAGCAAGAATTATGTGATTTCAGTCTATGATTACCAGGTTAACCAGCTGCAATGGGAGTTAAAGTGGAAAGAACCACTTAGAAAAACAGTGGGAAGTATCAAAGTCTAGCAAGACCGAACCAGATACCGTTCTTGAGAGATGGATGGTGTGGATTTTGAAAGATCTTGTTCTGTAGAACTCTAAAGGTTTCCATTAAACATGGTCAGAATCAAACCTTCTACCAATGGTAATTAAGAAATAGCTTCATCTGCTTATAATAATAGAAAAAAGATTAGGGCAAAGGACATAGAACAGGAAAGAAGAAGATGTACAGAAACGTATAGCAGGAATAAATAACATTTAAAATTATTAGGTCAAAATGCTAAACTTCACTCTTTGGGATTCCCCAATCAGGAAGAACCATTGACTTGTGAGGCATTCTATGTGAGTTGTGATATTTGATCAAAAGAAATAAGACATATAGGTTCACCAAATTATTGAATTTTTGAGGTGACTGAGAACCTGGACATCATTTGTACATCTACATAATCATGATCCATTATGTAACCTCAATAACTGGATCAATAAACAACTCATGTGACATTAAGCTGATTATCTCAGAAAGAAATTGCTCCATTTTTGGTCGATTCTCCATGTTTACAAATTGTTTCTTTAATGAACTGAAAGCTTTATTTCTTTCTAATCAATTAGTCTTATTTCTGTTCAAATTAGATATATACTTTTTCTGACTAAAACTTCTTAGTTATTTCACCTATTCCTAGTAGCACATATGAAGGACCTCTTTGCTATCTTATATTGGTCACTATCTTGCAAACACAGTTGATAATATAGATGATGGTGTTGGAGAAGACTCTTGAGAGTCCCTTGGACTGCAAGGAGATCCAACCAGTCCATCCTAAAGGAGATCAGTCCTGGGTGTTCATTGGAAGGACTGATGCTGAAGCTGAAACTCCAATACTTTGGCCACCTCATGAGAAGAGTTGACTCATTGGAAAAGACCCTGATGCTGGGAGAGATTGGGGGCAGGAGGATAAGGGGACAACAGAGGATGAGATGGCTGGATGGCATCACTGACTCGATGGACACATGTCTGAGTAAACTCCGGGAGTTTGTAATGGACAGGGAAGCCTGGCATACTGCGATTCATGGGATCGCAAAGAGTCGGACACGACTGAGCAACTGAACTGAACTGAACTGAACAATTGTTCTAATTTTGTATTTTCATTATCCTCTCCATTCTTTTTGGGCTTACAGTCAACCATGTTCATTACAGGTTTAAATAATCAACTACTTTTAATGGATTTAATTTGCTGCAGTATGAAAATAGTATAAATTGGATGAAAATTCAATGGGATGTTATTTTTAGTGTGCATATTAATTTCAAAAACCTCCTCAGTGATGTGCTGGTAAATGTTTAACAACTGATTCTTGGGAGCGCAGTGCCTGATTTGGATATTTCCCAATTTTGGTAATAAGTGGTGGTAACTTCTCCTATTTGGCCAATTTCAAGTTACCAACATAGTTGAAAAATTAGATCTCTCATGAGCCCATACAAGTAACACCACTGCTTTCAGATTAGAGAGGTGGAGAGGAGAAAGTAACAATAAAAGGAGAAGGTGGAAGAACTGATGGGAGGGAGAACTTGGGCTACACCAACAGTCTCTAATGTCACTTCAGTTTTAAATTGAAAGGTTGCCAAGGGTTCAGGTGTTGCTCTGCTTTGACCCTCACTGCTCCACCATTGCTGTGTGATCTGAAAACTGCACTGTTAACATCTCATTGTTTTAACCATATTGCTCTGACTGCTGCTGGATCAATCACAGATTTGTGCTCTTAAATTGTTCTCTATTAGTCTTTGGCAGCTTATGTTGGAAAGGAAAGTCACTATCCTCTACTATGGGGGATTCTTAGTCATATGACTAACTCCAGAACTCTTTATTACTACTCTTGTTTCTACTTCATTTGTGAATATTTAGGTAAGCAATTTTTTCTATATAAGTGCCAAGAAGGCAATCTTACTCTAATTATCTAGAAAGAAACTTGATCTGATTTCCTTCTGCATACTCCATGTCTCCACCTAAGTATAATTAAGTTACCCAGTTTATAGGTACTCAGAATTCCTTATATAGGCACTACATGGCTGTTGTCTATATACTTCTTGTTACAACCTCACTGTATTGTAAATACTTGAAAAACAGAGGCAATATTCTATTATCAGGGCATAATATGATTCCTGGTACCATTTGTGAAGCGAAAGAAAGGAAGGAAGGGAGGGAAATAAAGAAGGGAAAGAAGGAAATGAGAGAGAAAGGAAGGAAGCAAGAGAGAAAGCAAGAAAGAAAAAGAGAGAGAGTCCTTTTAACTCATAATTTGTACTATATAATTTGGAAATGACTATATAGTCTTTGGTTTACTAATAACAGATAGTTTTTTAACCTTTAACTGGTTTCTCCCTGCTAAAGACCACAGCCTAATCCTCTTCTCTACAGAGCTGATATGTGTTCAGAAAATCTTATGAAGTTTAGTAGGAATCTTAGAAGAATAATCCAACCAAATTTAGTACAGAAGAACACTCACTTTAGATGATTTGAGTATGACATTATTTTGGAATAATCACCTCTCTCTTTCACTGGGATTAACAACTCCAAACCAACTATAAATGTGAAATACTTACCAGTTACAGTGTCAGTAACATTTTGCCCAGTCTTGGTCAAACTAGCCATTTGACTCTTTTCTTCATTTTGCGTAGGCAAAGATATTGAGGATGCTGAAGCTTTTTTTTCTTTATTTGGTTTATCCAAAGTTTTGGGCAAGAAAAAGAATGGTATGGAAGAAATAATGGATATTAGTCCAGCCGCAAGGAAGCCAAGCCACCAAGCACCAACCCAACGAGAGTCCTGGGGAGTTATTCTGACAGTGCCTAGAATAAAGAATAAGAAGAAGCCAGTCAAAAATCATTTTGAAGTGTAAGAATTTCTGGGAAATAATGGTAATAATTGCTGTTCTTCATAGATGAAGAAAGTAAATGATGTTTCATCCATTCTGAGACAATTTTTTTTTCACACATTTTCATTTTTGAAATAAGGGTGAGTCTAACATTTAATGACATTTTACAGTTGCTCTTGTCTAGGAATCCATCACGACACTGTTGTCATTGACGGAGCCTGCGTGAACTTGGTGGTTTTTGTGTTGACGTGACTGAACAGCTGCCCTTATGGAACGATTAAAGCCTGAAAACTGTTTGAGGGCCAACTTTGGAATTCTCTGGTGGCTCAGTGATAAAGAATCCAACTGCCAGTGCAGGAGACACAAGAGATGGCAGCTTCCATCCCTGGGTTCGGAAGATCCCCTGGAGTAGAAAATGGCAACCCACTCCAGTATTCCTACCTAGAAAATTTCATGGACACAGGAACTTGGCGGGCTGAAGTCTATGGGGTCACAGAGTTGGACATGACTGAGCATCACAACAATGGCAACATGGAAGGCATGAATCCTCACTGTCTGAAAACTTATATTGGCACCATCTTCTGAGGTCAAGAAATCACCAGCAATGAAACTTATAGCAGTCTGCAAGAAATTCCCAGAGCTAATAGTAAGGTTTTCCCCCTGGTAGAACCTGCATTTCCAACTCTTTGACAGCACAGAGGATGATAATGGTGAAGATATATACATACTGAAACTCCAAGTTCAAAATCTGAACTCAAAATTTTAGGGAAAATTTAACCATTTTATTTCAATAATATTTTCCCTTAAAGCTGTGTGAGTGATATGTATGTGCTATATTTGTGTGTGTTAGTTACTCAGTTGTGTCCGACTCTTTGCGATCCCATGGACTGTAGCCTGCCAGGCTGATCTGTCCATGGAATTTTTCAGCCAACAATACTGCAGTGGGTTGCCTTCTCTAGGGGATCTTCCTGACCCAAGGATCAAACCCGGGTCTCTTGCATTGCAGGCAGATTTTTTACCTCTGAGCACCAGGGAAGCCCATGTGCTATATCTAAACAAGTATAAATGAACTGTTTCATTGAGTATAAAGTAAACATTCTAATAAGGAAGTACCACACACAAACACACCATAGAAATCTGAAGCACAAGAATGGTGGTGTTACTCTTTGATCTATAAGAAAAACTCTTTAACATGAGAAAACATTGATTTGATATAAAGAAGTAAATTATTCATTCTATTTATTTATTTATTTTTTATTTTTTTTTAAATTTTTTATTAGTTGGAGGCTAATTACTTCACAACATTTCAGTGGGTTTTGTCATACATTGATATGAATCAGCCATGGATTTACACGTATTCCCCATCCCGATTCCCCCTCCCACCTCCCTCTCCACCCGATTCCTCTGGGTCTTCCCAGTGCACCAGGCCCGAGCACTTGTCGCATGCATCCCACCTGGGCTGGGGATCTGTTTCACCATAGATAGTATACATGCTGTTCTTTTGAAATATCCCACCCTCACATTCTCCCACAGAGTTCAAAAGTCTGTTCTGTATTTCTGTGTCTCTTTTTCTGTTTTGCATATAGGGTTATCGTTACCATCTTTCTAAATTCCATATATATGCGTTAGTCATTCTATTTATTGAAGTGGTTTTAAACTATGCACAGATCTGAGTTTAAAATTGCTTTGCACGTTCATATTATTTCATAATCAGCAACTCTAGTAGGCTTTAGAAATGATTGGTAAAATCAGAGACTCCATCTATATGCCAAGTACTTATTTACCATCTGTCAGAAATGTCATCTTGGTAACATTTTTTTGTGCTCTATCCCTGGTCTACACATAAGAACTAGAGATCATAACCTGTCTAGACACAGCCTTCTGAAGTGTTCTCCTTTGCTCACACACTATCATAAAAATTGGAAGATTCTACATGGAAGTCTGGATTTCTAGATTTTCTTAAAAACCAATCAGTAGATTTTGTCAATGCTGGATCCAGATTTCTGCATGAAAAGAATAGGTTGAGTCTGAGTAGTAAATGCATTTTCAAGTGTGTTCAGAGGGTAGTTCACCACCACCAGTTCTTACAAGTTTAACCATCATACTTAACACTCTTTATTCACTTGTTATCTCATTGGCTCCATTGGCATTGGAGCTTGCCAATGTGTACTTCATAATCTGTTCACATCACACCCATGACTAACTAAGAGAAGATATAATTAAGTCTTGACATTTAGTGGTAGAAATGGGATTACCATGTATCTAAAACACTATGAGTAGTAATTTCTGACTATAGAAAAGAGGTTACAAAACTATCATTCCAAAGATTTTAATAATCATTTATTTCTAGGTTCCTGGTGGTAAAAGAAATGATGAACCTGGAAGTGAATGAATAGAAACATAGAATATGATTCACACATCCAAAATAGAAGACATAACATATTCCATCAGGTCCACATTTTAGCTTTATATTAAAATACTTGCAAGATTGTGGTTATCACTGGACTTCTGTGAAGTCTACTCTATGTAGACCTGGTGCAATAGAAAATCTGATTTGCTTATTTCCAAATGCTAATTACTTATTATATGTCAATACAGACACTATATTGTTATGTTCTAAAAGAGATGGCATATCAGTGTACACATATTTGTGGCTCATTGTGATAAAGACCACAGTAAAGACATGCTCTTGGTGATTAACAGGGATGTTTAACTTTTGGTGCCAGTAGAACATGGTGAAGTAAGACTTCTCTGAAGAGGAGCCACATTTTAGAAGAGACTTTAAACTATGCAGATAGAGAGGGTTTTCTAAGAAATGCATGTAAGTGACATCAGAGGGCCTACGGAGAGACCTGCAATTAGTTTGCAATTATTTTGGATGAAGTCATCTTAAGTTTCTTGAATTTTCTTATTTTGTGCTTATTTGTAAAAGCCTGATTTAGACAGCTATGTGTGTGCTCAGTTGTGTCAGACTCTGTGACCCCATGGGTTGTAAACCCCCAGGCTCCTCTGTCTATGGAGTTTTCCAGGCAAGAGTACCAGAGTGGGTTGCTATTTCTTACTCCAAGGGATCTTCCTGACCTAAGGATTGAACCAGCACCTCTTACATCTCCTGCACTGGCAGGCAGATTCCTTACCACTAGCACCACCTGATGTTGATAGGAGATGTATTTTATTTTTATTATAAATATTAACACATTTCTTGTTTGTAACTTTTGACAATTAGTCTGCAAAAAGCCACTGAAAGAATGAATTCACTTATTTGGAAGGATGCTGTCATGTACTTCAAAAGCATTATCATGTTACCTTGTTCTGAGAGTACTTACTTAGATCCACGTATCCAATATCCACATACATTTTAGAAAACTGAGATACCAGTAAAAAGCCAATGATTGGACCAATCATTGTTACTGCAAGCAAATTACCTAAAAACATTATAAAACATTTTTATCAGATGCCAATAATACATGGTTTTTATTAAATTTTTTAAAGTAATACTACTCAATATATTTCCCAAAATAACTTTTCATTAAATAAAAGAATGAGTTGAGGAGCACTGTTATTTCAAGTTACGCCCAGGGAAAGTAACCATAAAACCTGCTATTTTCTGTACATTACCTAAATACAAAGAAGAATGTCCTTCTTCAGCAAAATCATCGATGTAAGAAATCCCCAAGGGTCCAATAGGGGTTTCCCCAATTCCACGAAGCATATTACCCATTAGAACATATATCCACATATATGATCCAGAATCCTTTTCCCAACCTACGTAGACAAGAGAATGCTTTATTTTAAACATTAATCCTAGCATTCCTGTTAAAAACTCAACTAATGTAACCCTTTAATTATTCCATTTAAAGTGTTTTGTTCTTTTCTAATTATAAGAATGATTTATAGTCACATTACAGAATTTGACAATGTAGAGAAACACAAAGAAAACAAGTAAAATGATCCTAATCCCACCACACACAGAGAGCCACTTCTGATGTTTGTTTATATCTTTCACATTTTTAGTGAACACAAAAATATGCATAATATTCTTTATGTTCTTATAGCAGGATTTTAATGACTGCATCGTAGTGTGCTGAATAAGTTTCATTATTTCTTTAATCAATCTCTTTCCTTGTTTGTTGTTTTTGGCTGCTGAGTCGTGTCCGACTCTTTTGCAACCCCATGGACTGTAGCCCACTAGGCTCTACTGTCATGGGATTTCCCAGGCAAGAGTAGTAAAGTGCCATGGGATGCCATGATTATAATGATAAATAAATCCTTCTGTATATTCCTGATTATTTCCTTTAAGATAAAGCAATAAAAGTAGAATTGCTGATTTAAGCAGATATGCATATTTTTGTCCTTTATCATCTTAAAAATTAACCTCCAAAAGAGAAATTTATACACTCTCTATAATACATAAAATGTGGCTTTTTCCTATACCTCATTTCTTTTTTAAATTTTTAATATTTTCCTATCTAATAGGTAGCAAAATTTTTAACTAGTACTGTAATAAAATGATTTGCATTTTAGTAGGTAAACAATCTTTAATTTGTGTAATAATTTGCATTTTTCATAAAGAGTAAAATTACATTTAAATATATTCATGCCACTTCCTCTTCTTTTACATTAGTGGCATATTTTCTTTGCCAATTTCATATCAAAATATTCCTTTTTTCTTATTGCTTCTAGAAGCTCTTTATACATTAACAATGATTTTTGTCTTACATACACAAAATGAAAATGTTTTTCCTATTGTTTTTTAATAAACTTTGCTAATAGATAATATAATAGTTTGTTATAGATGTAATATAATTGTTACATTTTAGAATATTTATTTGTGACAGTAATATTCAATAGTGTGAATTCAATTCTTACCTTTTCCCACTACCTCCAGTGATGTTCTATTGGCTAACAAAGTTTGGTTAATCAAACAAGTTGGAAAACTTGATGTTGAATTCTCTGATGGATTAAAAGTGGTATCTTTAGAATACCTGTAACTGTAAGAACATTACTATATTTGCTGAATAGTTTTACTTTTCCCAGAAATGCAGAGGAATTTTCCCCTTTAACTGTACCATTATCTTCTCCAAATTATCAGGATACTCTTTGTCAGTTTCCCAGCCTACATGTTAGGAGAAGTGATAGGTAAAAGTAAAAAAGAAGTGTTTGCTAAGAAATATCTGGTAATACTACCCAGGCAAGGTAGATTATCACATTGCTGTCATCCTAAGAATTCTTCTATTCTGGTCAATGTATGAAATATCTTGGTTTCAAGTTTAAAAAAAATTGCTAAGTGCATTTATTCATCCCTTTGAATTATCTTCAAAGATGGTTACAATCTAAACTTTCAAAATTAATTTACAATCATACCGATTCACCTGCATTTTCCATCAATAATTTACCTGAATTTCTTTCATGGACACACACACACACACACTCACACGCACAGAGTCATATGCCTGACTCCTCAAAACTTAGTTTAAAAAGTTCTAGTCTATTTCAGTTTGATAAAGAAGAACTTAATTAGAACAACAGAGATGGACCTAGAATAGTACAAATGTTGTTATTTAAAAATACATGAATGGACGGAAAGGTATTGTGCTTAGTAAAATAAGTCAGGCAGAGAAAGACAAAGGACTGTATGTTTTCACTTATATGCGGAACCTAAAAAAATAAAAAGAACATATATAACAAAACAGAAACAGACTCACAGATACAGAGAACAAGTTAAGGGTTATCAGTAGGAAGAGGATTGGGGGAAGAGAGAGAGAATAGGTTAAAAGGATTAGAAGTACAAACAACTAGGCACAAAAGAAATAAGATACTAAGATGTGATGTGCAGCACAGGGAATATAGCCAGCATTTTATAAATAATGGAGTATAATCTATAAAAATAATGAATCTCTATGTTATGCACCTGTTACTATTATAATTCATCCATTATACTTCAATAAACAATATATATTAAAAATACTGAGGTACCCTGTGAGTTCCAAGGGCAACCTACTGTATGCCAGGCATTCTGTGCAACTCCAAATCACTAGAAATAAAACACACAGCTTTTGTTATCAAAATATCTTACATCCTCTAAGATAAACATATATGATGAAAGATACAAAAAGGTTAATATGTCAGGTCCCGAGTTGTTGTAAAGGAAAGAGATGATCAACTTTGCTTGGATATTGAGAAGAGTATGGATTAGAGAAAACTTCACAGTGAGGATTCCATAGGAGATGAATTTTGAAGACAGAAAGGAGTTTAACAGGTAGACAAAGAAGGAAAAGTACTCAAAGCTGTAGAAACACTATGAACAAAAGTATGACTTATAATGGCACATTTGAAAAACTCTAGACCTAGAGTGTGGTCCTCAATCATGGGAAGCCGTGTAAAATGAAACTGGGAAGATAGTCAAGGCCAAATCAATGAATTACCTGTATATGCAAATAAACCTAGATATTAATTCATAGGCAAGAGACTTTCAATACTTTGACTATACCAACAGTGAGAAATACATTTTGCATCACAATCACAATACATACATGCCCCCCCCCACAAATTTATAAAACCAAAAAGAAAGTTTCACAGAATAACTGTGTTTTCTTCTATTCTGTTCTATCCTATTCTATCCTATCATATTAGAAAATTGTTGGTCTCAATAATCTGAATTGATTTACTGATTGACAAGTTTTTCAGGATCTGAATTTTGAAAAATACTGCTCTAGGATATTGGGAGTTTTAAGTAGTAGTGAAATAATAATTGCTTTTAAAATGAACACCATAGGACTTCCTTGCTGGTCCAGTGGCTAAGACTCCAAGCTCTCAAGGCAGGGGGCCTGGGTTTATCCCTGGTCAAGGAACTGGATCTCACATACTGCAACTAAAGATTCTGCATACTGCAATGAATATTAAATATATCAAGTGCTTGCAATAAGACCCATTACAACCAAATAAATAATTTTTTAAAATAAAAATTAAAAAAAGTAAAATGAATACTGCAGTATAGAATGTGAGTTACAATGAAGTTGAGATGGGATGCAGAAAGTCCAGGCCAGAGATGATGGGAAAGAAAAAAAGGACAACTTTGACATATAAGAGGTATAAAAAGCAAGATTTGGTGACCACTGGTCATGTGTACCAAAGCAAAGAGTAAGTCTAAGATGAGATTCTTGACTTTGGTTTATCTGTGGATAAATGAATCACTGCTGAAAGAGTGAATGTGAAAAATCTGAGTTGGTTTTGGCACAGAGATAAATTCAGTTCTGAATATATGGGTGGAAAATGTTTGTAGGGTGTTAGGCTGGAGATACCCTTGAGGTGGTTGATTATATAAACCTTGAGTATAAGATAAACTCACTGTACAGTGATAGTTGCATTTAATGCATGTACTTGACACAAATCATGTAGAGCGTAAAGTGAAGAAGATTGGTAAGGGAACTTAGGCAAGACTGACCCTATGGCGTCAGAAGCATAAGGAACGGGTGGGTATGATGGAGAAACCAAAAGGAGGAAATAAATCAAGAGGGAGTACGATGATGGAAATAAGAAGGAACAGTACCAGGAAGAAGAAAGACCTTATGAAAATCAAATATAGTAATTAACATAGTAACAAAAAAGCATGGCTTTTGGCATTGATAATGAGTAAGTAATTTATATCTTTAGCAGAAACTGCTCATTGGCTCTCAGTATCCACATTCTCCCCTTTCTATGGTAACAGAATCTGGGAACTTTAGGTGGGAAATGGATGCCTGAAATAAAGTCTATTTTTCCCCAACTTTATATCTAGATGTGAGGTGTAACAAAGTTCTGGCTAGCTTGAAGCCAGTAGAAGTGTTATGCTTCTGAGGATATTTCTTAAGCCTCAGCCTGTGTGAGTTCTTTTTCTTCTTATTCTTCATCCCTTCTTCTGTCCTGTTGTAAGGAACAACATTGCCACAACTTAGACCATGATGGTCAAGGACAGTCAAGGCCTAGGTTGGCTACATTAACTTTTTATGTAAAAACTAAGCTCCTATCTTCTTTAAGCCATCACTATTTTTGGTTTTCTGCCATCAGTATCTGACTCTAATTAAAACTACACAGAGACTTAGGGAGAAGGTTCCGTGGAGGTGGTAGTGGGAAAACCCAAACTGCAGGGAGTTGAGTAGGGAAGTTGTGAGAAGCTTTTGGCAGGAAAGAGGTCTCTGCAAGAGGTCCTTTGTCTCTTCACTTTAGCAAAAGTATATCGTAACCAACTTTTAAATCAGGCACTCCATGTGCTACTCAATCTCCAGCTAAAGCACACCTTTCAAACCTTTTGATCACAAGATATCTTACCTAACCTGTCTATTCCTTCCGTAGATCAAAGAAGTAAAAATGAAGAATAAGTAATTAACGAATGACCAGATCTCTTTCCTAGTTTTCCCTTCAGTGAATAAGCTGTGTGAACAAAGTAGCCTCTAAAGAAAGATCACAAGAAATTGACAAGCCTGCCCACAGTGGGGGATGGTAACGACTTTGACCCTCTTTCTCAATGATTAACAGATCCCTTCTCTTTTCCCTTCAAAAACTTTTATGGCTAAATAGAATCACAGGAATTGATTTTGGGGGCATAGGAATCCATCTTTTCCACAGATTGTTGGCATTCTGATTAAAAGCAAAATTTTCTTTCTACCAACAATTGCCTCTCAGGTATTGAATTTTGGGTGGTGAGCAGTTGGACCTGGGGTCAGTAAATAAAGTCTTATTAAATAGTATCAAAATCTTGTAGGCAAAGACATAAAATATATGTTATAGTAAAAAGTCACAAAAAGCTTATTTATTTTCTATGAAACTGCATCTGATTTATTGCTATTCCTGTTTCAATATCAATGAGAGCCACGGTAGATAAAACAATGAGTTAATTATTATTTAGAAAATATAATCCATTTCTATACATGCTTAGTGGACATTCTTCTTAAGGGGAATACTTATTTAAAAATAAAAAACAAAATTCTATGATTAGTTTACAAGGAAATGATCATTGGTAGCATAGAGCCACTTACTATCCCATGAAGAAATGCGGTAAGGCAGTCAAAATACTTCCAGTTCCCATAATAATGCAACCAATTCCAATTAGCTTCGGTCTGTGTAATTTGGCTCCAAAGTAACTCACAAATACAATCACAAGCAAATTTCCTACAAAGAGAACAAAATTATTTTTATATGATTCATTATAGCAAACAGTAACTGAGTCCACATTTGTGTCCAAGAGAATAGAAAGCCCAGAATGGATACAAATAAAGCATAAGACATAGTATGTGCATGCCAAGTTGCTTTGGTTGTGTCGGTCTGTGCGATCCTATGAACTGTAGCCCTTCAGGCTCCTGTCTCAGTGGGATTCTCCAGGCAAGAATATTGGAGTGGGTTGCCATGCCCTCCTCCAGGGATCAAACCTGCATTTCTTAGGTCTTCTATATTGCCAGGAGAATTCTTTACTACTAGAACCATCTGGGAAGCCCATAAGATGTGCTCCAAGATCTGGTAATCTAATTAGGATAAAACTCACTTAGCTTAAGCCACTCACTATACAGTTGTATGGTATTATTAATAAATAGACTTTACTTTAGATAAGAGTGAAAGGACTTGAATTACTTGGTGATATCAATGAAGCAAAATTTCTGAAGAATTTGGAGTTGAGTCGGTTGTTTTGGAATGGAGAAAAATGGACAAAATTACTTGAGGAAAGGTATTTACTCGTGCATTTTTCATGCACTTTTAGCATTCTTTAAATTCCTATTAAGTACCTTCCATGGTCCTAGAAGCCAGAAGTACAAGAAAAAAATAAACACTGTATGGTATCTGGGCAGAGGAAAATGGGCAGAGGTGTTCAGCAACCAGCTCATAAAATAAGAGAAATAATTCAATTTCTCAATAATTCAATTGCTCAATAATTATACAAAATCTCACCAGTATTGGAGAAATCCAAATTAAAATGAAGAAAACAAAACAATATACTCAATGTTCTTAAAAAAAAATTTAACCCCCAATTCTATATCCTGTTAAACAGTCTGCCCATTTTCCTTTTCCCCCACTTTTTAATGATTTGAAGGGACTCAAAATTTATGTCTGTTTTATAGATTACATATATTTTTTTACAAGTATGCTCTTTTTCTTTGGCCATGCCATTATCTATGTGGGATCCCAGTTCCTCAACTAGGGATCGAAACACCTGCTCATTTATCTCTTTTGTCAGTGGTATGTATGTTCTTTTAGAGCAGATACCATACAGTGTTTATTCTTTTCTTATACTTCTGGCGTCTAGGACCATGAAAGATACTTAATAGAAATTTAAAGAAAGCTAAAATTGAATGAAAAATGCATTGAGTAAATATCTTTCCTCTTTCTTATAGCTGTAGGAAAAACAGCTGAAGAAGTCAACATTCACAGATAGTACATTGTGTCCTAAGAACGCATTTAAACAGCTTTGAAACTGCAGGGGGACGTGTGTTTGTGAACCTGGAAATGGGGTATGATGGCTCAGATGGTAAAGAATCTGCCTGCAATGCAGGACACCTGGGTTTGATCTCTGGGTTGCAAAGATCCCCCTGGAGAAGGGAATGACTACCCACCACAGTAATCTTGGAGAATTCCAGGGACAGAGGCGCCTAGTGGGCTACAGTGCATGGAGTCACAAAGAGTCAGACACAACTGACTAACTCTTTCACTTTTTTCAAACAGTAAGTAGACCCTAACAAATATTGCTTCAGAACTGTTCCTCCGTTCTTTAATCATCAGAATCGTATTCCTCTCTCCAAATTTTTCTTGCACTAGTGCATCTTGAGAAAAGGAAGGTTAAAACCCTGCAAAATATTAGTTTGCAGACAGTGAGCTTGTGTAAATCAGAGCTGCTTAACCTCTATACTTTTGACATTTTGGACTAGGTGATCCTTTGTTTTGGAGCTGTCTTGGGCATTGTGGGATGTTTAGAGGCATTTCTGGCCTCCACCACTAGAGGCCAGTACCATTCCCTATTCCTCAGTGATGACAACCAAAAATGTCTCCAGATACTGCCAAATTGCCACGGCAGGGGAGTGGGGATCCTTACCTCTGGTTAAGGATCAGTGGTGGAGAGCATATACGAACAGTTTTTACCTCTGCAATTCTGATTACTAAATAATCAAAATGCATACAAAACTTACCAATTTCAAAGCTTCCGTCAATTAGGCCAACAGTAGAAGATGATATGTCAAATCTCCTTTCTATTTGAGTGATGGAACTTTTCATAATGATTGCACCCAGTGACTTAGAAATAAAGCTGAGTGACAGGGCTGCCAAGAACATCTAACGAAAAGCAGGAAAGGGAAAAATGATTAATCATAAGATCACATAATGCTTATATATACACAGAATTAAAAAAGCTTCTCTTCTTTACCTAGTATTGTGTGTGTGTGCATGTGTGTGTTAAAAGCATACTCACTTTCTTCTATTTCAATTGGTACTTCTTAGTCCTTTTAACATTAACATCATTATATCCATAAAGCATCATTTTCTAACTTGATTACAGCATCAGATTATTAGAGTAGGACAAAGTTGAATTTTTCATTAGGTTAATGTCATTGGTTTCTCAGTTCAGTTCAGTCGCTCAGTTATGTCTGACTCTTTGCGACTCCATGAACCGCAGCACGCCAGGCCTCCCTGTCCATCACCAACTGCCGGGGTCCACCCAAACCCATGTCCATTGTGTCGGTGATGCCACCATCCAACCATCTCACCCTCTGTCGGCCCCTTCTCCTCCTACCCTCAATCTTCCCCAATATCAGAGTCTTTCCCAATGAGTCAGCTTTTTGCAGAGGTGGCCAAAGTATTGGAGTTTCAGCTTCAACATCAGTCCTTCCAATGAACACCCAGGACTGATCTCCTTTAGGATGGACTGGCTTGATCACCTTGCAATCCAAGGGACTCTCAAGAGTCTTCTCCAACACCACAGTTCAAAAGCATCAAATCTTTGGCCCTCAGCTTTCTTTATAGTCCAACTGCCACATCCATAGATGACTACTGGAAAAACCATAGCCTTGACTAGATGGACCTTTGTTGACAAGTAATGTCTCTGCTTTTAAACATGCTGTCTAGGTTGGTCATAACTTTCCTTCCAAGGAATAAACATCTTTTAATTTCATGGCTGCAATCACCATCTGCAGTGGTTTTGGAGCCCAGAAAAATAAAGTCAGCCACTGTTTCCACTGTTTCCCCATCTATTTCCCATGAAGTGATGGGACCGGATGCCATGATCTTAGTTTTCTGAATGTTGAGCTTTAAGCCAACTTTTTCACTCTCCTCTTTCACTTTCATCAAGAGGCTCTTTAGTTCTTCTTCACTTTCTGCCATAAGGGTGGTGTCATCTGCATATCTGAGGTTATTGATATTTCTCCCGGCAATCTTGATTCCAGCTTGTGCTTCCTCCAGTCCAGCATTTCTCATGATGTACTCTGCATATAAGTTAAATAAACACGGTGACAATATACAGCCTTGATGTACTCCTTTTCCTATTTGGAACCAGTCTGTTTGGTTCCATGTCCAGTTCTAACTGTTGCTTCCTGACCTGCATAGAGGTTTCTCAAGAGGCAGGTCAGGTGGTCTGGTATTCCCATCTCCTTCAGAGTTTTCCACAGTTTATTGTGATCCACACAATCAAAGGCTTTGGCGTAGTCAATAAAGCAGAAATAGATGTTTTTCTGGAACTCTTTTGCTTTTTTGATGATCCAGTGGATATTGGCAATTTGATCTCTGGTTCCTCTGCCTTTTCTAAAATCAGCTTGAAGATCTGGAAGTTCACGGTTCATGTATTGCTGAAGCCTGGCTTGGAGAATTTTGAGCATTACTTTACTAAAGTGTGAGATGAGTGCAATTGTGCGGTATAGCTTGAGCATTCTTTGGGATTGGAATGAAAACTGACCTTTCCAGTCCTGTGGTCACTGCTGAGTTTTCCAAATTTGCTGGCATGTTGAGTGCAGTACTTCCACAGCATCATCTTTCGGGATTTGAAATAGCTCAACTGGAATTCTATCACCACCACTAGCTTTGTTCGTAGTGATGCTTCCTAAGGTCCACTTGACTTCACATTCCAGGATTCTGGCTCTAAGTGAGTGATCACACCACTGTGCTTATCTGGGTCATGAAGATCTTTTTTGTATAGTTCTTCTGTGTATTCTTGCCACCTCTTCTTAATATCTTCTGCTTCTGTTAGGTCCATACCATTTCTGTCTTTTATTGAGCCCATCTTTGCATGAAATGTTCCTTTGGTATCTCTAATTTTCTTGGAGAGATCTCTAGTCTTTCCCATTCTATTATTTTCCTCTATTTCTTTGCATTGATCACTTAAGAAGGCTTTCTTATCTCTCCTTGCTATTCTTTGGAACTCTGCATTCAAATGGGTATATCTTTCCTTTTCTCCTTTGCTTTTCACTTCTCTTCTTTTCAAAGCTACAAAGAAGGAAATCCTATCACATGCTACAACATGGCTGAGCCTCAAAGACATGCTAATCGAAGTAAGCCAGTCACAAAGGAAGAAATACTGTATGATTCTACTCGTGTGAAGTATTTAAAGTAGCCAAAATCATAAAAGCAGAAAGTAAAAATATGGGTTCCCAAAACCGGGTGAAGACAACATAGAATATTAGTGGTTAGTAAGTATTTCAGTGTTGCAAGATGAGAAAGTCTAGAGATTTGTTGTAAACAACATGAATATACTTAACACCACTGAGCTGTACCTTTAAAAATTGGTTAAGACAATAAATTTAACAACATATGCTTTTAAAACTATAAAAAATGTATTTTCCCATTGAAAAAATGTGTGTAGGCTTCTGCTGAGAGAAGTAACATGTCCTCCTGGATAAGTTCCAACTGTCATTGTGGCTGACCGATAGAGGCATGTTACTACATAGCTTCATTTTTTCCCCCTGGAACTTCTCTTCACTTTTGTCATCCCCTGATATATGAAATTTTATACAGATGTAGAACTTCTGGTGAGCATTTCCTCCTGCATTCCTCTCCCCTACCCTTTACTAATTTTAAAGTTCTGTTCTTTTTATAAATATGTATATAACTATATATAAGTAAATCTTATAGATAGGTATATATACATATACACACTTGTGTGTGTGTGTGTGTGTGTGTGTGTGTGTGTACAGCCATGGGTGAATTTTTTAACTTATTGAGTTTGTTGCCTCTTTTCAAGAGTGGTGAAGTAAATAAATTATCTGGTGATTCTTGCCTGCCTGCTTTCTTTTACATATGGAAGCTCCCTTTCCTTGTCTTTGAATATTTAGTCTTTGGGAAGCCTTTCTGGGATGGAGAGGCAGCAGGGTGGCTCAGTGGTGAAGACTCAGCCTGCAGATGCAGGAGACCCAGGTTTGATCCCTGGGTCAAAAAGATCTCCCAGAGAAAGAAACGGTAACCTGTTCCAGCATTGAATGGACAGAGAAGCGTGGCAGACTACAGTCCACAGGGTCCAAAAGAGTCAGACATGTTGTAGTGACTAAAACAAGTTAATGGTTAATCTGCATGTGGGCCCTTCACTTCTCCATGGTGTCACCAGCCACTAGGGACACTGTTCTGCTCCATATGCCCAGGCCTCCACCCACAGTCACTTTTCCTGCCCAGGGTAGATGCCTCTGCAGTTTGCTGCTTGGACTAAGTTGGGGTGGGAGGGTAATTTGACAATCAGGTGAAATGTTAAACAAAGAAAGAGGCATTTTTTTCTCTGACAGTGAGTGGAACACACCATACAGATGCCTGCTGCTTGTCTCTGGGACCTGTCTTGATCCCATGATCACTGGCTTTTGCCTTTGAAGCATCCCTGGAGTCATGTCCATGTTTTTCCAGCTTTCTTCTCCTGCACTTGTATTAGACTGTGATTTCTTTCTTTAGCCTAATTCTTTTTCCTTCTTAGTTTTTCGAAAACTGTTTCTGATTTACAGAATGTATTTTTTCTTGTTTTCTAGCACATCCACAAGTTGCTTTTAATATCTTTTACATTTTTATTAAAATTGGTAGGGGGAGGACATGGCTTCAGCCTTATTATTCGCAGTGTGCTATATTGAACTAGAAGTCAAGTTCTACCTTTCTTCTAATAAATAGAAAAAGATGTTATGAGGCTTTTAATTAAACTCAGATCCCTGACACATTATGAGTATATACACCATAAATGGTTTTTGGTTGTTGAATAAATTGTTGCTCCCTGGTTATAAATACGGTGTAGAGTTTACATGGAGTGAAACCTCTCATTTTTTAGATTTTCAGCTTTTAGATGGAGATAATTACAATAAAATTGTTATGAAGACTAATTAAAATAATATACATAAAATTTTTGGCATGTAATAAGCATTGATAAATGTCTGATTTTATTATCACTGTGAGCTATCTTCACTCAGCTTTTGGCTGTAAATTCATTCAGTTAAATATAGAACTCTGATCATTTAGCCAAACACATGTTTTGTCAGGAACTATTTGAGCTGCTGCAGAATCAGTAATGAGCACACTGACAAAATGATTTATTGATTATTAAAGAAATACTGAGGCAAATTTTTATCTAAGTCCTGATCATCAAAGCTCTAATTGGTACAATCAAAGAGGAGGGGCTTTCAGAAAGTAACAGGACTTTATCTCATTAAAGCAGATAACAAGTGTGACCAGAAGTAAAGCTTGTCTTATACAAGAGAAGCTTTCTAAAAGTTCTGAAAAATGTCCATATTTTCAATGTCGATATTTTTGTCAATATTTTTGCAATGTCCATATTTTTGCAATGTCCATATTTTCAATCTTAAAAAGAAGATTAACTCAAAACAAAAGAGAGATTCAATAAAATCAAAATTTGTAAATTGGTTTTACAAAGAAGAAAAGAGTAACAGATGCAAACACAAGGGCTACAATAGGATTCTTCTTAAACTAGGATTTTAGAAGGATATGGAATGAGTTACTGTAGATAGATTTATAAATGTGCTTTCTTTTATTCCAACTGTAACCTGAGCTGTGAGCATTTTAGCCATGTTCCTAATGTGGGGCTGAAGTTCAGAGAAAGAATGGTATGGTAATTTTCTTAGAACATAAATAATTAAGTAATAAAAAACCAATTTCTTCAATGAAAAATATTAAAAGACTGATGCCATGAGGATAGGGAATTCAAGACTGAGAGATTTCAGAACAGAGATACAAATATTCCTAATTATCAAAAGCATTTTAAAATATCACAGGCAGAAAGACACAACGAGCCCTGAGATAAAAGGTAAAGTCGGTATTTACCTGCAATAGTGGCAGGTCAATTCTTTGTTTATTATGGCAAGAGCTCTAGAATTAAGGTCAGAAGGCAGTTCCAAGTTTCCACATTGCCTTGCGTACAGCCATAATCAACAACATAAACTCATTTGAACCTTAATTCACTTACTCAGCAAATATTAGTTGAGCAACTACAGTATGGTAATTATCTCCACTAAGCCTTGGAGTTGGAAAAAGACACAGCGTAAGAAGGGAAGCAAAAACAATTAAGACATAATAAATGCCCCCAAAGAATGAATGTCTTCCTGGTCCAATGAACTAATAATGCCAGTATAATAATGTAATGAGTACTGCGGTTGCTACACATTTATAAATCCATGAGTATGCAGGACAGTGGTTAATTCTATCTGCAGAGGTCAAAGTTCCTATAGACGTGGTAACATTTGAACGAAGTCTTTAGGGAATAAAAGAAGCTTAGAAACCAAACAAGAAATAAACATTTTAAACAAAATAGGAAACTTACAGAAAGCTCAGAGTAGTGGAAGAACACAGATCATTTGCAAAACAAAAAGAATATCTGTGGGTGAAATATAAGGATAGAAATATGCCAACTGCGGCGAGATCAATCGGCATTTTAAAATGTGACCTAAGGAAATTAAATTTTAGAGGGCTAATTCTGTAGTCATGAGGAAGATGAATTTATGGCAAAGACGTTAGTTAGGAAGCTGATTTCGGAAAGAAAGATGAGCAGAGATGGGAAGAGGGGAACAGAAGGTTACAGACATGGTTGGGAGAAGTTTAAGAGGAGAACCAATAAAATGTGGGAATAATGGAATATAAGTATTCTGATTTTGTTTAGTAGTTTGCTTCATTTTATGTAGTAATACTATTATTTGGGATGAGAAAAAGAGAAGTCTTAGGGAAGACAATGAAACCATCTCCTCACAAAGGAAATCTGAGATGTCTAAAAGTAAACTTCTACCTGATAGGCACAGGTAAGGCAGGTTTGGTGCTCAAGAGAGAGTTTTGTATGGAAGCAGTTTTGAGATTTACCAGTGGATAATTGTACAGTTAATCCATATTCAGGCTTGTTACATTAACAGCTTATTCCTACCCTACTGCACCCTAACTTTTCCATAACTCTCTCCTTTTTTTTTTCCTCAGTAAAAACCAAGATTTGTTTACATTTCCATGAATCAAATCTTATTTTTTGCATTATTCTTCTTATGTACCCTCAGCAGGCTGAGGGTGATTTTTAAACATTTAGTTCTCCAATGTAACTGAATAAGTTCCCACTGGATTGATCCTGTAAAGTCTTAGGGGAAAACAAAAAAACACCCCAAAACATAGGAGAGCAAAAACAGCTGTCAGAGTCTGGAGAGGAGTTAACACTTAAAGGAGACACCTAAGGTTCTTTTTCTTAAGGCTTTAAGGCGAGCCCACGGTTAGCATTATTCAGAAAAGTCAAAATTCTTTTAGAAAACTCACAGGACTTTTGACCTGAAGAATAAGAAAAAAGAGTTTAGATTAAAATTTAGGGGAGAGTGTTTGCTTTGGCGGCAAATATACTAAATTTGGAACAATACAGAGAAGATAAGTATGGTCCCTGCACAAGGATGACATGCAGGTTTGTGAAGTGTTCCATATTTTTTATGATGCCTCTTTAAAGTTTACGAAATATATTAAAGTGTGGATAGACAAGAGGAAATTAACATTTTGCCTGAGATTTAAAAAAAGCCTGTAGGTCATCAGTGTAATGTTCTGATCAAAATGTATATGTAAGGGCTTCCCTGGTGGCTCAGTGGTAAAAGAGTCTGCCTGCCAATGCAGGAGACACAGATTTGATCCTCTCTCCAGGAGGATCCCACATGCTTTACAACAGCTAAGCCTGTGTGCCGTAACCACTGAGCCTGTGCTTTAGAGCTTAGGAGCCACAACTACTGAGCCCAAGTGCTGCAACTACTGAAGCCTCTGTGGCCAGAGCCCGTGCCACACAACAAGAGAAGCCACTGTAATGAGAAGCCCATGAACAGAACTAGAGAGTAGCCTCCACTCACTGCAACTAGAGAAAAACGCGTGCAGCAATGAACAGCCAGCATATATACATACATTTTAGAAATGTTATGTATACACATATGATTGCAACTGTATTATCTTAACTCTCAATTTTTTATCTAAATATACCCTTGCATCAGAGGAGCCAAAGCACTTGGATCAGAAAACCTGCTTGTATTTTTGCAATAAATGTTGATCTAATCTGAAAAATAAATTCAGGGGAGAATCTCATAAAGGAGAGATCCAGAGAATGGAGGCCTTAAATTTTGTATGCAAACTGTTCAAATAATTGACCTCTGAACAATTTAAGCTACCCCAGCTAAGGATAAAGTAATTGAACTGAGATTTGAACTATTGCCTAAGAGATAGAGATTGCAATTTCAGGTCAACAAACTTAATTGCCTTGTAACACAAACAAAAAATATCAACAAACTTTGGAAGAATATAACAATGTCCAAAATTACCAACACATGAAGAGCCAGGAAAATGTAGCCAATTCTCAAGAAAATTAACAATCAACCAGGTCCAACCCTTAAATTATCTTAGTAACTAACACATATGTTACTATTGCTGGACAAGAATTTTAAAGCAACTACTCTAACTGGGCACTCTGATGTAGAGGAAAGTATCTCAAAATGAAGGAAACGAAACAGAACATTTCACACACAAAAAAAACACTGAAAAGAAGCTATAATAATGAGAAAAATGCACTATCCAAAATAATATGCATAATAAAGATGCTAATTTATACCACATCTTCTGAATAGATGTATGTGTACTCTCTTTGTAATCTGTGCTTTCCTATGACACAGATATTAGTATACATGCAAATTTTCTTAAACAGAAACTATAAACAGTCAATACATCCTTTGAAAAATGTTTGATAGCAGAGATAAAGATGAAGGTTTGCATCTGACACCCTACAGAACACTTAGTTTATCCTCATTCACTAGATATTTCTTTTTCCAATTAATGCAGGAAGGACATGAAACAATTTGTTATTATCTAGAAGCTAATATTTGCTAGGATGTATTTCAGGTATTCTACAAGTATTATTTCTAATGCTCACAAAAGCCTTGCCTGTCATGCATTTCTGTCTTCAGAATAAGAATAATAAAGTTTAGAGATGCAAAGTTATTTAACCAGAGGAGTACAGATAAAAATGTAGCAGAACTGTAGTTGAAATGCAAGTATTTCACACATGAAAAGCAAAACAGTTCTTGGATCTGATATACTCACACATTTTTCCTTCATCTCTTTATCATCCTAAATCACATCCTTGTTATCTCTCACTTGGCTTTTTTTTTTTTCTTAATGATATAGATTCTGACAGGTATAAGGTGATATCTCATCATAGTTTTGATTTGCATTCCTCAAATCATTAATGATATTGAACATCTTCCAGTGTACCTTTCTGTATCTATGTAGGTATGGCCTTTCAAAGGCCATCATATGTCTTCTTTGGAAAAATGTATTTCAGCTCCTCTGCCTATTTTTTTTTTTAACGAGGTTGGTTTTTTTGTTGTTGTTGTTAAGCTCTGTGAGTTTTTTTGATATATTTTGGATATTAACCCCTTATCTGACATAGGATTTGCAAATATCTTCTCTCATTTAGTGGATTGCCTTTTCTTTCTTTCTTTTTTGATGGTATCCTTTACTGTGCAGAAGATCTTTTGTTTGTTTATTTTTGCTTTTGCTTACCTTGCCTGAGGAGACATATCCGGAAAGTATTGCTGAGACCAATGCCAAAGAGTGCATTGCCTATCTTTTCTTCCAGTTTAATGATTTCAGTTCTTACATTTAATTCTGATCCATTTTGAGTTGCTTTTTAAAGCTGTCTGCTCCTGGACATCTGTTTTTGGGACTTTCTTGATTACTATTTTAATCTCTTCACTAATGATCAGTCTGTTCAGAATTTATATTTCTCCACAGTTCAGTCATGGAAGGTTGTATGATTCTAAGAATTTGTCCATTTTCTTTCTAGATTGTCCAATTTGTTAACAAATAGCTGTTCATAACATTCTCTAATAATTCTTTTTATTCCTGGGGTATCTGTTATTATTTCTCCTCTACAGTTCTGAGTTTATCAGTCTTCCCTCCTTTTTTCATAGTGAGTTGAGCTAAAGGTTTGTCAGTTTGCTTATCCTTTCAAAAACAAGCATTTAGATTCATTGATCTCTTCTATTGTCTTTTTTAGTCTGATTCATTTATTTCAGCTCTGATATTTATTATTTCATTCCTTCTACTGACCTTGGGCTTCATTTGTTCTTCATTTTCTAGTTCCTTTAAATGTGAGATTTTATATATATATAAAATTTGTTAAAGTAGACCTCTATTGCTAAAAAACTTCTCTCTTAATACAGCTTTTGCTGCATCCCATAAATTTTAGTATGTTATATTTTTATTTTAATCTGTCTGATTTTTTTTTCCTTTGAAGTATTCATTGAAGTTGTTCAGTAGCATATTGTTTACTCTCCAATATTTGTGATTTATCCAGCTTTGATTTATAGTTTCATGCTATTGTAATTGGGAAAAAATGTTTGATATGATTGCATTCTTCTTAAATTTAGCGTTTTGTGTCCCAACATGTGGTTCATCCTTGAGACTGTTCCATGTGCTCTTGATAAGAATGTGTATTCTGCTTCATTTTGATGGAATGTTCTAAACAAATCTGTCAAATTCTCTGGCCTAATATATCATTTAAGACTGCTGTTTCTTTGTTGGTGTTTTGTCTGGATGATGAATCCATTGATGTAAGCAGGGTGTTAAAGTCTCATTATTGTGTTGCTCTCAAATTCTCATTAAGTTTTTTTATATTTGCTTTACATATTTTGTTGCTCCTATTGTTGCATATGTATTCATCACTATTATGTCTCCTTTATCATTGTATAATGCCTATCTTAGTGCCTTGTTATTTTATTTACCTTGAAATTCATGTTGTCTGATAGATATATGGCTACACTTGCTTTTTCTATATGCTATTTGCTTGAAGTATAATCTTTTATTCATTCACTTTGAGCCCATATTTGTCCTTAGAGCTGAGATGAGTCTCCTGGAAGGAGCATATAGTTGGGCTTTATTTTTAAATCCATCCAGACTGCCTTATCTGCCTCCTGAGAAATCTGTATGCAGGTCAAGAAGCAACAGTTAGAACTGGACATGGAACAATGGACTGGTTCCAAATAGGGAAAAGAGTACTTCAAGGCTGTATGTTGTCACCCTGCTTATTTAATGTTTATGCAAAATGCATTAGGTAAAATGTCGGGCTGGATGAAGCACAATCTGGAATCAAGATTGCCAGGAGAAATATCAATAACCTCAGATATGCAGAAGACATCACCTTTATGGTATAAAATGAAGAGAAACTGAAGAGCCTCTTGATGAAGGTGAAAGAGGAGAGTGAAAAAGCTGGCTTAAAACTAAAATCATGGCATCTGTTCCCATCACTTAATGGCAAATAGATGGGGAAACAATGGAAACAGTGACAGACTATGTTCTTGGGCTCCAAAATTACTACAGATGGTGACTGCAGCCATGAAATTAAAAGATGCTTGCTTCTTGGAAGAAAAGCTATGACCAACCTAGTCAGCATATTAAAAAGTAGAGACATTACTTTGCTGACAAAGATCCATTTATTCAGAGCTATGGTTTTTCCAGTAGTCATGTATGGATGTGAGAGTTGGACCATAATGAAGGCTGGATGCAGAAGAATTGATGCTTTTCAGCTGTGGTGTTGGAAAAGACTCTTGAGAGTCCCTTGGACTGCAAGAAGATCCAACCAGTTCATCCTAAAGGAGATCAGTCCTGAATATTCATTGGAAGGAATGATGAGGAAGTTCCAATACTTTGGCCACTTGATGCAAAGAGCGGACTCATTAGAAAAGACCCTGATGCTGGGAAAGATTGAAGGCAGGAGGAGAACGAATGACAGAGAATGAGTTGGCATCACTGACTCAATGGACATGAATTTGAGTGAACTCCAGGAGATGGTGAAGGACAGGAAAGCTTGGCATGCCACAGTCCTTGAGGTCACGAAGAGTCGGACATGATTGAGTGACTGAACAATTGACAACAAAGCCACCCTGTGTTTTTTTGCATTGGTGAATTCAATTCATTTACCTTTAGGGTGATAATAGATAAATGAGGCCTTAGTACTGTCTTTTTGTCTTTTGTTTTCTGATTTGTCTATATCTCCATTTTTTTCTTTTTGTGGTTGTATTAATCATTTTAGTTTGGTAGGTTTTTTTTTTAATCAGGTTTTTCTGCTTCCTCTTTTTTATGTTTTGTGTCTCTGCTCTAGATTTATGTTTCATGGTTACCATGAGGTTTGTATAAAATATCTCAAAGACAAAATAATCCTTTTTCGGCTGATAGCACCTTATCTTCATTTGCCTATATCAGTCCCATTCTTTTCAACTTTTATGTTTCTGCTATCTCAAATTATCCTTTTTTATGTTGTGAGTTTGTTACCAATTTAAGGAGGTACAGTCATTTGTATTACTTTTTTCTTTAACCTTTATTCTATAATGAAGTGTTTAAAATTCTATTCTGATATGTAGTTGCAATTTTTAGACTCTATTTATCACCTTCAGTTCAGTTCAGTCCAGTCACTCAGTCGTGTCCGACTCTTTGCAACCCCATGAATCGCAGCACGCCAGGCCTCCCTGTCCATCACCAACTCCCAGAGTTTACCCAAACTCATGCCCATCGAGTTGGTGATGCCATCCAGCCATCTCATGCTCTGTCATCCCCTTCTCCTCCTGCCCCCAATCCCTCCCAGCATCAGGGTCTTTTCCAGTGAGTCTCAGTTTTATATACCTTTGACTTTTTGTTTTTGGTAAAAGACTTTTTGTTTCTGTTAAAAGAGTTTCAGTGTTTCTCATAAGGCAGGTCTAGTGTTGATGAAGTCCTTCCACCCTAGTTTGTCTTGGAAACTCTTAATTTCTCCTTCATATCTGAATGACAACTTTCTAGACGTTATCATTAGCTAGCTAAGATATTTTTGGCTGACAGTTTTTTTTCATTTTGAAAATGTCATTCCACTCTCTCCTGGCCTGTAATTTCTATAATTTAGGAAACCGTCTTTCCTTTGTAGGTTACCCTCTATTCCTTCCTAATTGCCTTTAAAAGTCTTTTTGTCACTGACTTTTTTTTTTTTTTTCTTGTCACTGACTTTTGATAGTTTTAATATAATGTGTCTTAGAGAACATCTTTTTGTGTTGAAGTAATTAGGTATCCTCTTAGGTTCATAGAGAATGAATATTCTTTGTTGCATTTCCAATTTCTGCCCCACATTTGGGGAGTTCTCAGCTGTTGTTTCTTTAAGTAAGCTCTGTTCTCTTTTCCCTCTCTTCTTCTGGGATACCCATTATGATAATATTTCCCTTCATAAAAGAGTCAGGTATTTCTCAAAGAATTTCCTCATTTTCTTATGTCTTAATTATCTCTCCTCCTTTATCTATATCATTTCTAGATTTCCACCTTTCAGCTTGCTAATTCTCTCTCATATTGTCTGCTCTATTTTTAGCACCTACTAATGCATTCTTCATCTTGTTTATTGAGTTTTCCAGTTCCAGAATTGCCCTCTCTCTCTCTTTTTTTGTTAAGAATTTTGATCCTTTTTAGTAAAGTATCCCTTCTGTTCATTCATTTTATTCCTGCGCTTATTGAATTGCCTTTCTGAGTTTTCCTGTAACTCATTCAGTTTCTTCATGACATTTTGGATTCTCTATCAGTTAGATCACTATACTCTGTCACTTTAAGAAAATTGTCACCTTGTGACTCTGAGATCGTGGATGCCTTGCTGCTGTCAGTGTCACCACGTAGGTCACTGGAATGGCAGGATCTCCTTCAGCACAAAGACTTCTTGACCACAGAGAGAGGGAAAGCATAGACTGGAAGCTGGGTTTTCAAGTGCCTCTGCTGTGTTCAGGGTTATCAGATTCATGGGTGTACCTATTGTGGGTGGGAGGTGTGGCTCAGAGTTGTAGGCACCTCCCAGAATAGAGGAAATCATCACAGACCCTGTTGCCGTTATTGCCCAATTTCCTATGGATTCGGACATTGCTATGCCTGAGAGGCTGGAGCTATGTGCACTGCTTCCCCTGAGGCAATTAGATTCTCTGAGGCTATTGGCTCAGCAGCCATAAATGGGGGTCTGGGATCATAGGAACTGCCTCTCCTGTCCCCCATTCCACCTCTTCTATGTATTCCAGTCCACTCAACTTTGGATGTACAGATGCATGGATTCTCTGGCATCCTGGTGTGTTGTGCAGAGTCAGCTTTGCTAGGCAGTGGATGTTCTACTGGTTGGAGATTTAAGGGGATGGAAAAAGGGAGACTCTCACTTTACCATGATTTTAATGTCACCCAATTAGTCTTGCTTTCAGAATATTTGTAATCTAAAATTGGGCTTGCCCAATGGCTCAGTGGTAAAGAATCTGGCTGCAATGTGGGAGACACAGGAGATGCAGGTTTGATCCCTGGGTCAGCAAACTCCCCTGGAGGAAGAAATGGCAACTCGCTCCAGTATTCTTCCCTAGAGAATTCCATGGACAAAGGAGTCTGGTGGGCTTCAGTCCAAGGGTTGTGAAGAGTCGGACACGACTGAACAAATGAGTACACACATAATCTCAAATCACTGTGCTATTTGTATTATTGAGACAAATTTATTGTTTTCTTCTAAGCTTTAAATTGTATAATTTCTGAGAAGAATTCCTAGCTAGAATGCTTTGTGAATGGCATTATTATTAGACCTTAGTTTCCATAAGGTTTAGTCTAATTTTTAAATGAATCTTGGACCTCAAGGAGATCAAACCAGTCAATCCTAAAGGAAATCAGTCCTGAATATTCACTGGAAGGACAGATGCTGAGGCTGAAACTCCAATACTTTGGCCACTTGATGTGAAGAACTGACTCACTAGAAAAGACCCTGAGGCTGGGAAAGATTGAAGGCAGGAGGAGAAGCAGATGACAGAAGATGAGATGACTGGATGGCATCACTGACTCAATCGACATGAGTTTGAGCAAGTTTCAGGAGTTGGTAATGGACAGGAGAGCCTGGGGTGCTGCAGTCCATAGGGTCACAGAGTTGGATGCAACTGAGCGACTGAACTGAACTGACCTGAAGTATTATTGATTAAATATGCTACTTCCAAACAAGATTGGAATACAATTTATTGATATGTTTCAGAAAAATTAAGTTCTTGATATACTGTATCTCTTTTTTTTTTTTAACCCTGACTTTATTTCGTATATGGACTTTATATCTTATAATTCCCCTCTTCTTTCTTCTAATATCCCCTACCCACTACTTTGTTTCTCTTAGCAAAGGTAGAAAATTATTCATGGATTACCTGGTATGCATGTGATGCAAGAAAAAAGAATGTATTTTGCAATCAGATCTAGATCCAGTTGTCTTGTTTTTAATTTCCTAACCCAACAAAGATGAAAAAAATTACACAGTTCACTGAACTTCAGTTTCCTAATCGATTAAAAGATAATACAAAATAGTTAGGTTATTTATTTTATAGGGTCATTGTAAGGTTCAAAGGAAATTATGTTCATGAGCTCATGGATGTGTTTGTGAAAGTTTGTCAATGCACCAAATGTATGTAATTTGCAAGGTCATTATAGATTTATTCTCTTTTTTCTTTTTATTAACATGACTTGTTTTTAAAGCTTTGCTCCATTCACACTCTGCAAATATATATATTTTTCTTTGCACTAGTGGAAGAAGAGTGTTAAATGTCAAAGCCTTTCCTACCACCCTCTGTAAGACATATCATAACCAAGTTAGAATCATTTGTATTATAGAGTTAAAAATATTAAAAAGAAAAAATATTATAAAGTGCTTATCTAATACCTGGGCTTCCCTCATAGCTCAGTTGGTAAAGAATCCACCTGCAATGCAGGAGACCCAAGTTTGATTTCTGGGTTGGGAAGATCTGCTGGAGAAGGGATAAGCTACCCCCTCCAGTATTCTTGGGCTTCCCTTGTGGCTCAGCTGGTAAAGAATCTGCCTGCAATGTGGGAGACTGGGTTGGGAAGATCCCCTGGAGAAGGGAAAGGCCAGTATTCTGGCCTGGAGAATTCCATGGACTGTATAGTCCATGTGGTCGCAAAGAGTTAGGCACAACTGAGTGACTTTCACTTCACTATCTAATACCCAGCCCAAAGATTTAATTTTTATTAAATATTAACCTTATGTTTTAAAAAAATATTTTGATGTGTTTTAATGTGTTTGATGTCTTTGATTTTGATCTCTTTGATTGAATTTTGCTTTATGTAATTTTAATACATTGGGAAAATCACTTAAAATTTTTTTGATATTTGATATATTTCTTCTTTTTTCCATTATGTACTAATTACAGGCAATTGTATTGCCTTAAATATCACTTTGGAAAATTATCTTGTGGCTAATTCCTTTTTTTTTTAAACAGATTTTATCATTTTAAATTTCTTTTTTATCTGTGCATTTGATTTGATTAATTTCTGCCAAATTCTATATATTCATTGTCATAATCCAGAGCTTTTGGTAATATACTGGTTGTTGCCTATGTGATTAGTTTTAGTGCCTACCAATTGTAAAAAGCTTTATGAAAATTTGAACTTCTTTTGGCATAAGCTATTTCCTTAATTATTTAAATACATATGAATGCTGGGAGGAAAAAATGATAAATAAATAATTTAAGAATATCTATGTAATGTGCCACACTAAGGCACTGTATGAAAAATTATGGATGGAGGTTTGTGACATTGTATAGGAGGCAGTGATCAAGACCATCCCCAAGGGAAAAAAAATGCAAAAAGGCAAAGTGGTTATCTGAGGAGGCCTTACAAATAGCTGAGAAAAGAAGAGAAGCAAGAGGCAAAGGAGAAAAGGAAAGATATACTCATTTGAATACAGGGTTCCAAAGAAGAGCAAGGAGAGATAAGAAAGCCTTCCTCAGTGATCAATGCAAAGAAATAGAGGAAAACAATAGAATGGGAAAGACTAGAGATCTCTTCAAGAAAATTAGAGATACCAAGGGAACATTTCATGCAAAAATGGGCACAATAAAGGACAGAAATTTTATGTACCTAATAGAAGCAGAAGATATTAAGAAGAGGTGGCAAGAATACACAGAAGAACTATACCAAAAAGATCTTCATGATCCAGATAACCACAATGGTGTGATCACTCATCTAGAGCCAGACATCCTGGAATGCAAAACCAAGTGGGTCTTAGGAAGTATCACTACAAACAAAGCTAGTGGAAGTGATAGGATTCCAATTGAGCTATTTCAAATCCTAAGAGATGATGCTGTGAAAGTGATGCACTCAATATGCCAGCAAATTTGGAAAACTCAGTGGTGGCCACAGGACTGGGAAAGTTCAGTTTTCATTCCATTCTCAAAAAAGTCAATGCCAAAGAATGTTCAGACTACCACACAATTGCACTCATCTCACACGCTATCAAAGTAATGCTCAAAATTCTCCAAGCCAGACTGTGAACTTCCAGATGTTCAAGCTGGTTTTAGAAAAGGCAGAGGAACCAGAGATCAAATTACCAACATCTGTTGGTTCATCAAAAAAGCTAGAGAGTTCCAGAAAAGCATTTACTTCTGCTTTATTGACTACCCCAAAGTCTTTGTGTGGATGACACCAAACAGTGGAAAATTCTTCAAGAGATGGGAATACAAGACCACCATACCTGCCTCCTGAGAAACCTGTATGCAGGTCAGGAAGCAACAGTTAGAATTGGACATGGAACAACAGACTGGTTCCAAATAGGGAAAGGAGTACGTCAAGGCTGTATATTGTCACCCTGACTATTTAACTTATATGAAGAGTATATCATGCAAAATGCTAGGCTGGATTAAGCACCAGCTGGAATCAAGATTGCCGGGAGAAATATCAATAACCTCAGATATGCAGATGACACCACCCTTATGGCAGAAAGGGAAGAAGAACTAAAGAGCCTTTTGATGAAAGTGAAAGAGGAGAGTGAAAAAGTTGGCTTAAAACTCAAAATCCAGAAAACTGAGATCACAGCATCTGGTCCCATCACTTCATTCCAAATAGATGCGGAAACAATAGAAACAATGACAGACTTTACTTTCTTGGGCTCCAAAACCACTGCAGATGGTGACTGCAGCCATGAAATTAAAAGACACTTGCTCCTTGTAAGAAAAGCTATGACCAACACAGACAACATATTAAAAAGCAGAGACATTATTTAGCTGACAAAGGTCTGTGTAGTCGAGGCTATGATTTTTCCAGTAGTCATGTATGGATGTGAGAGTTGGACTATAAAGAAAGCTGAGCACCAAAGAACTGATGCTTTTGAACTGTGGTGCTGGAGAAGACTCTTGAGAGTCCCTTAGACTGCCAGGAGATCCAACCAGTCAATCCTAAAGGAAACCAGTCCTGAATATTCATTGGAAGAACTGATGCTGAAGCTGAAACTTCAATACTTTGGCCACCCGATGTGAAGAACTGACACCTTGGAAAAGACCGTGATTCTGGGTAAGATTGAAGGCAGAAGGAGAGGGGTACGACAGAGGATGAGATGGTTGAATGGCATCACCAAATTGATGGAAATGAGTTTGTGCAAGCTTGGGGTTTGGTGATGGAGAGGGAAGCCTGGTGTGCTGCAGTCCATGGGGTCACGAAGAGTTGGACACGACTGAGTGACTGAACTGAACTGAAGGCACAGTATAATTAAAATAAAATGAAAGACAGAGAACTTTTTACAATCAAGAGAAGAGAAACTTGTCATAGAAAGAGGAACCCCAGAAGACTAAGAGCAAGTTTTTCAGCATAAACCTTATAAGTCATGAGAAATGGAATGATATGTTAAAAGAACTCAGAAAAAAGCAAAACAAACCATACCATCCAAGAATACTATATTGAACAAAAGAAACCTTCCAGATGAAAGAGAGGTAAAGACTCTCCCAGACAAACCAAAGCTGAAGGAGATCATCAACACCAGACTTCCCTTATAAGAAACACTAAAGGGAGTTCTTCAAGTTGAAATTAAAGAATACTGGACAGTAACATGATAGCAGAAGAAAGCATGAAACTTGTTAGTGAGGTAGACATAGAAACAAATACAAAATACTGCATTACTATAATAGTAGTGGGCAAATCAGTTTTGATTCTAGTGTGAAAATTTAATGACAACAATATTTTAAAAAATTATAAAAAATATTTTAAAAGATAGTATATGTAGATGTAAACTGTGACAATAATAATGTAAAGTATAAGAAAGGGGAGAATTTAATATGTAGAGCTTTTCTGCTATCAAATTTGTTGTTATCAGCTATATAACTGTTATAGATATGGAGTCACAAAAGGCCCCAATCTGCCAAAGCAGTCCTGAGGAAAAAAGATCAAAGCTGGAGTGTCACTCTACCAGATTTTAGACAACGGTACAAAGATACAGTAACCAAAACAACCTGGTGCTACCACAAAAAACAGATACACACACCAACAGAACAGAATAGAGCCTAGGAAAAAACCTCGCATATCTATGGTCAATTAATCTACAATAAAGGATATGAGAATATACAATGGAAAAAAGACAAATCTCTCAACAAGTGGTGTTGGAAAAAAATGAACAGTTACATGTAAGACAATGAAATGAGTACATTTCCTCACACTAAATGTGTGTGTATGCAATGGAATATTACTCAGCCGTTAAAAAGAATTCATTTGAATCAGTTCTAATGAGATGGATGAAACTGGAGCCCATTATACAGAGTGAAGTAAGTCAGAAAGATAAAGACCAATACAGTGTACTAATGCACATATATGGAATTTAAAAAGATGGTAACGGATAACCCTATATGCAAAACAGAAAAAGAGACACAGATGTACAGAACAGACTTTTAGACTCTGTGGGAGAAGGCGAGGGTGGGATGTCCTGACAGAATAGCATTGAAACAAGTATACTATCAAGGAGGAAACAGATCACCAGCCCAGGTTGGATGCATGAGACAAGTGCTTAGGGCTGGTGCACTGGGAAGACCCAGAGGGATGGGATGGGGAGGGAGATGGGAGGGGGGATCAGAATGGGGAACACATGTAAATCCATGGCTGATTCATGTCAATGTATGGCAAAAACCACTACAATATTGTAAAGTAATTAGCCTCCAACTAATAAAACTAAATTTAAAAAATGTGTGTATGTATATATATATGTATATATATACACAACTCAATATGGATATATATATATATATATATATATATATATATACACACACACAACTCAATATGGAATAAAAAGCTGAATGTAAGACCTGAAACCATAAGACATCTAGCAGAGAACATAGGCAGAACACTGTTTAATATAAATTGCAACAATAATTTTTTTGGATCTGTCTCTTAAGCTAAAAAATTTCAAGCAAAAATAAACAAAGGAGATATAATTAAATCTAAAAGTCTTTGCACATCAAAGGAAGCCCTGGATAAAAAGAAAAGATAGTCTATAAGATTTGAAAATCATATGACTGGCAAGGTATTAATACCCAAAATACATAAATAGCCTATACAACTCAATATTTTTAAAAAAATAATTAAATAATTGGCAGAAGATCTGAATAAACATTGTCCAAAGAAGACATACAAATGGCCAACAGACACATGAACAGATACTCAACATCAATAACAGATAAATGCACATCAAAACAACAAGTGTAAGATATAACCTCACACTTGTCAGAATGGCTATCATCAAAACAACTACAAATAATAAGTGTTGGTGATGATGTGGAGAAAAGAGAGCACTTGTACACTGTTGATGGGAATGTAAATTGGAGCAGACACTTAGAGTATGGAGGTTCCTCAAAAAACTAAAAATACAACTAATATATGATCCAGCAATTCCACTCCTGAGTATATATCTGGAAAAATCAAAGACACTAATTTAAAATGATATATGCACCCCAATGTTTATAGTAGGGCTATTACTCAACCATAAAGAAGAATGAAAATCTCCCATTTATAGCGATGTGAATGGACCTAGAAAATATGATTTGATAAAAACAAATACTGTATGATATCACTTACATGTGAAATCTAAAAATTAATACAAACAAAGGCTTTTTCTGTATAGCAAAACAGAAAGAGACACAGATACAGAAAAAGAACTAGTGGTTTCCAGTGGTGAAGGGGAAAAGAGGAAGGACACAATTAGGTGTATGAAATTAAGAGATACAAACTGCTAAAATAGACAAGCATTAAGTCTTCCCTGATGGCTCAGATGATAAAGAATCTGCCTGCAATTTAGGAGACCTGGTTCAATCCCTGGGTCGGGAAGATCCCCTGGAGATGGGAATGGCTACCCACTCCAGTATTCTTTCCTGGAGAATTCCATGGACAGAGGAGCCTGGTGGGCTATGGTCCATGGGATTGGGGATTGCAAAAAGTCAGACATGACTGAGTGACTAACAATTTCACTTTCAAGGATATAAGATATAGCACAGGGATTTACAACCGTTATCTTGTAATAAGTTCTAGTGTAGTATAGTCTGTCAAAATACTGAGTCTCTATGCTATATACCTGAAACTAATATAATATTGTGAGTCAACTGCACTTCAATTAAAAAACTAAAATTTAAAAAGAAGCAAGACTCAACTATCCCCTATGTATAAGACTCTCACTTTCTTACTTTAGAACTAAAGACACACAAAGACTGAAAGTGAAGTGACAGGAAAAGCTATTCCACGAAGTAGGTAGCCAAAAGTGGTTGTATTTACTTCAGAAAAAATAGATTTTAAGTAAAAATGTCACAAGAGACAACAGAAGACATTAATATTAAAAATAAAAGAGTCAATTGACCAGGAAGATTTAATAAATATCTCTATCTTTCTATCCCCAACATCAGAGTACCTAAATATATAAACACTGAATGGAGAAATAAACAGCAATACAATAATAGTAGAAATTTGAATACCTCATTTTAAATAGTAAATAGAATTAATAAAGAAATGGATAACTTGAACAACATTTAGACCAAATTGACCTAAAAGACATACACAAAACATTCCACCCAACACTAGCAAAATACATATTACTTTCAAGTGTACACATATCTTTGCATTTTTGCCACAAGATAAATTTTAACAAATCTAGGAAGATTGATCTCATCCCGAGTATCTTTTCTATCCACAATGGAATGAAACTAGAAATCAATAGCAGGGTAAAAACTGGAGAATTCACAAATATGTGAAAACTTACAACACCCTCTTGAACAACAGTAGATCAAAGAATGCTAAAAAGAATTTAGAAAATACCTCAAGACAAGCAAAACTGAAATCACAACATACCAAAACATATGGGATGTACACATACAGTACTAAGGAGGAATTTCATAGTGATTAGTGCCTAAAAATAAAATGAAGAAAGATCTCAAATCAGCCATCCAGCTTTACATTTCAGTGCGCTGGAGGGACGTGGTTTCATTCCCACACACACGACAAGGTGATGGCAACCTGGCCAAAGCACGTACGATTGCTGGCATGTCCCATGCAGCATGTTTGGAGAGCAGTTTTGAGTTAGCAAGATGGCCTTGTGTACAAAGTATGTTAATTGCTGTCCAATAATAAAGCTCAGGGAAGCAATAAAAATAATGGTTCAGTTCAGTTCAGTTCAGTCGCTCAGTCATGTCCGACTCTTTGTGACCCCATGAATCGCAGCACGCCGGGCCTCCCTGTCCATCACCAAGTCCCGGAGTTTACTCAGACTCATACCCATTGAGTCGGTGATGCCATCCAGCCATCTCATCCTCTGTCATCCCCTTCTCCTCCTGCCCCCAATCCCTCCCAGCATCATGGTCTTTTCCAATGAGTCAACTCTCCGCATGACATGACCAAAGTACTGGAGTTTCAGCTTCTAGCTACTAATAGTACTATACACCAGATGTTCTACTGTTGTACTTCTATTAGTGGATTTATTTCTTAGCGTAATTCTGTCAGTCAGATGCTATTATTTCCCTTTCACAGATGAAAAATCTTAGATACAGAGAGGATAAATGACTTCCTCTAGGAAAAAAATATATTTACAGGTGTTGGAGATTAGGACCTGGGCCTCTTTGCATGCCATTACTCTGCCTAACTATGAATATGTTAGGTAACATGGTAAGGGGATATTAAGTTTGCAAATGGAGTTAAGGTTGCTAACCAGATGACCTTGAAGAGATTGTCATATGTTCTCTTTGTTAACTCAGTGTAATCCCAAGCATCCTTTAAGCATGGATGAGAGAGTAGAAAATTCAACACCAATGTGATGCAATGTAACAAATATTTGATTGACCATCACTAGCTTTGAATACAGAAGAAAGCTATTAAAGTTTCTAGAAACTGGAAAAGACAAGGAAATTAACTTTCCTCTAGAGTCTACAGGAAGGAACACAACCCTATCAACACCTTGGGTTTAGCCCAATGAGACTTATTTCAGACTTCTCGACTTCAGAATTGTATGATCATTACACAGCTGTAATAAATTTGTGTCGTTTTATTCCATTAAGGACATAGATATGCACACACACCTATACATATGTGTGCATTTGCATGTCAGTGTCAAGTGGTGAAAAATGCTATGAAAAAAAAATCAGTTTGGTTGAAGAGTTATGGATAGCAAATGTTATCTGTATATATGGGTGATATATGAGATATATATATATATATATATATATATATATATATATATATGTATATGTATATAATACCACTGTTTATATGGGGTGGTCAGGGATGAGATAATGTTTAAACAGAGATTTGAGTGAGATGAAAGTGCAAGATATGGAGTATAACATTTCAGATGAAGAAACAGTAAGTACCAGTTTCTCCAAGTCAGAAGTGCACTTTGCATCTTGGGAAATAGCAATAGGACAGAGGCAATGAGCCAGAGGAAGACTGTGGGATAGGGATTCTGTTGGTGGATACAAATGGGATAGTTATCCTGATGATTTCTGGAAAAGGAATGGGAATGAAGGTAGACTGAGACAACTTTTACTTTTGCCCTGTTATTTATATTTCTTTGAAGATGATGCATTACTTTTAAGCTTTTAAAGAATTTTCATTATAACACAGCAGTACAAGAAATCTGGAGTACAGAAACAGGTATAAAGATGAACAGCGTACGGGCAGGGTTTTTATAACCTACGTGGTTCTGCTCAAAAATTGAGGGAAAGGAGTAAGAAAGAATCAAACCATGCTGTTGTTTGTTATTCAAGATTATTTGCTATCTATTTGCACTTTTACACATTCTACATGCTGAGTCTATATACACACCTCAGAAACAACATGTGCATTTGTATGTGTGTGGGCACATATGTTTGCTTGAAGCTGAATTATTTGGTATGAAGGGGAATATTTGGAAGTATAGAATGACAAAGATTATTTAAAAATCCATTTATAAATCCATGCTTACCAGAACATCTTGAGGGTACTAATATTATGGAAACTCATAAATACTTTAGCAACATGGAGTACAATTGAGATCATGGGATTTCAGACTGCCTGAGTTCAGACCTTGAATCCAGCACTTACCAGCTTAGGGACCTAGAGAACGTCATTCAACCTCTTAAAAAAGAATTTTTTTTTCCCATGTGAAAAGGGATATAATAGCACATGGCTGACTGAATTGTGATAATTAATACACCCACTAGTAAAACTAAAACAGGCTTCCTTGGTGGCTGCATGATAACAAATCCACCTGCAATGCAGGAGATGCTGGTTCCATCCCTGGGTTGCGAAGATCCCCTGGAGGAGGGCGTGGCGACCCACTCCAGTATTCTTGACTGGAGAGTTCCGTGGACAGAGGAGCCTGGCAGCCTACAGTCTGTAGGGTCACAGAGTCAGATAACAACTGAAGCACCTGAGCACACAGACACGGAGAACTGAAACACTAGGACAGAACTTCCCTGGTGGTACAGTGGAGAAGAATCTTGCCAGTGCAGGGCACACGGGTTCAGTCCCTGGTCTGGGAATGTTCCACATGCCGTGGAGCAACTAGGCCCATGCACAACTACTGAGGCCCATACACCTAGAGCCGTCCTCTGCAACAAGGGAAGCCACCGCATTGAGAAGCTCCATCTGCCATAACCAGAGAAAGCCGGCACTGCCAGTGTTCAGTTCAGTTCAGTCGCTCAGTTGTGTCTGACTCTTTGTGACCCCAAGGACCGCAGCACATCAGGCTTCCCTATCCGTCACCAACTCCCGGAGTTTACTCAAATTCATGTCCATTGAGTTGGTGATGCCATCCAACCATCTCATCCTCTGTCTTTCCCTTCTCCCACCATCAATCTTTCCCAACTTTCCCATCTTTCCCTATCTTTCCCATCAACTCGTTTCCAATGAGTCAATTCTTCGCATCAGGTGGCCAAAGTACTGGAGTTTCAGCTTCAGCATCAGTCCTCCCAATGAATATTCAGATTGATTTCCTTTAGGATGGACTGGTTGGATTATTACACCTCCAATGTAACCAATAAAAAACAAAAAATAAAATACTAGAGTAGTGTCTTGCATAACAGTAAGGGCTCAATATACTATTTTTGTGATTGCTTCTCTGGTCTTTATTATTGGACTGCAATTAACATGCTTTATACACACTGATGACTTGCTAACTTGAAGCTTTTCTACAAATATGCCGCAAGAGACTACACAGGCAACTTTATTTGCTTTAGGTGGTTTGTTGTCATTTGAATACATGTGCAAATGAAATCACTATAACTGTCCATGTTTAAAAGCAAAATAATCCAGCACATCATACTACCCCTTGACAATACAGTTGTTCCAAATGCATTAGCCAGTAGCTTCTCCTGGTGACTGCTTCTTGGCTTAAATATTACTTAAATATTTCATCAGAATAGACTTTACCAGTAATCTCTAAAAAACAAACAGACCTCATGTTCCCTGGACAAAGTTAAAAAATACCTTATATAACATGATTGCAATTGAGTTTAATCTCTGGTCTTTATTCAACTAGATAAAGCTATAACTTTGAAGAAAACATTTTAAATAATGATTAGGCTCCTCTCTCATGGGATTCTCCAGACAGGAATACTGGAGGGGGTTGCCATGCTCTCCTCCAGGGGATCTTCCTGACCCAGGGATCAAACCCGCATCTCTTTTGTCTCCTACATTGGCAGGCAGGTTCTGTATTACCACTAGCACCTCCTGGGAAGCCCTATGGGGGTTTAAAGGCTTTATTACCATGTGTAAAATAGATAGCCAAGGGGAATTGGCTGTCTGGCTCAGGAAACTCAAACAGGGGCTCTGTATCAACCTAGAGGGGTGGGATGGGGAGGGAGATGGGAGGGAGGTTCAGAAGGGAGGGGATATATGTATACCTGTGGCTGATTCATGTTGAGGTTTGACAGAAAACAACAAAATTCTGTAAAGCAATTATCCTTCAATAAAAAATAAATTAAAAAATGGCTTTGATTCAAGAGTTTTCCATTTACAATCTAGATGACTTCATGCATACTTCTCCATTTCCCTTTGTCTTAGTTTCCTTATTACTGTGCTCAAGGATTGCTTTTCCCTGTCTGCGAAAATCCCAATACAGTCTATATCATTCAGTGTTTCACTGTTTTGTGACAAAAGCAAGATACAGGATTATCACTTTTATCCATTGCATACAGAAAAATTAACTGACCATCTCAAGTCATCAACTAGGCTTTTGGGCCAGGTCTTTTAGTTATTACAGATCTCTTTCCCATCAGACTATATTATTTAAATTAATAGAGCAAAATTTCTATTTTTTTAATTAAATAGGTCAAGACCACAAAGTGATTCACAAGACTGATAAATCTTCTCTGTCAATAGGTCACATATAAGATTTTTTAAAAAATATATTATCCGTTATACAAAGACTACTTTTATTCAAATCATATTTTTTATAAGTACCTTTTGTTCCATCAGGAATGAAGAGAGGATACCAAAATCTTTCTAAATTTTCAACATTAATAAATTCTAAGCCAGAAATATCACCAAATAAATATTTTTTCTGATTTAAAGACTGATGTATACCAAGATAAGTATCATTCTATATTTTAAGGTATGCTTCTTTCAAAAACTCTAATTTGAAATATAATGTTCTTTAAAAAGACTGGCTGCCTTTTCTTGAAATAAAAATTCTCCCTTTACTTATTTTGGTTTGAAAATATAAAACTCATTCCACCTTGAATCCATTGCAGCAGTTTCTAGTTTTCTTTTTCTCAGAAGGTTGTGCCTCTGCTGTCTTATCCGAATGATGATTTTGGTCCATCATTGAATTGCATATATCATGTGAATGTTTTCAGTTGTTGTTGATATTTAGTTCAAAATGATCACCTTTTGAAAGAGAAAAAGTATGTTTTATTTCACATTAACAATTCAGAAATTAGAAAAACGTCACGGTCAACATCCATCAATCAATAGTTCCACAAATATTCAGGTAGGATTTATTATGTCTTGATGAGGCAGAAATTGCTAGACAGTCTAAGACTCTGAGACCTTGGTTCTTTTTTAATTTCATTTTTTTCCTCTTCCCAAGTAAGCATCTCACTCTTTGTTCCAATTACCAGGCATTCAGAGGAATGCCTCCTTGGCCTGGAGGGTCATAAAACTATTCAGACCAAGGATAAGACAATCATTACCTGCTGTCCAATTTATCAAGTGGGGGATCCCCCCAAAACTCCAAGAAGACCATTAGCTCTTAAACATACCTTTCGTTACTAAATAATGGTCTGGGGTCTTGAGAAACGGTTGAGGGATGGCATCACAATGTCTAGAGAAACTGAGAAATGTGCGATCCAAAAAAGCCATAAAAATGACAAACTGGACTTTGCGACACTCAAACTGATTGGTCAAAAACGATGTATATTAAAGTCACGAGCCAACCAAAGATATACAGTTTGATACTAGTAAAGATACAAAACTGCTGTAATCCCTGCCTTCTGGGGGCTCTTCACCCTCTCTCAGTGTCTATGCTGTGAGCTTTGTATCTCTATCCTTTAAAATAAACTTTGCCTGTGTGAGTGTTTGCAAGTTTGCAGATTTCATTCTTTGGCTCCATGAACAGAACTCGGGGTCATGTTTCACTGAGCACTGAAACGCAAAATGAAGGGGAAGCACAAATACACGCACACACACACACACACACACAAATTTCTAGTTTTAGTGAGATTATAATTTAGGAAGATAAGTTTATAGAGGGAAACTTGAGTCAACAAATAAGGTAAAATAGAGTCATATGCTAGATTAGATTCAATAAATTATTAAAAATATCTATTAGAAATAAAATGTGGGGACTTTCCTGATGGTACAGTGGATAGGAATCCACCTGCCAGTGCAGAGGACATGGGATTGATCCTGGTTCAGGAAGATTCCACGTGCCACAGAGGAATTAAGCTCACACCACAACTATTGAGCCTGTGCTCTAGAGCCCTCGAGCAGCAACTACTGAGCTAGGAAGAGTAGTCCCTACTTGCCACAACTAGAGAAAATCTGTTCACAGCACAGCCAAATAAATATTTTTTTAAAAGAGAAAGAAAATTTTCTTACATTTTCTGCATATCTACATTACAAAATCTAGGAAGACAAATGTATGTTTAATTCATCTTTGCATACTCAGTCGTGTCTGACCCTTCGCGACCCTATAGACTGTAGCCCACCAGGCTCCTCTGTCCATGGAATTGTCTGTGAAGAATACTGGAGTGGGTTGCCAATTTCTTCTCCGGGGAATCTTCCCAATCTGGGGATCAAACCCACATCTCTTGCCTCTCCTGCACTGGCAGGCAGATTCTTTACCTCTGAGCCACCTGAGAAGCTCTTAATTCATCTTCATGTCTTTACAAAGTGTCAAACACTGCCTTCCACACAGTAGATAGTCAAAATGAGCAGAAAAAACAATGTAATGAATTATTAGAATGGCCTAAAAAGGTTTCATAGAGAAAATACCTCTGGAACCAGGCTCAAAAAGCAGGTAGAGTTTGGACTTGTTAAAAAGAGCTTAGTGTACTCTCAGTACCTCTCAGAGAGTCTATGGTCATGCTTAACATCACCATAACTGCAATTCCACTTTATTTTAATTAGTTAAACAGATCATTCCTTTTCCTTGTATCTCGACTACTTTCCCAGACAGACTCCTTGTCCTCACCTCTCTCCTACATATTGGGGAAAATATCCAGATAAAAAAGTTGGAAAAGTAAGCACTTTTACCTTATTTCTGGAAAAAGATTAAATTGTAATAAATCACTACAAATTAATTAAAAGAGTGGAATATCAATTCAGAGTTGACTCTAAACACCATGACATTTTAGCCTGACCTGTACTGGTGGTACTGAGGGGGGAGAAAAAGGGAAAACAGCACTCACTAACTTCTTAGATCTTTTAAAGGTCTGTAAATAATTTAGTAATTTTAATTAAATAACTTTAACTATAATTATCAGGCTAGCCATCTTCCTGAATTGGAGAAGGGAACTGATATTTTTGAGTCCATAGTTTGTGCCGGGAACTGGGCTGAGCAGAATTTTTTCTCATTGAATCAGAGATAAAATTAACTTGAAAACCTATTTCCTCCCCTTGAGTCAAACTTGAGTTGAAACAAGTAACATCAAGGTGGGTAAGTAGCTTTGAAACACATCCCATTTCTCAGTGTTTACCAGCTAACTCTTCAACCCACATTATCCAGTTGGAATCAAAGAAATCAAGAGCAAGTTTAATAATTCTGTATAGTCAGTGATAATAATTGCCTTGTGGCATGTTTTGAGAAGATAATCAGAGGTTCATATTTTCAGACTTGAAGTTCCACTTGGATAGAGAGTAATAGAAATGGGACTTCAGACTTTATTGTTAAATCATCAATGTCTGATTTTCTGTCTTTTATTTTCAAAAACATAAGCCTAAGGCTCAGCTACCTCTAGAAGATAGGTTTGAAGGACTTAGAATATAAGCATGTAGAAGACACACAGCATAAAATGTGTAATATTTATCATGTCCATCAAAACAATTTTTATCCTTGATATTTGTTGAAGTTTCTCAAATAAGAGAAACAATGAAGTTTGAGAATTTCAAAGGTTCTTTCTTACCTGGACTTAGGATCCCACAGCAACAGCCACAGGTCTATCCCTTTATCTGTTGTCAGAGTCTCTTGCTAAATACATAGCTGTTATTTGTTCTTTTTTTTTAGTCCAATGATGATTAACTATCTTATTAGGTCATTGTCCTTGGCAAATAGAAGAAAATTTACTATTTATTATAAGAATCTCCATTGCACACATATTTAAAAAATTAATAATGTCTCAGAAATGACAAATTATTTGTATATAAATGTTCAAAAATTAAGCTTTATTTCTGAGAATAAGTTATATTTGCTTACTCAGTTTGCATATTTTTCTTTAAAAATACAAATACAACAGATTATACAAAGTATTAAAACTCTTCCATATAAAGAAGACTACAAGGCAATTTTTAAAACTTGTCTATAGATTGCTTGAATAGTCAAAGGATCAAATACACTGTTTTTGCTTGATTCTATTTGTTGTGAATGTTGCTCAGTCATGTCTGACTATCTGCAACCTCATGGACTGTAGTCTGCCAGGCTCCTTTGTCCATGGAATTCTCCAGGCAAGACTATTGGAGTGGGTTGCCATTCCCTTCTCCAGCATATCTTCCTGACCCATGAATCAAACTCAGGTTTCCTTTATTGCAGGCGGATTCTTTACCAACTGGGCCACCAGGAATCCCCCTTTTGTTTGATACTTGGGTGCAATTCTACCATGATGTGTCTGGATACCAGATGTCCCATGTGGAATAGTAAAAGTGCCAATTTATTATAAGATAGATTTTCTAAATGACAAAATTTTTTAAAGACGATGGAAGTCAAGACTACTTTGCATGATAGATTTCTTATATCAATGTCTGCAGAAAGATAGATCACACGATTTCTATTAACTTGGTTTTTAGAGAAGGGGAGAGCTTGATCCTGTTGAAAGTTTTCTTGAGGAGGTATGCAGTTTCATCCTCTCATTCTTTCATTAACTCACTCAAACATTTTTGAATCCTTATTATACCTCTTTAACCCAGTCACTGGACTCTGTTCCGGAGGTGAACAGAAGTTAAGTAAAAGTGAAAGTGTTAGTCACTCAGCTGTGTCCAACTCTTTGAGACCTCATGTACTGTAGCCTGCCAGGATCCTCTGTCCATGGAATTTCTTAGGCAAGAATACTGGAGTGGGTAGCCATCCCCTTTTCCAGGGGATCTTCCTGATCCAGGGATCAAACCCAGGTCTCCTTCACACGTACTGATGTAAGTGTCAACTTAAAAAATTGTCACAACCTAAAAGTTGAGTGTTATGTTTATTTGGTGGGAATTTTTAGGACTTCAAACATGAGACGGTGACTGTAGCCATGAAATTAAAAGACACTTGCTCCTTCGAAGAAAAGCGATGACAAACCTAGATAGCATGTTAAAAAAGCAGAAACATCACTTTGCCAACAGAAGTCCATATAGTCAAAGCTATTATTTTTCCAGTAGTCATGTACGAATGTGAGAGCTGGACCATAAAGAAGGTTGAGTGCTGAAGAATTGATGCTTCCAAACTGTGGTGCTGGAGAAGACTCTCGAGAGTTCCTTGGACAGCAAAGACATCAAACCAGTCAACCCTGAATATTCATTGGAAGGACTGATGCTGAAGCTGAAGCTCCAATATTTGGCCACCTGATACAGATAGCAGACTCATTTGAAAGGACCCTGATGCTGGGAAAGACTGAGGGCAAGAGGAGAAAGGGCGACAGAGGATGAGATGGTTGCATGGCTTCACCGACTCAATGGACATGAGTTTGAGCAAACTCTGGGAGACAGTGAAGGTCAGAGAAGCCTGGAGTGCTACAGTTCCCGGTGTCCCAGAGAGTCAGGCATGACTTAGCTTCTGAACAACAACAAGCCCAGGAGACAGCACCTCAGGTTACCCTGAGAGAACTGCTCTGAGGAGGCAGGAGGAGGAATCAGGTTATAGATAGGTTTGCAAGAAAGGGCAGGTAGTCTGAACATCAAAAGATTATTGTTAATAAAGAAAAACAGATATCTCAAGGAATTTAGCGCTTTTCTGTATATGGGAAGGTAGAAGAGTTTGGGCTCATTGAAATCATTCCTTTCACATGCATCTCAGCTATCTGGGGCCAGTATCTGGCGTTTTCCACCCCTCCCCCAGCTCCTCATTGCTCACCTTAGGGAGTGACTAATGGCTGCTTGATAGCAGGTATTGTTCTTCCTGGGCTCCCTCAGGGCTCAGAAATTCACATTTGGAGTCCCAGAATCATGGATGGCTGTGAAACCCTTATTTGTTTATAGGACAGAAATACTCTTATTTATTTCTTTTTTTTGTTTTCCATTTATTTTTATTAGTTGGAGGCTAATTACTTTACAGTATTGTAGTGGTTTTTGCCGTACATTGACATGAATCAGCCATGGATTTACACGTGTTCCCCATCCGGATCCCCCCTCCCACCTCCCTCTCCATCCCATCCCTCTGGGTCTTCCCAGTGCACCAGCCCTGAGCACTTGTCTCAAGCATCCAACCTGGGCTGATGATCTGTTTCACACTTGATAATATACATGTTTTGATACTGTTCTCTCAGATCATCCCTCCCTCGCCTTTTCCCACAGAGTCCCAAAGTCTGTTCTGTACATCTGTGTCTCTTTTTCTGTCTTGCATATAGGGTTATCGTTACCATCTTTCTAAATTCCATAAATATGTGTTAGTATACTGTATTGGTCTTTATCTTTCTGGCTTACTTCACTCTGTATAATGGGCTCCAGTTTCATCCATCTCATTAGAACTGATTCAAATGTATTCTTTTTAATGGCTGAGTAATATTCCATTATGTATATGTACCATAGCTTTCTTAACAATTGGTCTGCTGATGGGCATCTAGGTTGCTTCCATGTCCTGGCTATTATAAACAGTGCTGTGATGAACATTGGGGTGCACGTGTCTCTTTCAGTTCTGGTTTCCTCGGTGTGTATGCCCAGCAGTGGGATTGCTGGGTCATATGGCAGTTTTATTTCCAGTATTTTAAGGAGTCTCCACACTGTTCTCCATAGTGGCTGTACTAGTTTGCATTCCCACCAACAGTGTAAGAAGGTTCCCTTTTCTCCACACCCTCTCCAGCATTTATTGCTTGTAGACTTTTGGATAGCAGTCATTCTGACTGGTGTGTAATGGGACTCTGATTTCTCATAAGTAAGATTCAAACCTTTCTTCTCTCACATGAATAAATAATGTATATTATATATGTTTTATACATGTATGTTATTCATTATGCAGCATACTTAATATCATATATGTATAGAGATATATGCATGTACATATATATAGCTATTATATAGAGATAGCAATGTGAATGTATATGTATGTACATAGATATGCACATACACATGTGAATGTATATATGCACATACTTATATTGTAATGTGAAGATGTGTAGATGAAAATATTGTTATCCCTTATCTCTTCTGCAGGACAATCCTTGATACAACTGCAACAATATTTATTTAAGCCCTGTATCTCAGTTATTTGATCGATTAGTTCTATCCTGGCTTATTCTTGGAACTGATGGAACCACAGAAAGAACAAGAAAGTGCAGAGGGGAAAGGTTAGGAAATCTCTAATTTCTCAATTAAAGGTAACTGAGAAAAGAAGATCTGGGGCTGGGAAGATTAGGGTTCAGCCTCCCAAATATTCCTCAGCAGAGTCAGCACCTATAGCAGCTGGGGTCCCACACCAGGAGATTCTGATTCAGTTGACCAAAGATTATGATTTCTTAATAAGCACTCGAGTGACCTTTTGTGTGACACCCAATTTTGAAAACCACTGTAGCAGAGCTGGAGGATGTTTTGAATTGATTTTGTGTGCTTCCCTTTCATTCAGAGCCGGGATACAGTTTAGGTGTTCCTATGCTAATAATTTTCTCTCTAAATTTCTATTCTATTCTAGTTGCACCACCTTGTTTTGAGACAACCGTAGAAAGAATGACAGTAAAACAGCAAAAGTTAACTAGACCCTTTCTAATCTAATCTAATTTCTGGTGAAATTCTGGAATGTTTCCAGAGATCAAAGAACGTTTGCTCTTTTTCTTGCATGACTATTTAAGCACTTAGACCGTTCTCCTTGTGTGACTTGTGGCAGAATAAAAGTGGTCAGAGGAAAGACATTGCAACAGTTCTTTCAAGATCAATACTATGCTAACCTCCATAGGTCAATAGAATTGCAAAATTTCCTAAAAATAACCTTATTGATATTTACTGCAGACATAATCACCCCAGTTCTGATGATATGTTATAGTCTTTGAAAATCTGATAGACTTTGATGCCAATGTGTCTCTGCCACTTGCTAGCAGTATGAACTCAAGTAGGTTATCTAAACTTTTCTGAGCATTAATATCCACATCTATAAAGTAGGAAGACAATACTTGGATTAAGGATTAAATAAGATACATAAAGTGCTTTGCACAGTACTTGACAAATTATTGATTCAATACTTAATAAGATTCATTGTATGACATTAGTGTATTTTGAATATTTAAAGCAATTACTTCATATGAAATGAATAAAAATCAAATCTCTAAGACACACCCCCAGCAGGTTTTTTTTTTTTTTTTTCCAGAAGCTTTTTATTTCCAGAGTGCTCAGATGTGTCCACAGGCATTATTGAGTGGGGAGCCTTCAGGCTCAAAGCCAACCTGCAGTTGCCTACTCCAAACTTCTCTTGGTAATGGTCAAGAGACCGTTCTGTAACACAACATTATAAATCAACTATACCCCAATAAAAGTAAATTTTAAAAAAGAGGTGGGGACTTCCTTGGCAGTCCAGTGGCTAAGGCTCTGCTCTCCCAATGCAGGGGGCATAGGTTTGATTCCTTGTCAGGGAACTAGGATCACACATGCTGCCCCAAATCCCGAAAGGTTTTCAGCATGACCAAAAAAAAAAAAAAAAGGGAAAATAGTGGAAAAATTATTTTAGAAAAAAGTGGGAAGCACTAGGAGGTTGCAGACTCCTGGAAAGAACTCACATCTTTCTACCCACCAAAGCTCTGGCATCATCATGATTGATCTTACTGTGGCCATCATCTCTCTTATGTTGATCACCACCACAAGCAGCAAGGGATTCTCTGATCATGCTTGTCAGCGCCATTCTAATTCCCACATGACTCTGCACACACCTGTATTTGTCCCTCATCTCCTATCTCTCTCTCAGTTCTGAATTGAGATCCTTCCCTATGAGATTTTTTTGGAACTCATGAGTAATCGCGAGTATAATTCCCTTTACCTTCAGCCTCTTTCCTGACACATTTTGCCTCACATTCTTGCTCTCACTTAAACTTGGCCTTTCCCTGAAGACACTGCCTCTCTGGCTGCTGTGATCAATGCTGGATGCATTGTTCTCCATTTTATACCACATCGGAAGCACTGGTTTCCAATTTGCCACTTCTCCTTTTTTTTTTTTTTAAGGATTTTTTTGGATGTGCACTATTTTAAAATTCTTTATTGAATTTATTACAATATTGCCTTTGTTTTATATTTTCATTTTTTGGTAGGGCTGTGAGGCATGTGGGATCTTAGCTTCCCAATAAGGGATTGAACCTGCACCCCCTGTATTTGAAGGTGAAGTCTTAACCACTGGACTTCGAGGGAAGGCCCTCCTTTCTGTTTTTAGACCTTCTCCTTTCTGAACCCATCGTTATGAATCTCATATTTAAAGACCATCACTTCTTCATGGTGGAATCATCTACCAGTCCTTGAGTCGCTCCTACTTCTTCCATGAGTTTCAGCTGTTGGTTCCAAGCCAATCTCTCAAAGTATCCCTGCTGTCATAATTATTGGTAATGTCAGTGGTCATGAAGAGAATCCTTCTAATCCTTCCACTTCTTAGTTTTTCAACTTTCTCTTCTCTAATGGTCTTTCTTCTATCCACTCCAATGGACATATCCTAGACTTTGTCACATCAAAACTGCAACTTCTCCCCACTGCCAGCTACAAGGATTGGATCTCCACTATCTATGTTGCCAGCTCACAAACTGTAGCACTCTGGATGCAACAGTGCTTTCTAATGACCAGGATCTATCTGACTATTGATGGAATCTACGAGAGATTTCACTGTGCTTTATTTCATGTTGCCATTTCCCTCCATATCTGGGTTAAATTTAATGGTCACGGTTATCACTTTCATCCACATATCTTCAAGTTATTTATGACCTTGGTATTATTTTAATTGCTTGACAAAACTACAACCTGGATTAACTACAACTCTCAGATGACTCTGTCCATCCGTGTTGCTGAACATGACTAAAGGAAAATTCTCAACCATGTTGGCTTTAAATTTATGATCATGAAGTTCAAGGTGGGGGTCTTTTTTGGGCTTAGGTATCATGCTGCATTTTCCCAATCCACATTTTGCCTTCTCAGTAACTATTTTGCACTTTCGTCTCTTTCTCCTCAAAACACTAACACATCCTTTCCTATCTCCACCTTCAAATGATGATGATTTCACTAACAAAAATGAAGAACAACTTGGGAGTTGGTGATGGACAGGGAAGCCTGGTGTGCTGCAGTCCATGAGGTTGCAAAGAGTCGGACATAACTGAGTGACTGAATTGATTGAATGAAGAACAAAATTTCCCAAATCTCCTTTCAATGCATCTATTAACCTGTAGCATCAGTACCACATATTCTGTCTTGATGAACTGTCTATGCTCTAGCTAAGACCAACCTCCACTTGTCCACTTGGGCTTCCTCTGGTGTTTTCAAGGATACCAATTTTTCCTTTCTAAAGAATTGTTGCCTTCAGCATATATACATGCCATCACTTTTTCATCTTCAAAAATCCCTCTTTTGATCCCATTCCCCTTCCAGGTATCACTTTATTTTTGTGCCATTTTTACATTAAAAAAAAAATCTTCTCAAAAAGCTATCTATAATTACTGTCTTCTATTCCTTCCCTCACATTCTCCCTTGAGTACACTTCCATCAAGTTTTTACACCCAACTCTTCACTCAATTATTCTTGCCTATTTATTAATTACCTAAATGCTACATGTAATGGTCTTCAGCTGACTAGACCTATTAGCAGCAATTTTTCCAGAGTTGATTATTTCCTTCTCCTGAAAATACTTTTCAGGATACTATCTTTGGTGATTTTCCTCTTAACTTACTGCTGCTGCTGCTGCTAAGTCACTTCAGTCGTGTCTGACTCTGTGCGACCCCATAGACGGCAGCCCACCAAGGCTCCCCCGTCCCTGGGATTCTCCAGGCAAGAACACTGGAGTGGGTTGCCATTTCCTTCTCCAAAGCATGAAAGTGAAAAGTGAAAGTGAAGTTGCTTAGTCGTGTCCGACTCTTAGTGACCCCATGGACTGCAGCCTACCAGGCTCCTCCATCTATGGGATTTTCCAGGCAAGAGTACTGGAGTGGGGTGCCATTGCCTTCTCCGTCAAAACTTACTAGCTACTCCAATTCCACATCATTTACTGACTCCTTTATATACTTTGGCTTCTTAAAGTATTTCAGGGGGCCTCCCTGGTAATCAAGTGGTTAAGACTTTGCTTTCCAATGCAGGGGGGAGCAGGTTCAATTCCTGGTCAGAGATCTAAGATTCCACATGCCTTGGGGCCAAAAAAACCAAAACATAAAAAAATCAGTATTGTACCAAATTCAATAAAGACCTTAAAAACTGTCCACATCAAAAAATCTTTAAAAAAACAATTGAAGTGCCTCAGGATTTGACTGTTCTATTTTAATGCTCTCATTTTTCTCATGTCTTTAATGCTATCTATGTGTTGCTAATTACCAAATTTTTATCTCTGATCAAGACTTCACTTCTGAGCTGTAGATTTTTCCATTGCCTGCTCACCATCCCCTTTTAGCTGTCATAGACATCTCACACTTAGCACTTTCCAAGTTGTTCTCATCATTTTCCATTCCCAAACCTCATCGCCTGTACTATTCCCAATTCCAGGTGGCTCAGTGGTAAAGAATCTACCTGCCAATGCAGGAGACACAAGTTCAGTCCCTGGGTCAGGAAGATTCCCCTGAAGAAGGAAATGGAAACCCACTCCAGTATGCTTCTCTGGAGAATCCCATGGGCAGAGGAGGCTGGTGGGCTACAGTTCATAGCATCACTGACTGAGTGAGCATGCACTCATCTTTCTAGGTGCATACACACACATACTGGAATCATTTTTGACTCCTCTCTGACACCATATCAGGCTCTAATATAAAAATATATCCTGAATCTGACTGTTTTTTTTTTTTTTTTTTTTACCACCAGCAGTTATCACTTTGGTCCTGAATTACTGCAAGACCCTTTAACTTGTATTAAAATTTACCTTCTTTACACTCACCCTCCTCCCCACTCTTTCCCAACCTCACTTCCCAGTGTAAACTTTAATAGAGCAGCCCGAACCCTCATGTCAAAACAGGTCCTCTTTTGACACTGCTCTCCTGAAATCCTCCAATGGCTTCCTACCTTACTCAGCATAAAATCCAAAACTAGCTTCAAGGCTGTATAAGATAGAGATCCTACAGCCAGGATCTTCGTACTTGCTGTCGCTTTTGTCTAGAATATTCTTCTCCAGATATTTGCCTCATCATCTTTCATCATCATCATCATATTTCAATACCCATCTGAATGATACTTTCTCAGTGAAGTGTTCTCTGAAAATTATTTTAAATATTATCTCCTCTGACCTCAGTATAGCTCCTCACTAATTTATTTTTCTCTTATAATTCATCATATTATGAATTTTAGTCTTTAGAGGTCTTCAGTCTAGGGTATATATTCTCTTGGAGAAATGAGAAGGCTTTCCAAAGGTTATGCAAGCATGGATAATGTTTTAGAGAAAAATAAACAGCTTTTTTGAAGAATATTGGATACACAGTATACTGTTTGCTCAGTCACTCAGTCGTGTCGACTCTTTGTGATCCCGTGGACTGTAGTCCACCAGGCTCCTCTGTCCATGAAAATTTCCAGGCAAAAATACTGGAATGGGTTGCCATTCCTTCCCCCAGGGGATCTTCCAACCCAGAATTGAACCTGAGTCTGTTTTGTCTCCTGTATTGGCAGGTGGCTTCTTTATGATTGCACCACCCGGGAAGCCCACATAGTACACTATACTTATGCAAATATAATTTAATATTTTGACATATGTTTTCAATGATGAGACCGAAATAATGAACATTAAGTCACTCCCAGAAATTTTCTTCTACCTCCTCTAGTATTCCCCAACCTAGACCAAGCCACTGATGCTCTTCCAGCTCTACAGATTAATTTATATTTTATAGAGCTTTATACTAATGTAATCAAGTTGTATGTACTGCTTTTTGTCTGACTTCTTTCATTCAGCATAATTATTGTGAAATTCAACCATGTTATGTATATCAATAGTCTTATTCCTTTCAATGCTAATTAGTATTCTAATATATGGATATGTTATAATTTGTCTACTCACCTGGTTATAAAAATTTGAGTTTTCAGTTTTTGGCTAGTACAAATTAAAGTCTTATGAATATTCATTTACTTGTATTTTTGTGTACATATGCTTTCATTTCTCCTAAAAATTACCTAGCTATGGAATCCCTGGCTCATATGGGAGATTTGTGCTTAAGTTTTTAAGAAATTGTTAAAATGCTTTCTAACACAGTTGTATCATTTTACATTCCCATCAGCGGTGTATAAGAGTTACAGTTCCTCCACATCCTCACTCATGTTGGTATGAACAATTTTTTTTAATTTTAGTCCTTTTAGTAGATGTGTAGTGGTATCTAATAGTGGTTTTAATTTACAATTCCCTAATATTAAATGATGCTGAACATCTTATCATGTATTTATTTCCTGTCCATATCCCTAAATATATTTTCACTTTTTCTTTTACTTTTGTCTTGTTAAATGTCTGCTCAAATCTTTCACCCAGTTTTGACTAGAGTGTTTGTTCTCTTATTATTGAATTGTAAGAGTTCTTTACATGTTTTCAAAGAAGGCCTTTCTTGGATAATTGTTTGCAAAGATTTTCAAGAACAAAAATTTAAAATTTGATAGAATCCAATTTATTTTTTCTCTTCAGTTTGTGCTTTTGTGTTCTACATGAGAACTCTTTACCAAAATCAAGGCCAATGAAATTGTCTCATTCTATTCTAGAGATTTTATATTTTTAGTATTACATTTTTGTCTGCATTCCATTTTGCATTAATTTTAGTATAAGGTGTGAGGCAATGGTCAAGATTAATTAGTCTATTATTATCTAATATATTTAGCATTGTTTGTTAAAAAGATTATTTTTTCCCTGTTAGAATATTTGTAAAATATCAGTTAAATATAAAAGTTTTGGTCTCGATCCATACTCTTTATTCTATTCCACTAATTAATATGTCTATCTACACAGCAATAACATAGTATCTTATTTACTATAGCTTCATAATAAGTCCTGAAATGAAATAGTTTAAGTCTTCCCACTTTGTTCTTCTTCAACAATGTTGTGGCTATTCTAGGTCCTTGGCATTTCTATATAAATTTTTTAATCTGCTTGTCAACTTCTGAAAATAAATCTCTGCTGGAATTTTGGGATTGCAGTCACACTACAGATCAGTTTTGGTATAAATGGTATCTTAGCAATATTGAGTCATACAATTCATGAACATGGTACATCTTTCCTTTGTTTAAATCTTATTTAACTTCAGCTCAGATTGTTAGTTTTCAGTGTATTGGTCTGTCACATGTTTTGTCAAATTTGTTAAGCATTTCATATTTTATACTGTTATTGTTTTATTTTAATTTCAATTTCTGACTCTTCAGTACCAGTATATAGAAATAAAATTGATTTCTGTATATTGGACTTGTATCCTGCAACCCTACACAACTCATTTTTTAGTTCTAGTGGATTTTTTAAAAAGTGCATTTCCTAGGATTTTAAATATAGGTTACCATGGTCTGTGCAAATAAAGACAATTGTACTTCTTTTTTCCTTTCCAATTTGGATCCCTTTCCTCCTCTTCCTTAGTGTACTGACCAGGACTTCAATCCCCTCTCTAGGCTAATCTATCACAAAGTAAAAGTGGTGAGAGCAAGCATCCTTGCTTTATTCTCAACATTAGGGGATAGAGTTTTTCCACAATTAAGTATGATTCACAATTAAGTATGTAGGTTTTTGTAGATGTTGGTTAAAAAAAGTTTCCTCTTTCTATTTTTTCTGAGTTAAATCATTAATAAATGGCTTAACACTCAAAGTCAATCAAGGTAATTCACTGCATCAGCAGGCTAACGAGAAAAAAAAATCTCTTAAACATCTATTATTTCAAAAGATGCAGAGAAAGAATTCAATGAAATTCTTCATTCATTTATGATAAAAAAATACTTAGCAAACTATGACTAGAATTTTCTTAAGATAACAGAGAGCATCTACCAGAATACCTATCTACTTCATTACTTTTTTATTGGTACTGATGGATAGGGAGAAAATAGGGGATCCAACAAATTGGAGGTCCAATGAATTAGGAGAAAAGGTACCTGAGGGAATTTGAGGGAATGAGATGAAGGTAAAATGTGGAAATCTAAATATATTATTTTAGAGCATTTCCAGATGATGACAGATACTAGAAAATGGTTACAGGATGGGTTTACTGAAGTGGAATAGAGGTGTGCATTTTCTCACTGATCAAAAAGGCATAGAAATTCTACTCAAAACAACAGAGATATCATTTTCACCTATCATATTGGTAAAAATCTAAAAGATCAAATACAACCAATATTGATGAAGATGTGGGAAAGCAGGTATTTGCCCACATTCCAGCTGAAGTGCAAATCATGTACGGCCCTTTTGGAAAGCAAACTGTCAGTATTTATTAAAATTTTAAATGTTTTAAAAAAAAAAGAAATTCTACTCAAGGCTGTGTTGTGCCTTCAAGGCAGTGCTGAACAAATTTCCTTATGTGATGATGAAAATGTTCATAAGTGGATTCTCAAATGCAGCAGCATTAGCTACACATGGCTATTTAGCACTCCAAAGATGACTAGTGAGAACAAGAAACTGAATTTTTAATTTTATTTAATTTAGATTTAAGTCACCATATATATCTAGTAGTTACTTTACTGGATAGCATAATTTCAGGGTATCAATCTGTACTCTTTTGGAGCAGAGGAAGAATGACCTTTTCCTGAGAATGTCACAAAATCTCACTTAAAACATTACCTTTAACTTAATTCTTTGCAAGGATTGAAATGCCAAATCATAAGGTTATTAAGAAACAGAGAAGATAGGCAATACTCTATTACTTCTATTTGCATGTATGATTTCCCTCTCTCTCCTCTTTTCTCTCCTTTTCATATCCTGCTATCTCTCAAGATTAAGGATCAAGCACATGATCAGATATTGTAATCATTCAATACATGACAGCTATTATGATAGCCTTTTTCTATTTATAAACAATATTATAATGAACATCTTTAATGTAAGTATTTGAATATGTCTATGATTATTTCTATAGGGTACAATTTTAGCATCAAAATTGCTGATTCAGAGAGTGTAAGCTTTTAAAAACTCACTTTTCAAATTGCTTTCCAGATAGATTCTATCAATAGTGGACCCTCCATATATATTGCACCTCTCATTTCAGTCATACATGCTTTCAGTCTTATAGTATAGCTGCAAAATGGAAACTCACTGTTTTTTCATTTTGCATTTTTTATCATGGACCATATTTATGTTAGTTCCATAGGATATTATGATCAAGTCCTTTAACATATTTTATATGACACAGATATTACTTCCTTTGTCTCTTTTTAGTTTACTTTGGCTTAAACTCAGAAAAATATTTTTTCATCCTCAAATGGCAAAGTGTCCTCTTGAACTCCACTGGTATAGCATTTGGTTCACTGTAATAGGAATCCTAGTCATAAAATAAACATCTTTTTTTTCTGGAAGTTCTAACATTCCTAGATAATTCTCAGTTTGTTTACTCTCCTGCGATATATTATAAAAAGGACCAGTCACAATTCCCAACATTGTTTCTGCAACGACAGGATTCTCCTATTCTCAACTCCTGCTAATCAAGAGTCCCCTGAAATTCCAGTTATGACCTGACTTTCTTGAATCATCTTGTCCATTTTCCTCAGGCCTCTCTAAGTATGTCGTGTTCCATGGACTTCCTTGTGGCTTCCAACGTCCTCTTGGATGTCTGTAGCCGTCTAACAATATTCATAACACAACACACTGAATTATTTAATCAATCACTCCAGAAGCTAGTACTAAAAACAGCTGATAGGTTTTGGAGTAAGAAGCTCTAGGTAGATAGGAGCTGACACAGTTACAAGTCAGAAGCAAATACAAAGATCCAAACGGAAATTACCTGTGCAGTACTGATGATTGTGAAATTCTCCCGCCAGTAGGTGGAAGCAGACTCCTGTCTGTAAAAAGTGATCCTATAAACAATTCGTATGTCTGAGCCGTTGTTTACCACTTTGCAGTAAAAGCCGCTTTCCTTCTCCAAGAATCTGCCCTTTCTTGGGTAATATTTATGCAGTCAGTAATCCTTATTCAAAGGGGATTAGGAGCCTTCATGAATTTAACCCATGCCTAGAGTATTATAATATTTTTCCATGCAAGCTCAGGTTAGGTAAAGCAAACATAACAAAAGAGTAAAATCTCATCTGTTGTTGTTGTTTAGCTGCTCAATCATGTCCGACTATTTAGCAACCCCACAGATTTTCTGTTTATGGGATTTCCCAGGCAATAACACTGGAGTGGGTTGCCATTTCCATCTCCAAGGGATCTTCCTGACCCAGAGGTCCTGCACTGGCAGGCGAATTCTTTATCACTGAGCCACCTGGGAAGCCCCACACATCATCTGAGTAGGTTTTAAATGCTAAAATATTGATCATGGGACATCCTAAATAAATTCTGTTCTTACCTCATTTTCCTAAAAAGACAGTGCTACTTGGTTTAGGCTTAGGAAGGGAGGATTGGACTCAAAAGGGCAAATCCACAGAAAAGGAAGTAAGTGGGAGGGCAAACATGATTTAGTAATGGGGCTAATGTGACCTGTGCTCCATGAGGGCAAGGATATATCTACAATGTCGGCTTCAAAGGCTAACAAGTTCCAAATACCTAGTGGATATGCATGAAATATTTGTTAGTAAAGTGGTGAATGACTACAGAGAAGTTTGTATGGTGTCTGTTCTTAGGATTTGATATCCGAGAAGTATCCATTGTAAAATGTATGTAATGCATGAAAGAACATTGAAGGCCATTGGAGAATGATGATGTGTGAGGCTGAAGAATAGTCCTGAAAGATGTCTATACCCTAATCTCTCGCTCCTATGAGTATTAACTTACATGACAAAAGATGTTTTATTAGTGTAATTAAGGATCCTAACATGAGGAAGGCATCCTGGATAATTCAGATGGGTCCTAAATGTAGTCAAAAGTGTCCGTTAAGGGGCAGATAGGGCTTCCCTGGTGCTTGGGTGGTTAAGAATCCACCCGCCAATGCAGGGCACAGGGGTTCGAGCCCTAGTCCGGGAAGATTCCCCATGCAATGGGGTAAGTAAGCCTGTGCACCACAACTACTGAAGCCCCCAGGTCCTATGTCCATGGTCTGTAATAAGAGAAGCCACATGCATCACAACTAAAGAGTAGCCCCTGCTTGCCACAAGTAGAGAAAGCCCTTTCACAGCAAGAAGACCCCATCAGCCAAAAACAAATCAGTCAATAAATAAAATTAAGGAAAAAATAAGAGGCAGGTAGAGGAAATTTGAACATGGAGGAAGAGGCCGTGTGTCAAGGAATCCAAGAGGCCACTACACCTTGAAAAGGCAGGAAACAGACTTTATCTTCTCAGAAATTCCAGAAGAAACCAGCCCAACTGACACTTTGACATCAGCGCAGTGAAACTGATTGCAGACTTGTGGCTCCAGAGCTGTAGGGGAAAATGTTTGAGTGTGTTAAGGCACTAAGTTTGTGATACTTTGTATTGTAATAATGGGAAATAATACAGGTGGTAACTGCCTTTTTCATCCCTCATTGCTTCTTCTCTGTGGGCCTCCAAGTTGCATAAAACCAATAGAATATGAAGTTAAAGCCATCTAGTCGACATTATCTATCCTAGGAGGAAAGAGTTAGGCACTGGGATAAGCAATGGGACTCTGAGATTGGAGTCCCAGCCAGGCCAGTCTTGGGGTAAAGAAATAGAGTCCTTCAACACAGAACTAAAATTTAGAACATCATTACAAATATATTAGACTTCCCTGGTGGCTCAGATGGTAAAAGCATCTGCCTACAATGCTGGAGACCTGGGTTCGATCCCTGGGTTGGGAAGAGTCCCCTGGAGAAGGAAATGGCAACCCACTCTAGTATTCTTGCCTGGAAAATTCCATGGACAGAGGAGCCTGGTAGGCTACAGTCCATGGGGTCGCAAAGAGTCGGACGCGACTGAGCGACTTCACTTCACAAATATATTAGTGATTCAAAGTCTGGGGAAAGTCAACTTTATTTCCATATTTTGAGAAATGTAGGCTTGAGCTAATCTCTGTTTGTGTCATCTATATATTTTAGGAACTCTTTCATCAGTCTTAGGATTATGGAAGCTTGCTGAACGCTGGAGACTGAGTACAACACACTAGTGCTATAATGTGTCACACTTGTGTCAACTCATTCAATTGACACAAGTTTATTGAGTGGCATTAACATGCTGAGAGGTGGGCATCTACACAAACAAATATGTTCACGTCCTCAAGAAGCTCCCAGACTGATTGTAGATAAAATGAATGACCTTAGGGCGTGCTGCTCCCTAAGTAATATGCCACTTCACCTATGGTCAAACTATCGAATCCTTAAATTTCTTGGAATAAGTTCAAGAGTCAGTAAAATGTTCAAGCTAAATGTTAGGGGATTAAGAAAAGCAGGAGCTGGGGTTGGTTTTATGGTAATAGCTTATCGACAATTATTTTCTTTTTTAAAAAATTTTGTTTTACACTGGCGTATAGCCAATTAACAATATTGAGATCATTTCAGGTGGACAGCGAAGGGGCCCAGCCATTCACATACATGCGTCCATTCTCCCCTAAACTCCCATCCAGGGGCCACATAACATGGAGTAGAGTTCCCTGTGTTATACAGTAGGTCCCTGTTGGTTATCCATTCTACATACAATCATTAGTTTCTGTCCTCTAAATCAATGGTGGGGAAATTACACACGGAGGACCAAAAATAACCCCTTGATGGTTTTCTCAGAAAAAAGTGCGTCATTGAAACATAGGCATGCTCACTCATTTATGCATTGTCTTCAGTTGCATTCATGTTACAGTTCAGTTCAGTTCAGTCGCTCAGTTGTGTCCGATGCTTTGTGAACTCAAGCACGCTAGGCCTCCCTGTCCATCACCAACTCCTGGAGTTTACTCAAACTCATGCCCATTGAGTCGGTGATGCCACCCAACCATCTCATCCTCTGTTGTCCCCTTCTCCTCCTGCCCTCAATCTTTCCCAGCATCAGGGTCTTTTCAAATGAGTCAGCTCTTTGCATCAGGTGGCCAAAGTATTGGAGTTTCAGCTTCAATTCATGCTACAATGGCAGAGCTAAGGGCAGAGTTAAGTGGTTGTAACAGAGATCATATAGCTTACCGTGAATGAATAGTCTGTCCCCTTTTGGGAAAAAGTTTGTTAATCTCTGCCTTTGTAAATTTTATCCCTTTCTAGCTATTAGTCTTACTCTCTATGTCGGGCTTCATATCAAAACCCATGATGAACAAAAACCTATAATATAAATTATTTGATGACTAGAATCAGAGTGGAGCCTGAATCTTCTCTCTCACTGGCTTATATTCCACTTTCTTAGTTAATTTTTCTACAGACTCCCTCTTTCTAATGTTAATAACACTAAAACCTATCTTATTCTTCCATGATCCCATATAATAAGAAGCACATAAGTCTTTTCCATACAGGTCTTCCCAAACTTGCAAAAACCACACATACACTGGTAATATCAGGGTAATTTCCTCACAGGCAAATTAAGTTTGAGATATCTGTGATTAACTAGAAATGTGTCCAACAGACAGCTCTAGATTAGAAATGTCACTTTTAGGAGACACAGCAGAAAAAAAGTTTTGAATACAAAAGAAATCACTTAGGGGAGGGTACAAGCATGAGTCTAAAAAACATAAACTCAGAAGAAATGGAAATGAAGGAGGGGGCTTCCCTGATGGTCCAGTGGTTAAGATTTCACCTTCAAGGCAGGAAATGTTGGTTTGCTGTTTAAGGAACTAAAAATGCTTCCCAGGTGGCACAGTGGTAAAAAATCTGCATGCCAATGCAGGAGATGCAAGAGAGGTGGTTTCGATACCTGCATCAGGAAGATCTCCTGGAGGAGGAAATTGCAACCCACTCCAGTATTCGTGCCTGGAAAATTCCATGGACAGAGGAGCCTGGTGGGCTACAGTCCATCGGGTCTCGAAGAGTTGGACACAACTGAGTGACTAAACAAAAGTACAGATATGGCACTGGGCCAACTCCCAGATGACCTCGACCCAGATTTAGAATGGCAAAAATGCTATTTCAGACTGACGGTAAACTATATACTTTCAAAATGGCTAGGGCTCTGGCAGCCTTTTTAAAATTATGTGTTTCTTAATAAGGCAAAAACAGATGCATTTGTTCACCTCCTGAATACTTTTCTGTCTTGGAATTGGAATCTTTCACTACTTTGGATTTTACTTATGAAGCATGGAGTATGTTCCAATCACATTGGCCTTAGGCATGAAATAAATCAATGCCTGGATTTTTAAAATATGGGCTTAATCCAAGCCAGACCTGGCCTAAAGCACTGTATAACCTAAGATTTGGTTGTACTGATGTTGGAGACTGAATGTTAGAAAATGCGTTTATTAAAGGGTCTTATGTGTAGATGCACCTAAGTAACCTCAGTTGTAAAGTCTAGCTAATTGTAAGTAATACCTTAATAAAGCCTTTCTGTAAAGAGTAACTCCTGAAAAACTTTGGGTAAAAAGTTTGTTAGCTTCCAGTATGTGACATCTATTTACAAACTTTTCATGGGCAAATTCATTATTTTTTAATGGAGAAGATGTCTTCTACATCTCTAGATTTTTCTCTGTTGTCCTTCCTATTTATTTCAAACCTGGGATGTTTTATTCATTCAGTCATTGGGTGCTCTGTTCTATGTTCTTTATAGTGGAGAATAACAACTATTCCTTGACACTTTATGGAGCTTGAAGACAATAAATAAATGAGCAAGAGGATCTATATTAAAGAGTGATAACTACTATAAGGAGAAATAAGTAAGGTTAAGAGTGTACAGAGGGCCCCAAGAATACTGGAGTGTTTAGCTTATCCCTTCTCCAGATGATCTTCTGGATCCAGGAATTGAACTAGGGTCTCCTGCATTGCAGGCAGATTCTTTACCATCTGAGCTATCAGGGAAGCCCAGAGAGGGCCAGCACATGCTATTTTAGCGAAGGTGGTCAGGAAAGGCCTTCAGAAAGCTAATATACTGGAAGAAACGAGTCAGGGATCGAGTCCTAGGGGGCACTTCCCTGGAGTGGTTAAGAATCCACCTGCCAATGCAGGGGACATGGGGTAAATCCCTGGTCCAGGAAGATTTAAAGGGCTTCAGGACAACAAAGCCCATGCAACACAACTACTGATCCCATGTTTTGCAGCAAGAGAAGCCACTACAATGAGAAATCCATGCACCGCAACTAGAGAGTAGCCCTTGCTCATTATAACTAGAGAAACCCTGTGGGCAAGCCACAGAGACACAGTGCAACCTATATATATTTTAAAGTCTTACAGGGCAAAATGTTGCAGGCAGAGAACTCAGGAATGTTGCAGGAAGTACAAAGACCCATGACTTAGTGGCTGCTTGGTTTTTGGCACAACAGAGAGGGCGACTGAATGAAACAGAGTGAGTGTGGGTAGAACGAGAGGAAATGATATTTGAAAGGCAGATATGTTAGCTGATGGAAAGTCATGAAAACATTAAATATATCTAATCAACAATTATATGCTATATTGGGTTTCCCAGGTGGTTCAGACAGTTAAGAATTTGCCAGAGACCCAGGTTCGATCCCTGAATTGGGAAGTTCCCCTGGAGAAGGGCATGGCAACCCACTCTGTATTCTTGTCTGGAGAATCCCATGGACAGAGGAGGCTAGGGGGTTACAGACTACGGAGTCACAAAGAGTTGGACACGACTGAGTGATTAACACACACACACACACACACACACACACACAATATTTGGTGTGAGTGCTTTATATACAAAGTTATCTGAGTTTCTCAGTTTTTAATTCCAGGCTTGTCTAATCTCAAATTTCAAAGTCTTTGATTTTCAACTCAGATTGATTAATAGCAGGTCTGGGTGAGAGATTACAGGATGTCAGACATCCAGTCAGCAAGCTCAGCACAGCCAGTGAGTAACTGGATGTGTTTGGACTATGAGACCTTTCAGTTGGGGACTCTGACTTTCCTGTCTGTTCACTGAACAATTTCCAAGATGATCTCCAATGCTGCAAGCTGATATTCGGTTTGCCATGGTTGTAGGTGCTCTGTGTTTATTAGCAGGCCCTACTGCTATTATGGGAGAAGGCAATGGCACCCCACTGCAGTACTCTCGCCTGGAAAATCCCATGGATGGAGGAGCCTGGTAGGCTGCAGTCCATGGGGTCGCTAAGAGTTGGACACGACTGAGCAACACTTTCACTTTTCACTTGCATTGGAGAAGGAAATGGCAACCCACTCCAGTGTTCTCGCCTGGAGAATCCCAGGGACGGGGGAGCCTGGTGGGCTGCCGTCTACGGGGTCGCACAGAGTCGGACACGACTGATGCAACTTAGCAGCAGCAGCGGCACTGCTGTTATGGGGTTCTTTGCAGGGTGTGTGCTAGTCGCTTAGTTGTGTCCGATCTTTTCCACCCCGTGGACTGTGGCCCACAAGGCTTTTCTTCCCATGGGATTTTCCAGGCAAGAATGCTGGAGTGGGTTGCCATTTCCTCCTCCAGGGGATCTTTCTGACACAGGGATCAAACCTACATCTCCTGCATCTACTGCACTGCAGGCAGATTCTTTACTCCTGAGCCACCCGAGAAGCCCTATTCTAGTCCAGTCTTAATTCATTCTTGCCAAATTCTTCCTGCAGTGAATTCAATAAAAATATGGAAATTTTATGAAGACCTATGTAAGGTGTGATTTTATTAAGTCTTTTCTCAGTTCCTAAAGGAAGTTTATTTTTCCTATATCACCAGTTCATTCATTTATTCAACATTTAGTTTGTAGCATGCATCTGGTAATGTACAAGACAGAGAGTTTCTACCACTAGTCCGTACTGGGCCACTATCAGGTACTTTGGCAGTCTGTGAGGCTGAGGTCCAGGGAAAGCTGATTAGAGGGGACTGAACTAAACTGTCACGGAGGAGGAATTAGCCAGGTCCTTGCTAAGGACGTGATGCTGCTGGTCTGTGGGGCTGGTTAGAATTGTAGAATCTTAGGCCTCACCCCAGAACCACTGAATCATCTGCAATTCAAATAAAATCTCCAGGTGATTCACAGACATAATGAAGTTTGAGGAGCCCTGAGGTGGGTGAAAAGGTGAAAAAAGAGAAAGGGTTTTTTAGGCAAAAAAAGTAGTAGGTCTGAACAGCACATTTAGGAAACTTTATTTGGTACAGTGGGCCAGGGCATCTAGTGAAGAATTTGATTCAGGGGTTTTGTGGGAAATGGAGTGAGGAGGTCATCAGGGATCAGATCCTGAAAGGTCATGTGTTACCAGGATGATTGATGTTTACCAAAAATGCTGGAAAGCTACTGGCTGATTTTGAATAGGAGATTTAAATCATAAGCAAATTTAAATTTTAGATGTATGACATATATAAATATCACTGGGTTTCCCATCAGACAAGAAAAAAAATCACAAGAAGTATCAGATTTGAAAAGGAGTCAAAATAACACTCTTTCCTAGATTCTTTGATCACCTCCCAAGATATACCAAGAGAATCAATTGAGCAAACTAAACTAGTAATGGACTTTGGTAAAGAATACCAGTTACAAAATTAACATGAAGCTCCTAGTAGCTTTGCTAAATCTGGTACATATAAAATATAATAAAAGATCTTAAGTAATTTGGAGTGGCAGGCGCGTGGTGCTGGAGCGACTGTGATGAGATAACCCACATCCAAGGGCAAAGCAGAAGCCCCAGCAAGACAGTAGGAGGGACAAAATCGGGTTTAGAATCAAACCCCATACCCGCCAGAGATGCCCAGAGGGCTCAAACAAACCTTGTGCTCACCCAGGACCCAGAGCCCCACAGAGACTGAGACAGAACTGTGTTTGAGCGTCTCCTGTGGAGGTGCGGGTCAGCAGTGGCCTGCCGCAGGGGCAGGGGCTCTGGGAGCAGCAGACTTGGGTATGGCATAAGCCCCCTAGGAGGAGGTCGCCATTAGCCTCACCACAGAGCCACCAGAACTTACACTGGACTGGGAAACTGACACTTGGAGGGCACAAACAGAATCTTGTGCTCACCGGGACCAAGGAGAAAGGAGCAGTGACCCCACAAGAGACTGACCCAGACTTGCCTGTGAGTGTCCAGGAGTCTCTGGCAGAGGTGTAGGTCAGCGGGGGCCTGCTGCGGAGTTGAGGGCACTGAGTGTAGCAATGCTTTCATTGGACCTTATGAAGGTGGTCGCCATTATCTTCATCACCTCCACCATAGTTTGGCCCCAGGTAAATAACAGGGAGGGAGCACAGCCCCAGCCATCAACAGAAAATTGGATTAAAGATTTACTGAGCATGGCCCCGCCCAGCAGAACAAGACCCAATTTCCACCTCAGTCAGTTTCTCCCATCAGAAAGCTTCCATAAATCTCTTATCCTTCTCCATCAGAGGGCAGACTGACTGAAAACCACAATCACAGAAAGCTAACAATCTGATCACATGGACCACAGCCTTGTCTAATTCAATGAAACTATGAGCCATGCCATGTAGGGCCACCCAAGACAGACAGGTCATGGTGGAGAGTTCTGACAAAACATGGTCCATTGGAGAAGGGAATGGCAGACCACTTCAGTGTTCTTGCCTTGAGAACCCCATGAACAGTATGAAAAGGCAAAAAGATAGGACACTGAAAGATGCACTCCCCAGGTCGGTAGGTGCCCAATATGCTACTGGAGATCAGTGGAAAAATAACTCCAGAAAGAATGAAGAGACAGAGCCAAAGCAAAAACAACTCAGCTGTGGATGGGACTGGTGATGGAAATAAAGTCCGAGCAATATTGCATAGGAACCTGGAATGTTAGGTCCATGAATTAAGGCAAATTGGGAGTGGTCAAACAGGAGATGGCAAGAGTGAATGTCGATATTTCAGGAATCAGTGAACTAAAATGGACTGGAATTGGTGAATTTAACTCAGATGACAATTATATCTACTACTGTGGGCAAGAATCCCTTAGAAGAAATAAAGTAGACATCATAGTCAACAAAAGAGTCCGAAATGCAGTACTTGGATACAATCTCAAAAATGACAATGATCTCTGTTAGTTTCCAACACAAACCATTCATTATCATAGTAATCCAAGTCTATGCCCCAACCAGTAATGCTGAAGAAGCTGAAGCTGAATGGTTCTATGAAGACCTACAAGACCTTCTAGAACTAACACCCAAAAAAGATGTCCTTTTGATTTTGGGGACTGGAATGCAAAAGCAGAAAGTCAAGAAACACCTGGAGTAACAGGCAACTTTGGCTTTGGAGTACAGAATGAAGCAGGGCAAAGGCTAACAGAGTTTTGCCAAGAGAATGCACTGGTCATAGCAAACACCCTCTTCAAACAACACAAGAGAAGACTCTACACATGGACATCACCAGATGGTCAATACAGAAATCGGATCGATTATATTCTTTGCAGTCAAAGATGGAGAAGCTCTATATAGTCAACGAAAACAAGACTGGGAGCTGACTGTGGCTCAGATCATGAACTCCTTATTGCCAAATTCAGACTTAAACTGAAGAAAGTAGGGAAAACCACTAGGCCAATCAGGTATGATCTAAATCAAATCCCTTACAACTATACAGTGGAAGTGAGAAATAGATTCAAGGGATTAGATGTGATAGATAGAGTGCCTGAAGAACTATGGACAGAGGTTTGTGACATTGTACAAGAGACAGGAATCAAGACCATCCCCAAGAAAAAGAAACGCAAAAGGCCAAATGGTTGTCTGTGGAGGCCTTACAAATAGTTGTGAAAAGAAGAAAAGCAAAAGGCAAAGGAGAAAAGGGAAGAAATACCCATTTGAATGCAGAGTTCCAAAGAACAGCAAGGAGAGAAAAGAAAGTCTTCCTCAGTAATCAGTGCAAAGAAATAGAGGAAAACAATAGAGGGGAAAAGACTAGAGATCTCTTCAAGAAAATTAGAGATACCAAGGGAACATTTCATGCAAAGATGGGCACAATAAGGGACAGAAATTGTATGGACCTAACAGAAGCAGAAGATATTAAGAAGAGGTGGAATGAATACACAGAAGAACTATACAAAAAAGATATTCAAAACACAGAAAATCACAATAGTGTGATCATTCACCTAGAGAAAGACATCCTGGAGTGAGAAATCAAGTGGGCCTTAGGAAGCATCATTTCAAACAAACCTAGTGAAGGTGATGGAATTCCAGTTGAGCTATTTCAAATCCTAAAAGATGATGCTGTGAGGGTGCTGCACTCAATATGCCAGCAAATTTGGAAAACTTCGTGGTGGCCATAGGACTGGAAAAGATCAGTTTTCATTCCAATCCTAAAGAAAGACAATGCCAAAGAATGTTCAAACTACCACACAATTGCACTCATCTCACATGCTATCAAAGTAATGCTCAAAATTCTCCAAGCCAGTCTTCAAAAATACATGAACTGTGAAATTCCAGATGTTCAAACTAAATGCAGAAAAGGTAGAGGAACCAGAAATCAATATATCAACATTTGCTGGATCATCAAAAAAACATGAGTTCCAGAAAAACATTTACTTCTGCTTTATTGACTATGCCAAAGCCTTTGACTGTGTGGATCACAGCAAACTGTGGAAAATTCTGAAAGAGATGGGAATACCAGACCACCTGATCTACCTCTTGAGAAATCTGTATGCAGGTCAAGAAGAAACAGCAAGAACTGGACATGGAACAGCAGACTGGTTCCAAATCGGGAAAGGAGTATGTCAAGGCTGTATATTGTCACCCTGCTTATTTAACTTATATGCAGAGTACATCATGAGAAATGCTGGGCTGGAGGAAGCACAAGCTGGAATCAAGAATGCTGGGAGAAATATCAATAACCTCAGGTATGCAGATGGCACCACTCTTATGACAGGAAGTGAAGAGGAACTAAAGAGCCTCTTGATGAAAGTAAAAGGAGAGTGAAAGAGTCGGCTTAAAACTCAACATTCAGAAAACTAGGATCATGGCATCTGGTCCCATCACTTCATGGGAAAAAGATGGGGAAACAGTGGAAATAGTGACAGACTTTATGTTTTGGGGCTCCAAAATCACTGCAGATGGTGACTGCAGCCATGAAATTAAAAGACACTTGCTCCTAGGAAAAAAAGCTATGACCAACCTAGACAGCATATTAAAAAGCAGAGACATTACTTTGCCAACAAAGGTCCATCTAATCAAGGCTATGGTTTTTCCAGTGGTCATGTATGGATGTGAGAGTTGAACTATCAAGAAAGCTGAGTGCCGAAGAATTGATGCTTTTGAAAAGTGGTGCTGGAGAAGACTCTTGAGAGTCCTTTAGACTGCCAGGAGATCCAACCAGTCCATCCTAAAGGAAATCAGTCCTGAATATTCATTGGAAGGATTGATGCTGAAGCTGAAACTCCAATACTTTGGCCACCTGATATGAAGAACTGATTCATCTGAAAAGACTGATGCTGGGAAAGATTGATGGCGGGAGGAGAAGGGGACAACTGAGGATGAGACGTTTGGAGAGCATCACCGACTTGATGGACATGGGTTTGGGTGGACTCTGGGAGTTGGTGATGAACAGGGAGGCCTGGCTTTCTGTGGTCCATGGGGTCGCAAAGAGTCGGACATGACTGTTTGACTGAACTGAACTGAATCTTTTATTCTGAAAAGATAATCTGAATATTCATTGGAAAGACTGCTGCTGAAGCTGAAGCTCAAATACTTTGGTCACCTGATGCAAAGAGCCGATTCATTAGAAAAGACCCTGATTCTGGGAAAGGCTGAAGGCAGGAGGAGAAGAGGCTGAAGAGGACAAGAAGGTTGGATGGCATCACTGACTCAGTGGACATGAATTTGAGCAACCTCCAGGAGATAGTGAAGGACAGGGAAACCTCATGTTCCCCATACCATGTTCCTGATGGGAAGACTCAACATTTTAAAAATATCAGTTCATAAGTTTGGTGCTAGGAGATTATGTAATATTGTTTTATAATAAGGGCAGAGCACCTATAACCATTGGAAATTCATAATTTAGAAAAATGAAAAGTTTAAAAGGAGTATCTTTTGTTTTCCCTAACACATCAGTTTCAATCATTTCAGTTTAAGTTAATGAGATAATTTGGGAAAGTTTCTAAGGAGGTGGGGCTGGTTGCCAAGGGAACCAGATATTTGAACTACACCAATTTTCATGCCCACCGCCCACCCCCCACTGCCACCCCGCAGCTCCTCCAGGGATGGGAAAGAGTTTGGAGGTTGAGTTCTCTGGTGACCAAGGACTTCATCAATCTTGCTTATTTAGTGAAATCTCCATAAAAAACAAACAACAACAACAAAAGAAAACAGGGTTTCAGAGAACTTTCAGGTTGTTAAACAGTTGGAAGAGTTGGGAGGATGATGTACGTGGGAAGGACTTGAAAGCTTCTTACTCCTTCTCATATACCTTGCTCCATGCATTGCTGTTCCTGAGTTGTGTGTGTTAATTACTCAGTCATGTCTGACTCTTTTCAACCTCATGGACTGTAACCAGCCAGACTCCTCTGTCCATGGAATTTTCCAGGCAAGAATACTGGCGTGAGTTGCCATTTCCTTCTCCAGGGGAACTTTCCGAAGCAAGGCTCAAACCCAGGTCTCCTGCATTGCAGGCAGATTCTTTACCACCTGAGCATGAGTTGTATTGTATCATAATAAATTCGTAATCTAGTAAGTCTGCATGGATTCTGTGAGCAGTCTAGGTCACATGTGCTGTGTGTGTGTACTCAGCTGCTCAGTCGTGTCTAACTCTTTGCAATGCCTTTAGCTGTAGCCCGCCAGGCTCCTCTGTCCATGGGATTCTCCAGTCAAGAGTGGCTTGCAATTTTCTTCTCCAGGAATTGAAATTGATCTTCCTGACCCAGGAATTGAAACTGGTCTCTGGCAGTGCAGGCAGATTCTTTCCCACTGAGCCACCTGCATACAATGTTTTATTGTGTGCATGATTAGACCACTCACCATGGCTCTTTGCTTGCTCTCAGTACATCCCCTGCCCAACCAGTGAGTGGTTGCTTCACCTACACCCTACATACTTACCTGAACTTCTGAAATACTTGCCCCAGACCCCAGCTATTGACCGCTCTTATTGAAGGACAGTGAAGGACATGCCCCTGTGATAGTTTCCCTGGGGACTGATAAGCCAACCTGAGATCAATTCCCCCTATCAATGGCATTCTCCCTCTCCCCCGCCATGGAAGCCAGACTGTCGCCATGCCCTGCTCACTGTCTGCCTCACGCATGGGGTGTTGCTCCAGGACCTTGCTTCAGAAAGGTAAGCTCCCCGTTAGTTGGGGACTAAGAAGTTAGTCCCCAGCTTCTTAGGCACCAAGGATTGGTTTCGTGGAAGACAATTTTCCACCGATAAGGGTAGAGGTGGCAGGGTGATGATGGTGGTTTCGATTTATCCCACAGCTCACTTTCTGCTATGCGACCAGAGTTTCTAAGAGGCCATGGACTGGTACTGGTGTCTGGGGACCCCTGAGTTAAACCCTGGGATCTCTATCGCTGGCTCCTGACTCCTGACTCCAGTTCTCCTAGAACTGTGGAGTACAGCCCAACTTGTGCTTCACAGATAATTACATTTTCTTTTTTTTAAGAATTGATGGTTTGTGGCCACCTTGTGTCAAGCAAGTCTGTTGCCGCTGTTTTTCTAATAGCATTTGCTCACTTCACATCTCTGTGTCACAGTTTGGTGATTCTCAAAATATTTAAAATGTTTTCATTATTATGGTGAACTATGATCAATGATCTATCATGCGGCTACTATGTATGACTTGCTGAAGGCTGAGATGTTGGTTTGCATATTTAAGCAATATTAAGTATCTTAAATTAAGGGATATACATTGTTTTATTGAACATAATGCTGGGAATTCCCTGCTGGTCTAGTGGTTAGGACTCTGAACTCTCATTGCTGAGGGCCTGGGGAAATAAGATATCATAAGCCTCATAGAAGCTCTGCGATGCGGACAAAGAAAAACAAACAAAAAAATAGACATAGTGCTATTGTATACTTTCTTGACTATATCCACTATATTGTGGTGGTCTGGGACTGAACCTGAGTATCTCTGCAGTTTGTCTGTATTGAACCTGAAGATGTGGTTTTTGTCACCTTATAGCCAGATGGTCAGAAGCCCAGGTGATAACCTGCACTTGTGATTGGCCTCTGAAGGGAGGACCAGTCTTCTCTGACGAGCTCTTAATTTGTGGGATCTAACAATTACTCCAAATAGATAGAATTGAATTAAATTGTAGGACACCCAGCTGGGGTTGGCAAACTGGTTAGTGCAGGGGGGGTTGGGGCGGGGGAATCCTGCTTGAGAAGAATGGGGATTTTCTTTTACTTTGTAGTATATAGTACAGAGAGGAAGCAGGTTTTTTTTTTTTTTTTTTCTTTTAGATTAATACTCTCAATTGGATACTTTTGAACCTGACAAAATAATCCTAAAATTATTCAGGAAAAAGAAAGTGAGTGTATTAAAGAAAAGTTGTTCAGTGTTTGCTTCTGTATGGCTGCCCTGTGTCTTTGTTGCTGGGGGCAGTGGGGAGTGGGGGCTCTATCTGCAGATGCACAGACTTGTCACTGTGACAGCTTCTCTTACTGTGGCCCTAGGGCTGTGGCTCAGTAGTTGCGGCACAGGGTCTCAGATACCCAACAGCATGTGGAATCTTCCTGGACCAGGGATGGAACTCGGGTTACTTGCACTGGAAGGTGGATACTTCCCCACTGGGCCAAGGAAGTCTAAGAAATTTTGAAAATGAATTGTATGAAGAAAGACATTCATTGTCAGAAATTAAAGTGCATTTTTACATTTTACAGATATAATTCTTAGAGTGATCCTAGCTGGAATCAAAATTGCCGGGAGAAGTATCAATAACCTCAGGTATGCAGACGACACCACCCTTATGGCAGAAAGTGAAGAAGAACTAAAGAGCCTCTTGATGAAAGTGAAAGAGGAGAGTGAAAAAGTTGGCTTAAAACTCAACATTCAGAAAACTAAGATCATGGCATCTGGTCCCATCACTTCATGGCAAATAGATGGGGAAACAGTGGACACAGTGGCTGACTTTATTTTTCTGGGCTCCAAAACCACTGCAGATGCTGACTGCAGCCATGAAATTAAAAGACACTTACTCCTTGGAAGGAAAGTTATGACCAACCTAGACAGCATATTAAAAAGCAGAGACATAAAAAAAAATAAAAAAATAAAAAATTAAAAAAAAACATGTGAAGTAATTAGCCTCCAACTAATAAAAAAAATAAAAAAAAATAAAAAGCAGAGACATTACTTTGTCAACAAAGTTCCATCTAGTCAAGGCTATGGTTTTTCCAGTGGTCCTGTATGGATGTGAGAGTTGAACTATAAAGAAAGCTGAGCACAGCAAAATTGATGCTTTTGAACTGTGGTGTTGGAGAAGATTCTTGCGAGTCCCCTGGACTGCAAGGAGATCCAACCAGTCCATCCCAAAGGAGATAAGTCCTGGATTTTCATTGGAAGGACTGATGTTGAAGCTGAAACTCCAATACTTTGGCCACCTGATGCAAAGAGCTGAATCATTGGAAAAGACCCTGATGCTGGGAAAGATTGAGGGCAGGAGGAGAAGGGGACGACAGAGGATGAGATGGTTGGATGGCATTACTAACTCAATGGAAATGGGTTTGGGTGGACTCCAGGAGTTGGTGATGGACAGGGAGGCCTGGCGTGCTGCGGTTCATGAGGTCTCAAAGAGTTGGACTCGACTGAGCAACTGAACTGAACTGAACTGAGGCAGTAATAGGCATATTAATGAGACTAGAAAGTCCCTAAACACCCATAATTTAATAAGTTTTAAAGGTGCAGAATAAGAATTTAAAAAAAAAACTTTTTGTACTGGGGTCTAGTCATTTAATAGTGTTATGATAGTTTCAGGTGAACATCAAATGGACTCAACCATATATATACATGTATCCGTTCTCCCCCAAACTCCTCTCTCATCCAGGCTGCCACATAACATTGATCAGCGTTCCATGTGCTATCCTTGTTGGTTATTCATTCTAAATATAGCAGTGTGTACATGTCCAAAATAAGGATTATTAAATAACAATATTGGGACAAGTGTCAACCATTTGTCAAAATAATGGTGGTTTTTATCTCAAAACACATAAAAAATTGAGATATTTTAAAGATCTTTAGGCATTAAATTATACAGATAACTGTAAGTAATCATATCATCTTAAGGTAAGAAAATTCTTTAAGCATATATGTAAATATAGACTACAGAGAAAGGACGTAATTGATTATACAAATTAAAAACAATTTTAAATTAAGAAAACTTTAAATTTAAAAGTCACATTAAAATTTTTAAAATTTAGCCCCTATTACAAGTTGAATTGTGTTCCTCCCAAATTCATATTTTAAAGCCCTAACACCCAGTACCTCAGAACATGAGTGTATTTTGTGATAGATTTTTAAATATGTAATTAACATAAAATGAGGCCACTCAATGGGCCTGAATCCAATCTCTCTGGTTCTCATAACCAGAGGAAATTATGACATAAAAAGAGACATCTAGGATACATCTGTACAGAGAAAATACCATGTGAGCACGTTGAGAAGGCAGCCATCTGCAAGCCAAGATGAAAGTCCTCAAAAGAAACAAAACCTGCATACCTTGACTTTCGACTTGTAGCCTCTAGACTGTGAGAAAATATATTTGTATTGTTTGAGTTTTACTCAGGGTGGTATTTTGTTGTGGTAACTCTAGCAGACTAATACAGCTCCTAAATTAGAAAATAATTGTTATAAGTGGGACACAGTAATGGTTAATATATTAATAAGATAACAACCACAATAAACATATAAGCAAAGCTATGAACACAATCTATAAGCTAAGAGATATGACCAATACACATAAAAGTTTTAATTCACTAGCAAAGACATGAAAATAAAAACAATGGGATGCTATTTTTATTTACAAAATTAATAAATTAGAAAAGTTTAAGGAAAGCTAATTCCCAGGTGGCTCAGTGGTAAAGAATCTCCCTGCCAACCCAGGAGACCCAGGAGACAGGTTCCTTATCTCTGGGTCGGGAAGATCCCCTGAGGGAGGAAATGGCAACCCACTCCAGTATTCTTGCATGGGAAATTCTATGGACAGAGGAACTTGGCAGGCTACAGTCCATGGGGTCACAAAGAGTTGGACATGACTGAGTGACTAAACACACACACATATTTGTTTGAAGTATAAAATATTATTGTGAAACATAAACCATGTTCCTGATGGAAAGACTCAAGATTATAAAAAGTAGTTACTAACATTGGTACTAGGAGATTACATGATATTGTGAAACTGTGATTTATATTGAGAAGCCCCTTTCAACCACCTGAGTTTATGTATAAGCAGTAATTTTAGGAAAGTCTCTAAGGAGGTGGGAGCTGGTTGCCAGGGAAACCAACTACCTGAACCATTGCAACTTTCAGCCCGCTTTCCCACCACCTTCCACCTTCAGGGATAAGAGAGAGGATGGAAGTTGAGCTAATCACTAAAGGTCAATGACTTAATATTGCTTACTTAATGAAACCTCCATTTCATTAAAGAACAAACAAACAAAACCATAAAAGGATGTGTGGTTTCAGCAAACTTCACGTTTGGTAAACACTTGCAAGAATTGTCAGGGTGATGTACCTGGAGAGGATGTGAAAGCTTCCTACTCTTCTACATACCTTGCCCCATGCATTTCTTCCATCTGCCTATTCCTGTGTTGTAATTTGTCATAATAAATCAGTAATCTAGTAAGTCTTCCTGAGTTCCGAGAGCTGTCTAGGGCATACCTTGTTTTATTGTGTGTGTGGTCAGGCCACTCACCGCGGCTGTCCTCTTGCTGTCTGTACATCCCCTGCCCAACCAGTGAGAGCCTGCTTCACCTACACCCTACTCATTTACCTGACCTTCTTACATACTTGCCCCAGACCCCAGCCACCAATTGCTCTTATTGAAGGGTGGTGAGGGGGTGTTGTCTCTCTACTAGTTTCCCTGGGAACGGATAAGCCAATCTGAGGTCAATTCCCCCTAAAAATGGCGATCTTCCCCTCCCCTCTGCCCCCTGGAAGCAAGACTGCCACCATATCCTGCTCATCATCTGCCTTGCATGGTGTGGTATCACTCCAGGACCTTGCTTCAGAGAGAAAAGATCCCCTTATCTGTCAGACCAGCAGTCCCTAACCTCTTAGGCACCAGGGACCGGTTTTTTGGAAGATAATTATTCAACGGACAAGGCCGGGGGCAGTGGGGTGGCGGCGGTGGTTCTAGTTTGTCCTGCAGCTTCTTTCCTGCTGTGTGGCCTGGTTTCTAAGAGGCCATGGACAGGCACTGGGGTTTGGGGACCCCCACATTTAAATCACTATTGTCTCTGTTGCTGACTCCCGGCCTTTCTTTGGTCTTAAAGTTGGTCAAGTACAGGTCTCCTAGGACTGGGGGGTGCAGTTGAACTCGCGCTTCACAAATAATCTAGTTTTTAGTTTTAATTGATGGTCTGTGGCCACCCTGTATCAAGCAAGGCTGTTGGCTCTGTTTTTCCATTAGTATTTGCTCATTTTATGTATTTGTGTTACATTTTGATAATTCTCAGAATATTTCAAATGTTTTCATTGTTTGTTATGGTGAACTGTGACCAGTGATCTATCATGTTACTACCATGTATGATTTGCTGAAGGCTGAGATGATGGTTAGCACTGTTTTTTTAGCAATATAAAGTATTATTGAATTAAGCTAAGTACATGGTTTTATGAGACATAATGCTGGGAATTCCTGGTGGTCCAGTGGCTTAGGACTGTGACCTCTTATTGTGGAGGGCGTAGGTTCAATCCTTGCCAAATGCCTGGGGAACTAAGATTGTACACGTGAAATGGCAGCGGTCTGGCGAAAGGAAAAAAATATATATATAATGCTATTGCACACTTGATTGATTCTATTCACTTCATTGCAGTGGTCTGGAATGGAACCTGCAGAATTTCTGAGCTTTGCCTGTATTGAACTTGAAGAGGTCGTTGTGGTCACCTTTGTGATCACCTTTAATTTATAGCCAGATGGTCAGAAGCCCAGGTGATAATCTGCACTTGTGATTGGCCTCTGAAGGGACTGCCAGTCCTGTGGGATGAGTACTTAATCTGTGGCATCTGACAATTACTCTAAATAGAATTGAGTTAAATTGTAGGACACCCAGCTGGGGTTGGCAAAACGTTTGGTGTGGGGGAAGAATAAACTCTGCTTGAGGAAAATGGGGATTTCTTTTTCTTTAAATGTTACATATGATACAGATAGCAAGCAGATAGGGGTTTTTTTTTCCCTTTTAAATTAATAGTCTCAGTTGGATACTTTTGGAACTTGACATGTTAATCCTGAAGTTATTCAGGAAAAATAAAGTGAGCATATTTAAGAAAATTTTTTTCAATATTTATTTTTTGGCTGCTCTGGTCTTTGTTGTTGTGCCTAGGCTTCCTTTGTTGTGGGGAGTGGGGGCTACTCTCCAGTTGCAGTGTACAGGCTTGTGATTGTGGTAGGTTCTCTTGTTGTGGCTCAAAGACCCTAGGGTACTGGCTCAGTAGTTGTAGTACAGGGGCTTAGTTCCCAACATTCATGTGGAAACTTCCTGGACCAGTGATTGAACCCATGTCCCCTGCTTCGGCAGGTGGATTATTAACCACTGGATCACCAGCGAAGTCCAAGAAATTTTGAAAATGAATCTTATGAAGGAAGACGTGAATTTTTAGAAATTAAAATGTATTTTTACATTTTATAGATATAATTCTTATATAGAATTATATATTATATAATTATATATAATTATGAATGATATATTTCATATACTTTATATATTTTCATATATTTCATATTTTTTATATACTTCATATATTTTCATATATTTCATATATTTTCATATTTTTCATATATTTTCATATATTTCATACATTTCATATATTTCATATTTTCATACATTTCATATTTTCATGTATTTCATATTTTCATATATTATCATATTTACATATTTTCACATATTTTCATATATTTCATAATTTCCATATACTTCATATATTTAATATTTTTCATATTTTCATATATTTCCCATATATTTCATATATTTCATATGTTTCATATATTTCATATATTTTCATAAATTTCATGTTTCATATATTTTCATATGTTTCATATATTTCCATATATTTCATATATTTTCATATATTTCATATGTTTTGTATATTTCATGTGTTATATATTTCCATATATTTCATATATTTCATATTTTTCATATATTTTCATATTTTTCATATATTTCATATATTTTCATATATTTCATACATTTTCATATATTTCATATATTTCCATATATTTCATATATTTCATATTTTTCATATATTTCATATTTTTCTGTATATTTCATATTTTTCATATATTTCATATATTCTCATATTTTCATATATTTCATACATTTTCATATATTTCATATATTTCCATATATTTCATATATTTAATATTTTTCATATATTTCCATATATTTCATATATTTCCTATTTTTCATATATTTTCATATATTTCATATATTTCATATATTTTCATATTTTTCCTACATTTCATATATTTCATATATTTCCTACATTTCATATATTTTCATATATTTCATATTTTTCATATATTTCCATATATTTCATATGTTTCATATATTTCATATGTTTCACATATTTTCATATATTTCATATATTACCATATATATCATATATTTCATATATATCATATATTTCCATATATATCATATATTTCATATATATCATATATTTCATATATTTTCATATATTTCATATGTTTCATATATTTTCATATATTTCATATATTTCCATATATATCATATATTTCATATGTTTCATATATTTTCATATATTTCATATGTTTCATATATTTTCATATATTTCATATGTTTCATATATTTTCATATATTTCATGTGTTTCATATATTTTCATATATTTCATATATTTCCATATATATCATATATTTCATATATTTCATGTTTCATATATTTTCATATTTTTCATATATTTTCATATATTTCATACATTTCATATATTTCCATATTTTTCATATATTTTCAAGTATTTCATATATTTTAATATATTTCATATTTTTCATATATTTCTGTATACTTTATATATTTCATATTTTTCATATATTTCATATATTTCCATATATTTCATATTTTTCATATATTTCATATATTTCATATATTTTCATATTTTTCCTACATTTCCTACATTTCATATATTTCATATATTTTCATATATTTCATTTATTTCCACATATTTGATACATTTCATATATTTTCATATTTTTCATGTATTTTTATGTTTTTCGTATATTTCATATATTTCCATATATTTCATACATTTCATATATTTTCATATTTTTCATGTATTTTTATGTTTTTCATATATTTCATATATTTCATACATTTCATATATTTCCATATATTTCATAAATTTCATATTTTTCATATATATTTCATATATTTTCATATATTTCATACATTTCATATATTTTCATATTTTTTCATACATTTCATATATTTCCATATATTTCATAAATTTCATATTTTTCATATATTTCATACATTTCATCTATTTCCATGTATTTCATATATTTCATATTTTATATATTTCATATTTTTCATATATTTCCATATACTTCATATACTTCATATTTTCATATATTTCATATATTTTCATATTTTCCCTACATTTCATATGTTTCATATATTTTCATATATTTCACATATTTTATATATTTCATATTTTTCATATATTTTCATATTTTTCATATACATTATAATTGCATATAATTATAAATTATATATTATATTATAATATATAAATTATAATTATATAAATATTAAATATAATTATACATTCTTATATAGAAATAGACATATTAAATGAGATTAGAAAGTTCCCAGACACCCATTATTTAATAAGTTTTAAAGATACAGAATCAGGATTTTAAAAAAAATTTTTTTGTATAGGGATATATTCAGCTAACAGTGCTGTGATAATTTCAGGTGAATGGCGAAGGGACTCAACCATACTTATACATGTATCCATTCTCCCCTAAGCTCCACTCCCATTCAGGCTGCCATAACATTGAGCAGAGTTCCCTGTGCTATACTGTAGGTCCTTGTTGGTTATCCATTTTAAACATAGCAATGTGTACCTGTCTGAAATAAGGCTTATTAAATTAATAGTATTGGGACAAGTATCTACAATTTGTCAAAACAATGAGGTTATTGGTCTTAAAATATTACATCAAAAGAGATATTTTAAATATCTTTAGAAATTAAATTATAAATGCAGATAAATATAGGTAATTGTATCATCTTAAGGTAAACAAATTATTTTAAGCACATGTGAAAATGTAGAATCTATAGAGAAAGGAGAGGTATTTGATTATATAAATTTTCAAAAAATTTTCAACTTTAAGAATCAGTTAGAAAAAACTTAAAATTTAGTCCCTGTTACAAGTTGAATTATGTTCACCCCAAAGTCGCATTTTAAAGCCCTAACATCCAGAACCTCAGAATATGAGTGCATTTGGCGATAGGGCTTTAAATAGGTAGTTAAGCTAAGATGACTGTTAAAATGGCCCTAACCCAATCTCTCTCGTTCTTAAAACAAGAGATCAGGACAGAAAAAGAGACCCCAAGGATACATACGTACAGAGTAAACGAGCATGTAAGCCCAGTGAGAAGGCAGCCATCTGCAAGCCAAGATGAGAGCCCTCAAGAGAGAAAAAAACTTGCCAAACGTTGACCTTGGACTTCTAGCCTCCAGACTGTGAGAAAATACATTTCTGTTGTTTGAACTTTACACAGGGTGGTATTTTGTTGTGGCATCTCTAGCAAACTAATACAGCTCCAAAATTAGAAAAAATAATTATTATATTGGGACACAGTAATGGTTAACATGATCAATAAGATAACTACCACAATGAATATATAAGCAAGGCTGTGAACACAATCTATAAAATGAGAGATATGACCAATACACATATAAAATTTTAACACACTAGCAAAGGCATGAAATTCAAAACTTTAAGATGCCATTTTTAATTTATAAAATTGATAAATTAGTGAAGTTTGAGGAGAGCTAATTCCCAAGTGGCTCAGTGGTAAAGAATCCACCTGCCAATGCAGGAGACAGAAGAGACACAGGTCAGGAAAATCCCCTGGAGGAGGAAATGGCAACCCACTCCAGTATTCTTTCCTGGAGAATCCCATGAACAGAGGAGCCTGGTGGGCTACAGTCCATGGGTTGCAAATAATCAGACATAACTGAAGCAATTTAGCAAAGTAGCAGACATAACTGAACCAACCAACTGAAGGTTGGTTCCAGTAGATTACATGATGTTGTGAAACTATGATTTATAATAAGAACAGAGCTGCTAAAACCACTGGAATTTTCTAAGTGACAAAGTTGAAAAGAGCATCTTTGGTCTTCCTAACAAGCCCCTTTCAACCACCTGAGCTTATGTATAAGCAGTAATTTTAGGAAAGTCCCAAAGGAGGTGGAACTGGTTGCCAGGGGAACCAACTACTTGAACCACTGCAACTTTCAGCTCCCTTCCTTACCACCTCCAGGGATGGGAGAGAGTCTGGAGATTGAGCTGATCACTAATGGTCAATGACTTAATATTGCTTACTTAATGAAACCTCTATTAAAAAAAAAAAAAACATAATGGGATGTGTGGTTTCAGACAACTTCCAGGTTGGTAAACAAGTGCAAGAGTTAGGAGGGTGATGCACCTGGAGAGGATGTGAAAACTTCCTACTCTCCTGCACACCTTGCCCCGTGCATTTCTTCCATCTGCCTATTCCTGACTTGGACCTTGGCATAGTAAATCAGTAGTCTAGTAAGTCTCCCTGAGTTCTGAGAGCTGTCTGGGGATTACCCTCTTTTATTGTGTGTGTGATCAGGCCACTCACCGCGGCAGTTCTCTTGCTCTCTGTACATCCCCTGCCGGACCAATGACAGCCTGCTTCACCTACACCCTACTCACTTACCTGGCCTCCTTACACACTTGCCGCAGACCCCAGCCACCGATTGTTCTTATTAGAGGGCAGTGAGGGGGCGTTTCCCTGGGAACAGATAAGCCAACCTGAGCTCATTTCCTCCTATAACTGGCAATAACCCCCTCCCCCCAGGTGATAACCTGTACTTGTGATTGGCCTCTGAAGGGGATGCCCAGTCCTGTGGGATGAGCGCTTAATCTGTGGCATCTGACAATTACTCTAACTAGATAGAATTGAGTTAAAGCTTAGGACACGTAAGGGCTTCCCTGGTAGATCAGCTGGTAAAGAATCCACCTGCAATGTGGAAGACCTGGGTTCGATCCCTGGGTTGGGAATCCCGTGGAGAAGGGAACAGCTACCCATTCCAGTATTCTGGCCTGGAGAATACTGGACTGTATAGTCCATGGGGTTGCAAAGCGTTGGACACGAATGAACAACTTTTACTTTCATTTTAGGACACCCAGCTGGGGTTGGTGAAATGGTTGGTAGTGGGTGTGGGGAGACACCCTGCTTGAGAAAAGTAGAGATTTTCTTTTACTTTACATGTCATATATAGTACAGAGAGGAAGCAGGTAGTTTTTTTTCTTTTTTTTCTGTTTTAGATTAATAGTTTCAATTGGGTATTTTTGGAACTTGATAATGATCCTGAATTTACTCAGGGGGAAAAAAAAGAGTGAGCATATTTAAGATTTTTTTCAATATTTATTTATTTTGGCTGTGCTGGGTCTTCGTTGCTGCTCGGGCTTTCTCGTGGTGAGTAGGGGCTGCTCTCTAGCTGTGGTGCTTAGCCTCTCATTGAGGTGGCGTCTCTTGTTGTGGAGCCTGGGCTTTAGGGCTCACTGGCTTCAGTAGTTGTGGCTCATGGCTCAGGAGTTGCAACCAGGAGCTGAGTTGCTCCATGACTCATGGAATCTTTCAGGACCAGGGATGTAACCCATGTCCTGCATTGGCAGATGGATTCTTAACCACTGGACCACGAGGGAAGTCTAAGAACTTTTGAAAATGAATCATATGAAGGAAGATATCAATTGTTAGAAACAAATGTACTTTTACATTTTACAGTATAATTTTTATATAGCGTGACCCTAGACAGAAATAGGTATATTAATGAAACTAGAAAGTCCCCAAACACCCATAATTTAAGAAGTTTTAAAGGTGGAGAATAAGGTAGAGGATTATTAAATTAACAGTATTGGATTGTGTCTAACCATTTGTCAAAATAATGGGATTCCTTATCTCAAAATACTACATCAAAATAAACTGAGATATTTTAAATATCTTAGCTTTAGAAATTAAATTATAAAACAGGTAGATGTAGGTGATCATCATCTTAAGGTAAGAAAATTCTTTTAAGCACATATGCAAATATAGAATCTATAGAGAAAGGAGATATTTGATTATACAAAAATTTTTTTAAATGTATAAATTTAAAAAATCACATTAAACAAAATTAAAATTTAGCCTGTTATGTGTTGAATGTCTTTCTCCCCAAATTTGTGTGTTAAAGCCCTAGCATGTAGTACCTCAGAATATGAGTGTATTTGGTGAAAGAGTCTTTAAAGATGTGATTAAATTAGTGATAAAGAATCCACCTGCCAATGCAGGAGATGCAAGAGACGCAGGTTCAATCCCTGGGTTGGGAAGATTCCCTGGAGTCAGAATACCCATTCCAGTATTCTTGCCTGGGAAATCTCATGGACAGAGGAGCCTGGAGGGCTATAGTCCAAGGGATCACAAAGAGTCAAACAAGACCGAGCATGCAAGCCTAAGTTAAAAATGAGGCCATTAGAATGGGCCTGCCTGAGTCCAGTTTTTCTGGTTCTTATAAAAAGAAATTAGGACAGAAAAAGAAACACTGAGAACTCATATGCACAGAGAAAAGATTGTGAGCACAGTGAAAAAGCAGCCATCTGCAAGCCAAGACTAGAACCCACACACACAAAAAAACAGCAAAACTTGCCAAACATTGACCTTAGACTTCTAGCCTCTAGACTGTGAGAAAACACATTTTTTGTTGTTTGAGCTTTATCCAGAATGGTATTTTGTTGTGGCAGCTTTTGGAAACTAATACAGCCCCCATATTTTTTAAAAAATGGTTATTATTGAATCAGTTCTAATGAGATGGATGAAACTGGAGCCCATTATACAGAGTGAAGTAAGCTAGAAAGATAAAGACCAATACAGTATACTAATGCATATATATGGAATTTAAAAAGATGGTAACAGATAACCCTATATGCAAAACAGAAAAAGAGACACAGATGTACAGAACCAGACTTTTAGACTCTGTGGGAGAAGGCAAGGGTGGATGTTCAGAGAGAACAGCATTGAAACAAGTATACTATCAAGGGTGAAACAGATCACCAGCCCAGGTTGGATGCATGAGACAAGTGCTCAGGGCTGGTGCACTGGGAAGACCCAGAGGGATGGGATGGAGAGGGAGGTGGGAGGGGGGATCGGGATGGGGAACACATGTAAATCCATGGCTGATTCATGTCAATGTATGGCAAAGACCATTACAATATTGTAAAGTAATTAGCCTCCAACGAATAAAAATAAATGGAAAAAAAAAGAAAAGATAAACATAAGGGTTAATACTCAAAAAAAAAAAGGTTATTATACATGGGACACAATAATGATTAATATCATTAAATCTACAACCATAAACATAACATATAAGCAAGCCTGTGAACACAATCTATAGAAGAAGAAAAAGGAAATATGACCAATACACATATAAAAGTTTTAAATCACTAGCAAAGACATGAAAATCAAAATATTGAGATGCCATTTTAACTTATAAAGTTGATTAATTAGTGAAGCTTGAGGAGAGCTAATCTTTTAAGTGCTGTTTGTGTCAGGCTCTACTATCTTTGTCTTTTGGAATGCCGTTGATTCGTATGTTTGAAATATTTTATCCCTGGGAATCTATTTTAAATAAAGATAAGGAAAAGATACATGCACAAAAGTTTACTTGTAGATTTGTTTATATAGCAAAAAGATTTAGAAAGCAAAAATAATTTATTAATAACTTTAAAGTTGTAAATCCTTGATTATATTAGTAAAAAAAAGTCTTGGACTTGTGGGTAGGAGTGGAGGTTGGAAGTAAAAACCTTTTAGTTAAAATTTTTAAAGTTTTAGCTTTATTGAGCAATAATTGACATATATCCATTCATCTGTTGACAAACATGTAGTTTTCATACAAGATCTTGTCTATTGTGAATAATGATGCAATGAACATAGAAGGGTGGATATTTCTTTGAGATTCTGTTTTTATTTCCTTTAGATATATTCCTAGAAGTGAAATTGTGGGATTATATGGTAATTCTATTTTTAATTTTTTGAGGAATCTCCATACTGTTTTCAACAGTGGTTGCACAAGTGTATTAACAATTCCTACCAACAGTGTACAAATGTTCTCTTTTTTCCACATCTTTGCCAACACTCATGTCTGTTCTTCTTGATGGTAGCCATTCTAACAGGTGTGAAGTGGTATCTTGTGGTTTTGATTTACATTTCCCTGATGATTAGTGATATTGAGCACCTTTTCAGTATCTGTTAGCCATTTGTATATCTTCTTTGGAACATGCTTATTCAGATGCTGTGCTCATTTTAAAATCAGTGTGTTTGTCTTTTACCATTGAGCGCTGTGAGTTGTTTATTTTGGATATTTACTGCTTACATGATTTGTAGATATTTTCTTCCATTCCATAGGTTGCATTTTCATTTTGTTGAGGGTCTCCTTTTCTGTGCAGTAGCTTGTTAGTTTTATGTAGTCCCACATGTTTATTTTTGCTATTGTTGTGCTTGCTTTTGGTGCAAATCTAAAAAACCATGCCATGACTAATGTCAAGGAGCTGATCCCTGTTTTTCTTCTAGGAGCTTTATGGTTTCAGGCCTTACATTTAAGTCTTTTAAACTTAACATTTTGAATATTCAATCTTACATGAAGAAAGTCAATAGACAACATTTATTGTCTGATCCTTGGTATTTTTAAAAGAGGAGAATGATGTCAATGTATATTTTTTATAATTTTGAGTTAACCAATTGCAGAATATTTTCCAGATTGCTAAATAAGTGGCTGTAACTTCTATATTGTTGAGAAAATAAAAGCAAAAATATAATACATATAGCATGTGAAAGAATGTAAGGAAAGCCTGAGGGTAAATTTAATGAATAACATAGCAAAAATAAAACCAAACATATGTGATAATTAAATGACTTATTGATAGACAAAATTTTAAAGTGAAAATAAAATTCAATTCTGTACTGTTAACAAGTGTCTAATATTAAACAGAATACAGGAAACTTTTAAAAATAAAGGAAGGAACAAAGATATATCAAGTAAACATAATAAAGCAGAAATGGCAATATTAATTAATGAAGATAATTATTTAAAAATAAAAGTCAAAGTATAACTATGACAACAAAATTTTAATAATCAAATATATATATTATAATAGTTGTGAAACACAATGTTCAATTCTACAAATAAAACCTTTTTAAAAGTAGAAGTAATTCACAAAGATTCATTCAATCATAATTGGGAGATTTTTGACATATTGTAACTCTAAAGCCTTGAAGAGAAAACAGGAAAGAAAATAAGTATCAAAAGATGTGACTAGTATAATTGTTTGGTTTGGTAAATATATATGTAGTATTATCCTCTATAATCAATGAACATACTTTATTTTCAAAATCTGAACATTTTCAAAAATTGATGACTGCCTTAAATCCTCAAATTTCCAAAATGGTAAATTGAGTAGGCTACATGCCCTAATTATAAATGTAGTTAATCTAAAAACTAAAAGCTTAAACTGAAATATTCAAACACAGGGAAACTTTAAATCATTCTACTTTTAGAGAAAATAGGAATTTTGAATCGAATAGAAAATCAAGAATGCATTTGTAAATAGTTAGGAAAATATTATGGGTACTGCATTATGGAAAAACTTTGTATTATGAACAAAACTGAAGATTAAGGAATGTTACACTTTCTAAGCTACAGCATACAGTTATATGCCTACTATCAAGTATTTAGGTAAGTAATTTTTTTAGGTGAATAGTTGTGTTTTTTTTTTTTTTTGTTTAAGCATGCATAAACAAAGTAGAAGAAAAAAAATTAATCAGGGGAACAGAATCTAAATGCTCTTTCTCTGAAAAGTCCAGTGAAACTAGTTCCTGGCAAGCACAATATGCAAAAAAGACAAACCCAAATACACAAAATTAAGAATGGGAAAAAGCATAATTGTTTTAATTTCCCTAAGCTTATAATATTAAAAATGTCTTTTAAAAACCTGAAAGATTTTTCTAGAAAAATTGCAAATGTTGAAAGTTGAAATCAGCAAAAAAAAATTTTTTTAGGCAAAGCTACAAAAACCAATACACAACTTTTCAAGGTATTATTTCTTTAAAAAAAGCCTAAAATGTAAGAGCAGCGGATAATTACTGTGCTACAAAATCTTTTCCAGACATTTAAAACCAAGATAGTTTTCTAGTTAATATTATAAAACTGCATGATCCTGATTCCAGAAGCTGACAAAGATAGCAAAATTTTTAATAAAGAGGAGGATAAACTTGTGTTTTCCAAATATATTGTATGGAAGATTAGCCAGGTCCAAGACTTGTTAATAAAGCAGTGGATTTAATGCCAAATAAATTTGAAATGCACACTCCCTTTAGGAGATTGGCAATCTACAGCATCACATTGCGAACATATGAGAGCTAACATTAAATATTCCAAAATTATTCCAACATAAAACACTTTTAAACATCACACTTATTAATATTTAAATATGCCACCATTAGGCTGGTTCATAGTAGGTCCTCATTAAATATGTTTTTCCTTCTTTTTAATTTTTTTTCTAACAGTAGATTTCATGACTTCATGGCATTGACATTGATTGTGATAGTAAACTTCAAGCCTTTCCTAGATGTAACAGTTGCAGAGTTGACTGAAATTGTCATCATTTTAACAATGTGAAAGTTAACAGAAACAAGAAGTTAACAGCTAACAGAAACAAGAAGATATACTAGAGTTTGCAGACATAAAGGGAAGGGAGGGGATCTCTAAGGTCTTCATTTTGTAGAGTGGGGAAAATTATAGTACTCAGTGTTTATTGAATAAGAAATGAAGGTATCAATGTGATATTTGAGGAAACTAGAATAGTGACCTCACTATGTAGAGATCACTGAGGGATGAGTAAGTGAAGTCAGTTCTGATCTAATAGAACACTGACATAATCAGTCAGCAAACATTGCCCTTAAGAAAGGGGTGTGTGCATACTATTTGAAGATAATGGAAGTGACCATCAGAAAAACCAACAAACCAAACTGGTTAGAAGTAGTTCCATTGAGGAACAGAAGTGAAGGTGGTGTGGAGGACTGTTTACTTCTCATTTTAAATCATTTTGTGCCATTTGATTTTTTTAAACGATGTGCATGATTTAGTATGCTAAAACTTCTCTAACATTCATGTGCAAAATTGACTTTCAGCAAAGTTAGCGGAAGACAACAATTTAGGATCTGAGAGAGTCAATTCCTAGGCAGATTGATAAGCCAGGGTCTCCAAGGAGGAGAAAGGGGTCTGGGGCTCTCGAATGGAGATAGGGGTCTGGAATTCTCAAGGAGGAGGAAAGGACAAACTTTTTTTGGTCCACATTCCTTAGTCTTAGTAAATAACACAACTCAGTTTAAACTCTGTAATAGGGATTATACAACAACAATGTATCCTGCTTGAGGACAGTTTCTCCTTCCCGAAAACCTTCTGGCTAATCCTGTTATTTTAAAATGTAAATTATGGGAGTGGGTCTAGTAAGATCTTTACAACTTCCAGACATTCTTTTGATTCATTGTAATAACTAATTTAAAGGTATATAACTCCATTGCCATCACTAGCAAGGGGGGTACTCTTTCTGCCTCCATCTGATGTCTATGTCAGAAGGTTTCTCTATTCCTTTTATACTTTAATAAAACCCTATTGCACAAAAGCTCTGAGCGATCATGTCTCATCTCTGGGCCTGGATTGAATTCTTCTCCGGAGGCCAAGAATCCCAGCATCTTTACGTGGTTCAGCAACAGCCTTTCAGATCTAGATTAATACGGGCATAACATAGCTGTTTAAATTTGATCAACCTCAGATTTAATCTTGGCTTTACCATCTATGAGAACACCTTGCCCTTGGAAGAGTCACTAAAACTCTCTAAGCTTCCTGTGAAACTTCATATCAGTATTCACACCTAACACATAAGTTATTTTGTCCTTTGAAATTGCGATAATGTGTCTAAAGCATTTAGCACAGGTAAAGAGAGTGCTTAATTAATTAATATTAATTGTTATACTTAAAATTGTTATAACAATTATAGCCTGACATGTTACAGTCAATTTATGCTTTCAATCTCCTTTTATGTCTGAGTCTACAAATTTATAGTAAGTGAAGATTTCTTAAATGTGCATGGCCACAATATTCTTCCAGCTGTTTTTAGGTGTTTTATATTGTTTGCCTTTATTACCTGCTTTAGAGGTATCATAATATAATGGAAGAAGCCAGCATTAGTGTGACTGCCTCCACCTTGAACAAGTTATTTAATCCAATTTAAGTCACTCCATTTATAAAATTATACTGCTAGAGCATTACCTGTCTGAAGGTTAGAGTGAATCAGATGTTCTTTTGAGGTGCTGGTGACCTCCAGGGATCATGAATGTACAGTAAATGAATAAAGTGATGCAATTGTGGGATCCCTCATGTCTGTCAAGGCCTTACCTCTAATATTTGGCCCTGGGGCTGAGGGAATTTTTTTGACCTCTGAAATGGGGTTTGGTTTGTCAAAAAAAATTAATCATTTATTTTCTGAGCCATAACAAATTCTCTTTACTTCTGTCAGATGAATTTACTCATCTAAAACATCAAGGTTCCTTTTGCTAAATTCACTTTGACCCTAAATGATACCCTCCTATACCAAACAGCTGAATTTAGTATGTATAATTCCACTGTTCAATTAATGGGTATGCATAAAAATATGCTTTTCATTGACGGTGTTTTTATGAAAAAGTCATTATAAATATCCTTTATGCTAATTTTTAGTTTTCAAGTCATTCAGAAGTACATTGGATAGGATCCTGTTTAGAAATTTACTTGCAAAGAAGTTATTTTTCAGGATATTGCTACAAAGGCTTTGAAAAGTAAAGAGGATGTGGGACACAGGATGAGGAACTTGAATTTTAATTACATCTCTACAAAGAAAACTCTTGACAAGTGTACCTACTCACCCATTCAGTAAATATTTGTTATGGGTAAGACTGATACTGAGATAACAAAAGGGATTTTTGCTCACAAATTAGTGCAGCAGCAGCAGGTTTAAAGTAGGCCTTCTAGAAACAAAACAAGTCTATGTTCATTTTAAAAAATAGCAAAATAGGAAATAATCTTGTACCACCAATTTAAATGAAAGGGGAACATTAATATATATTTAAAGAAGTTTTTTCTGTTCTCCATCCTCACACTTTTCATCTCTGGTTTTTTCCATTCATTGTCCACTCATCGTATTCTCAGGACTGGTGTATAAGCGGGGAAATTTAGAGACTATAAACCCTTTTGTCTGTACTATATGATCCTTGAACTATGTGAGTAAGGTGACTGCATTTTTCAGCTGGACCTTTTTGTTTAACTTGGTCTCCTAAGAAATACCTCAAAAAGACGTGCTGTTGGGAGTGTCCTGTTGTTTTCTGAAGGCTGCTAAGAATTGTGACATAATTTCAAGACTTTACTGATGGGGAGGGGTGGATCTACCTAAGTCTGTTTTTCTCGGGAAGGTCAGGGTCCCTCCTAGGGTGCAGTTGTGATAGAGGAAGAAAGACATGACACATGAGAGAGCTGAAGATTGACGATGGCGGACTGCTGAATCTGCTAGTTTTAGTGAGAGCAAGACCAGGAAGTCAGTCAAGAGGAAATGCCTGGCTTGACTTTTTCAGTTGCAGACAGAGAACTATATGGCAGGGTGTACCAGTGGTACCACCCCATCCAGAAACCTTGAGACAGATGCCAGGAAGGCCACCAAAAGGGACCATACCCACCACCACTCAAGCCATCACTCTGTGTTCCTATCATAATATATAAGTTCATTGTAGATTTTCAGAAATTCACTTTCAAATATATATCAGTACCATGTCGCAGTCATAAGTCTGGAGCTACTTATATACTTTAAAATGTGGGCAGTATTAACAATATTTTTCACTTCATTGAATTCATAAAAGGACAGGAAAGCATATACATTTTATTACTTCACAACTACAGTCACTTAAAAAAATTTCACAGAAAAAGTAGAAATAATGAACAGCAGAAGAGTTAGTATTTCAAAATTCGAATCCTCCAAAATCATTTGCAATGATAGAGCATATAGATACTATATAGATTGATATGGTAATCTATATCAGTTACTATATTTCAAAAGAAAGGAGCTTAAAATGAAATCTTCCTCTACATGTTCTTACTCTATCCAAACATCATCATTAAGTTGATATTTGAAGGATGATGTTTCCTAGGTGGGTGTTGCTAGTAGTAAAGAATCTGTCTGCCAGTGCAGGAGACAATAGAGACACAGGTTCAGTCCCTGGGTCAGGAAGACCCCCTGGAGTAGGAAATGGTAGTAACCTACTCTAGTGTTCTTGCCTGGAAAATTCCATGGACTAGAGGAGCCTAGCAGGCTACAGTCTGTGGGGTTGCAGAGAGTCAGACGCAACTGAGTGACTGAACACACACACAAGTTGTTTAATTTTTTTTCCTTAAGTATTCTCTTATCCTAGGCAAGTATGTCAGTTTGGAAATTACATACAGCCATTAAGTTATATTGACAATTGTTCTACTAGAAGTACAGCTAATATATCAATGGGCACAGGCAAAATTCAGCAGAATGAGTAAATGATATAAGGAATTTGTTTATAAATTTAAAATATGTATAATTAACTTTACCATCTACATCTTCTATAACATGATTAATTATATTTGTTATCAGGTACAGTATCAAAAACAAAGTAGACAGCTTTTTGAAAGGAGAAAGAATTCACACATTTAAAACCCTTCTGACTAATATTGGTTTGCAGAATTTCCAGAAATCAGAAAACATGGTTTCAAGTGACCATTTTTCTAAAGCTGTGTTTCCTTGCCTGGCCAATAGTTGGGATGTAGCAAATGATCACTTGTAGTACAATTCTCCTTCCTGATTCTTGTTGACACCATTGTTCTTTCTCTCTTGGTCCTGAAGCTTCTGTGTTTTGAAACATAATTTTTCTTTAAAGTGAAAAGCACTGCAGTACTCAGGAAAATGGACATTATGCCAAGCATCATGGTTAGTCCCAGATATATGTGTCTAGAAGAAGACAGAAACTCAGTCTTAATTATTGTAGCTGTGCAATTTTAAATAAAATGTAATAACATCCAAAAATATCAATACCAATGAAATCAATCAATATCAATAAAACCATGAGGATGGTTTTCTTTAAGAATGCAGATTCAGTGGCTATAAAAGGCCTTTCTGTGAACATTTGACAGACTATTGAAGGCAGTAAGCTAATATAAAGCAAATTTTTAGTAGTGCCATCATTTTCAGTTACTGCTAATTATATAATCCTTTCCATCCTTTCTGTAACTTATTTCCTTAGACCAGGTGACTATAGACCTGTTTGCTTAGAACAGTGCCAGCATAAGCTAGCATAAGCTAGTGTTGTCCCAGGGTAATCTGCCCCCTTTCCTTGTCAAAAATATCCAGATTTGAATGATAAATTATATGTTTATCCTCCCCTTGAAACTTGCCCAAATTCACTCTTACAGAAAACTACAGGAAGTAACATTAAGGAGGAATTGGAGATCTCAGTACATTAGAGTGACCTAAGCAAAGCAGAGGTTTACATCAGTGTCTTCCACGACAAGCCTTTAGTTCTATTAGATCATAAGACATGAAGGCCTGAAAGCACAGGTTGAATGATTCATGCTGGTCACCTTGTACATATACTCATAGTCTCTGAGTTACATTGTCTTTACAGTAAAATACAGCCTGAGTAAATGTGAATAAAGTGCCAATTTTCCTCATAGATCAGGTCCCTTTCAAAGACCAACATAAATTTCTCACATGTCCTCAAAGCCTATTAAGTCAAGCAAATTTATTTGAGATGGTCAGCTCAATTCACATCCAACTTACAAGGTTTAGCACTAAGTTTATTTTTCTAGAGAATACTCAGCTTGTAAATTGAAAAAAAAGTCCTTCTTGTTTTTAAGCCATTGAAGCATTGCTTTAAGCAATAAGGGGACTAAATGTTTGCTGAATTGCTCTGAATGATACCATAGTGAAAAATCCATGCCCTTAACCCCGTACACACATAGAGAAAATCTTTTACTTTTATGCATTTCAAGTACTGGAATAATTGAACATCAGTTTGGCAATAAAGACCGGACAGATTTAGAGCCAAATCCAAATCTTGCCCAGGGGGATTATAGCTGACGTAAATGGGACAGTTTGGCTCAGTTTGGAAAAAGAAAAAAAAAAAATAGAATTAAACCCCAAATGTGACCTAAATCTAAATGCTTCTGAGTTTCAGGGAATTAACTCAGTTGTGTGCATAAACTTTGAAAATCCTACTCTATTCTGAAATCTTCTGTCTTATCTTTTTTAAATGATGGGAGTCAAGATTAAGAATGGGGGAAACGAAAGATCTAGCCAAATGGTCAGATAATAATAGAATTATTCTATAAAACAGAACAAACTTCTGGATTAGATTCTCTTTTTCTTTACAAGTGATGAAACTATGTGAGGATTATTTGTGCCCGTTGCCTCTTGCAAACCTGCATGTGGTAGCAATGAGATGTAGGAAAGAGTTTGATAATAGGTACCTGAAAGCATTTGAATCATACAATCTACAGGATCCTTTACTGCCACATCTTTTAAATCCCCACTTGAGGCATGAAGTATCAATCAAAACTCCAAAATATATGGGAGATGGGATTCCTGCTGTGAGAAAAACAAATAATTGCCACTAAAAATATATGCATATCTTTTTGGTTAGCCTACAAAGAATGACTCTCAGAAACTACATTCTGTCCAAAATTCACTTCTTTGGAAATAGCAGCGCCTCTCCAGGAGACCAGAATATGCCACCCCCAAGCATGCTTCTGGCATAAAGGTTATTTTGAGCTGATAATTTTGAGAAATAAAAGTCATAGAAGAAGCTCTGAAGACAGAGCATAAGTTTCCCTTTTGTAAGGAAAATGTACATTTACAAAGGAAGTTATTTGCAAAAGTTTCCCAACTCTTTGTAAAGGCTTCCCTGGAGGCTCAGTGGTAAAGAATCTGTCTGCCAATGCAGGATACACAGGTTTGATCCCTGGGTTGGGAAGATCCCATGGAGAAGGGAAATAGCAACCAACTCTAGTATTCTTGTCTGAGAAATCCCATGGACAGAGGAGCCTGGTAGGGGTCGCAAAAGAGTCAGACCTGACTCAGCAACTAAGCAACAACTCCCTCTTTGTACCAAGATGAGAAGAATTCCAGATTCAAAAAAGAACTAACGGCATAAACTTTTATTTTGCAAAGAGTCCCATAAACAAGATCATTAAAAGCTATATGATAAAGCTTATATTGATAAAGTTGAATGGTTAATTTGGATTACTTGACATCATAAATAAAAATTCTTTTTATATACATTCTCCAACTGAACAGATTGTCACCTAAAAACATTTAGGTGATAACTATTAATAACTTTACATTGCTCCTAATAACGTGAAGACATTCCTCAGTACTCAAATACTTACCATCTTATGTATGTTTTAAAATTTTCATAATGGCAAAATTTCAGACCTTCACAAAATTAGGATGATATAGTGCAACTTTATGTACCATCACTAACTTTAACAATTATTCAAATTTTGTTATTTCTGTGTCATATTTCTTCAGCCCCTCAATCTATTGTCCATCCAGAAACTTTTTAAAAGTAACATTTAAAGAGATATCTCAGATATTAAATAATTCTCCTTACATGTATTTCAGAGCACATCTCTGACAGGATTTTTAAAACATATCACTATGGTGACTTCCCTGGTGTTCCCGTGGTTAAGACTCTGCACTTACAATGCAGGGCTTGTGGGTTTGATCTCTGGTCGGGGAACTAAGAGCCCATATGTTGTGTAGCTTGGCCAAAAATTTATATATATATATATATTTAAAATACAATAAACATAAAATAAAAAACCCACAAATTAAAAAATATCACTATGCCATTTAACACATAACACATATTAAAACAATTTTTTAATCCTGTTGAACTCATATTCAAACTTTTCTAAATGTCTTCAAAGCATTGCTTTAGAACTGGTTCATTCTAACCAGAATTCAAACCAAGGAGACACACTAAATTTAATGGCTCTTTATATCAGCTTCTTTCCCAACTCTTTTTTTTCTTATAATAATGATTTTTGCAACAAGACATTTGTCCTGTAGAATGTGCCATAGTCTGGATTTGACTGATTGTTTCACGACATCATTTGCTTTGTTCTCCTATCCTTCATTTTCCCAATAATTTGGTAGGGCCTGCACTGACTCAGGCAGGAACAAGACATAGGTGATTTGTGTTCAGACAGGAGACACTTTCTGCCTACTTGCCACTCTCAGTAATGTTAAAATGAAACTGAGGTTCACGCTATGCCCTCCATTATTGAGTTTTTCATTCATTTTCACTTACAGCTTTTAGCAAATATTGATAAGGTTGCAAAACAGATTTTTCAAAATTACATTATTTCTTGCGTAAATAATTTAGGATTTCTCTATAAAAGAACTTCTCTTCATCATTATTTACTTGGTTACTTTGAAATACAATTAGTAGGAGGAAGGCAGGGTAAATGTTCAGTTCTTTCCTGTTTTAAGAATAATGAGTTAGTGTCCTAGTATTCTTCAAAATTACTTAGGTATCATTACAAATTTATATCTTTTTTTATATTTAATATATTTTGAGACACTGCAGCTATTATAATGACTGTTATATATTAATAGAATAGTATTTTTATTTATTATTTTCAAATTATCTCAACTTGGACCAAAGTCCTCAGATTGTTCCTGTGTCCTTTTGATATATCCCTTTGAGAGCTTTCTCACTTTCTCGCACCAAAAGTTATCCCACAATCATGTTATGTATTTTCTAATCTAGACCTTGGTCAGTTTTCCAAGGTCCTATGGTTCCTTATTGAGGAATGATATTTAGATATCACGGATTCATTGCTATGGGTGCTCATTTCTCTGGGTTAAATAGATTCTAGATTTTTTAGGAGACAGAGTTGTAAAATACACATTATTTTAAAATATGAGTTCATATTGACATTTTAAGTTTAAATTAATGAATTTTACTTACAATATTTTATGCTTTTATCACTTTTCTATTATGCTGAAAATATTGATTCCTAATGATATTAACATAACATCTGATGAGATGAGATCTGCTTTATCTTAAAATATATAATAGTTTTAACATAACAATGCTAAAGTTACTATTAACAACAATACTATAAAATGTACTGAAGCAATGGGGAATTCATAGTAATTCTGTTTTTCGTGTAGTTTAATGTTTTTTCTGTATGGTGTGTTACCGCTGTAATATACAGTTAGTTTTTATTTGTTTTAAGAATTTCTTTGGTTCTTTTAATTATTTAAAACTATATAAAATTTTTGTATTGTTTCAAACTAAAAATTATACAACAGTTATATTTACAAAGTCTCATTTCCATCCTGTTCTCTCCCCCTGTTTTTTTTCTTTCTTCCCTAACAGGCAACTTAAAAAAAATTATTATTCATTTTTGGTTTATGCTTCCATTGTTTCTTGTTAACAAGAGCAAATATCAATACCTGTGCATGTGTATAATATTTTCACCTTTTGATACTTACACCAAATGCATCATACTGTATACAATTTTCTACATTTTGCTTTCTTAAACTTAGTTGCATATCCTGGAGATCATTTGATATGAACTGTGTCCCTCCACAATTTATAAGTTGGAGCCCTACCTCCCAATATGATTGCATGTGGAAGCAAAATAATTAAGGAGATAATCAAGGTTAAATGAGGTCATAAGAGTGAAGCCCTAATCTGATAGGGAGGCTGCCATTAAAAAAAAATTATTATATAGTTTCTTTACAAAGTTGTGTTAATTTCTGCTGTGTAGCAAAATGAGTCAGCTGTTTGTGTACATACATCCCCCTTTTTTTGGATTTTTTTCCCATTTAGGTCACCACAGAGCGCTGAGTAGAGTGCCATACAGTAAGTTCTGTGTTATACAGAATATGTAGTATATCTGTATATATATCTGCTATACAGTATATCTGGGCTATACAGTCAGTTCTCATTGAAAGTGAAAGTCATTCAGTCATGTCCTACTCTTTATGACCCCATGGACTACAGTCCATGGAATTCTCCAGGCCAGAATGCTGAAGTGGGCAGCTGTTCCCTTCTCCAGGGGACCTTCCCAACCCAGGGATCAAACTCAGGTCTCCCACATTGCAGGAGGATTCTTTACCAGCTGAGCCACAAGGGAAGCCCAAGAATACTGGAGTAGGTAGCTTATCCCTTCTGCAGCGGATCTTCCAAACCCAGGAACTGAACCGAGGTCTCCTGCATTGCAGGCAGATTCTTTACCAACTGAACTATCAGGGAAGCCCGGAGGTTCTCATCAGTTATCTATTTTCTACATTCGTGCGTACTAAGTCCTTCAGTCATGTCTGACTTTTTGCGACCCTATGGCCTGTAGCCTGCCAGGCTCCCTTGCCCATGGGTTCTCCAGGCAAGAACACTGGAGTGGGTTGTCATGCCCTCCTCCAGGGAGTCTTTCCAACCCAGAATTGAACCTGCATCTCTTATGTCTCCTGCATTGGCAGACAGGTTCTTTACCACTAGCACCATCTAGGAAGCCCATTTTATGCATAGTAGTGTATATACTGTCCTTACAAAGAGGAAGAGACACCAAAGACTGCTCTCTGTGCACAGAGAAAAGGTTGTATGAATGCACGGTGAGAAGGTGCCCATCTACACATCAGGAAGAGAGGTCTCACCAGACACCAGTCTGTTGGCACATTGATCTTGGACTTGGCAGCCTTCAGAACTATGAGGCAGTAACTTCCTATTGTTTAGGCCCCTCAGTCCATGGTGTATTGTTATGACAGCCTGTACTGACTAATAAACGTGGTAACATTAGAGATTTTCCCCCGTTTGTCCATACAGCTGTAAAGTATTCCCTTATGTGGGTTTACTATAGTTTATTTAACCAGTCTCATATTGATGTACATTTAGACTGCTTGTAGCCTTTTACTATTATAAATAATGCCACAATGATTGGACCCTCCATAAGATTACAGTTCAAACTTTTGCGAGCTCATTTTTTGGCATCAATTGCTAGAGGTAGGATTGCTAGGTCAAAAGATAAATCTAAATGTAATTTTTTTGTTATTGCCAAATGTTCTTCTCCAGCAATAGTATAATTTTCACAATAGCAATGTATGAGTGTATCAATTTTCTATTTGTATTATAATACATAACAAACAACATTTGGCAATTTTCCCATCTGTTAAGTAAGAATCAGTATCTTAGCATAGCTTTAGTTTGTACTCTTCTTCTTATGAGGGGCCTTGACCATCTTTTTATATATTAAGACATATCCATTTATTTTTCCATGAAATGGTTGTTTATATCTTTTACCCACTTTTGGGCTTCCCTCACAGCTCAGTCAGTAAAGAATCTGCCTGCAATACAGGAGACCCAGGTTCGATTCCTGGATTGGGAAGATCCCCTGGAGAAGGAAATGGCAACCCACTCCAGTATTCCTGCCTGCAGAATCCCATGGGCAGAGGAGCCTGCAGGCTACAGTCCATGGGGTCACAAGAGTCGGACACGACTTAGCGACTAAACTGCCGCCGCCACTTTTCTCTTAGAGCTTTAATCTTTTTGTTTTCAGTACCTAGGCATTCTCCATATAATAGGATGTTAGCCACTCATCTGTTATATAGATTGAAAAAAAAAAACACTATATGTAGTTTTTCATTTGCTTTATGATATTTTTTCATTTTTAATTATATTTTTATTTTTTGAAGATTACTTTTCATTTACAGTATTTACAAAGTATTGGCTATATTTCCCATGTTTTACAATAGATCCTTGAGCCTATCCTATATTGAGTAGTTTGTACCTCACTCCCTCACCCCAATACTGCCCCCCCACCACTGGCAACCATTAGTTCTCTATATCTGTGAGTCTGCTTTTTGGGGGGTTATATTAGCTAGTTTGCTGTATTTTTTAGGTTCTATATATAAATGATACATGGGGCTTCCCAGGTGGGTCGGTGGTACAGAATCTGCCTGCCAATGCAGGAACACAGGAGACATGGGTTCAGTCCCTGAGTGGGGAAGATCCCCTGGAGGAGGGCAGGGCAACCCACTCCAGTATTCTTGCTGGAGAAGCCCATGGGCAGAGGAGCCTGGTGGACTACAGTCCATGGGGTCACTAAGGAGTCAGATATGATATAACAACTAAATAACAGCAATAAATGATATCATATAAGATTAAATGTATTTTCATTTTTATGGGGTCAACGTTATGAATTATTTGTTTTACTTAAGATATGTTTCACACTGTGGTTACATCTATGCTCCCAAAAGGAGGTAGGTAGACTAATTACAGCCTGGGATGTACTTCAGACTCAATAACCTTTTTTCTAGATAATCTCAGTTTTAATATTGTAGAATTTGAGCCAACTATGATGACATAGACCTCCATTTTTGTTGTTTTCCCAGGATTATATTGTATCTTTGCATATATCCCTTTATATATCAGATATCCTCTTATATTCCAAGTTACATAAACCCATTTATTTAAAACTCTGAATTTTTAGTTTTTTCCCAAGTAGCTCCTCTCTGTCAAATTGCTGTGCTGTGCTTAGTCGCTCAGTCGTCTCCAACTCTTTGAGACCCCATGGAATGTAACCCACCAGGTTCTTCTGTCCATGGGGATTCTCCAGGCAGGAATACTGGAGTGGGCTGCCATGCCCTCCTCCAGGGATCTTCCCAACCCAGGGATCGAACTCAGGTTTCCCTCATTGCAGGCAGATTCTTTACCGTCTGAGCCACCAGGGAAGCCTCGAGGAACGTGTACAGTGAATTCCCTTTCTTCTTTGGAATATAAACTCTTGAAGGACAAGACCTAATCTGACTTATTCACTCTGTTTTCTATAGATTTTAACTAATGAATATTGAAAATTCTGATAGTCATAAAAAATCATTCCAATTACATTTAAGAAATGTTTAACTTAAGCCATCCTGCTTTGACTGTTTGAATGATCTTTCTACCAGTGATATATCCTAGCAACAGAATTTCTTCCATTTAATCATTTAAGAAATTAGACTTCAGACTTTCTTACTGATTCATTTTGTGCTTTCCTCTCAGAGGGCTCTTTTATAATAGCAATGGGTTTTTGGAAACTAGATCAGTACTAGAAGAGGCAAGATTGTTATAAAAAAATGTTATTACTCTCATAAGATCACTTTATTATGGGTACATCATTGATTCTCAATAAATATTTCTGGAAAAAAGGAAGAGTATTCAAGGAAAAGAGGGAGGGAAGAAAGACATAAAGGAGGGAAGAAAATTAAAAGAACTTGAATCTACTACCTACAGCATTTAGTTATGTGTCATAATTCTGTAAAAATATTTAGAAGACTATTAAAATATACTTATAATGGCTACCATAATTTAAGCATAGATTATACTTACCAAGAACTCTTACTGCTAAGGTGTAGATACCCAAGGCAAAAGACTTAAGTTGTGGTTTAATGCACCTAAAAACAATAAAAGCAATATCACAAAAAAATAGTGCATTAAAGCATGTAGTGAAGTCAGTTTATTATAAATCAGTCTTTAGTGAGGTGGATTAGGTTACTTTGAAATTAATTCACATGTCAAAGGATGACTATTAAGTTTCTCTAAAATTAAAGTAATCAAAATATTGTATATATTTTTAATTTCCCAAAGCTTATATAATAGAAATTGGTTAGGAAAGATCTACAGAAAATAGGGCCAAACATTCACAAATCTTTTTTGTATAATTTTTTTTTCAAATTTAGTTATTATTTTTTTTGGCTACTGTATGTAGAATCTCAGAATTCAAGTAGCATTTATGGAGAAACCACATATTCTAGCATAGGGAAAGCAAATTATGTAGAAGCCATGTTCCATTATATGCAATGTATTGGGTTTTTAGTTAATATTTCTAAAAGATTAATCACTCTTACATGACATACTCAAACGGTGTAAGGTAAAGTAAAATCAAATTTTATCAGTAAAGTAGCAAAGACAGGGAATAATTCTAACAATTTGTAAGAATATGAGGCACAATAAAGGATTAATGACCTATAGCAAGTTTTTGTGGGTTTTGCTCTAAAACCATGGCACCCTATTGAATTAAGTTGAATTAAAATCACTGTGACATGCTGAGTGCTTTTGGTAAGTACTGTGGATCTGAATTTACCAGCCAAGTACAAGATTATCCAAAATAACAAGAGCATCTTTAATAAAATGACTGTATAACTTGAACTGGGACTTCCCAGGTCACTCAGTGGTAAAGAATCTGCCTGTCAATGCAGGAGATACTGGTTCGATCCCAGGCTTGGGAAGATCCCCTGGAGAAGTAAATGGCAACCTGTTCTAGTATTCTTGCCTTGGAACTCCCATGGGCAGACGAGCCTGTTAGGCTAGAGTCCATGAGGTGTCCAAGTTGGACACAACATGGCGACAGAGTATGCATGCATAGCTTGAACTGATGGATTTTAATAGCAATAACCATGAGGATATATAACAACTACTGAGTGTTAACCATGGTAGTAAACTCTTCATATGCATAATATTTAATCTCTGCTTTAAAATGATGGACAATTACAACTTTTCTCCTTTAAGCAAACATGGTTCTTTCTGGCATCAAAATAAAGTGTGGTTCATTTATGGGCTGATGGTGAGGAAAACTTGTCCTTTGTTCACCTGTTTATTCACGAGGCCCAGGTGCCTACTTGGCACTACGTAAGAAAATGTTCAAGAAATAGGTACCTGCAGAGCATGATCCCAGTCTGAGAATTCTGGTGTAATGCTTTCCCACTACACCTATGCTTCCATTTGAAAACATCAATATCTCATGTTCCCATTAAATCCTTTTATGTGATCTAGGGAAGGGGATGCATGTTTGGGGAACTAAGGTCCTGCATGCCTTGTGCCACAGCCTCAAAATTTAATAGCTAGTAAATAATTTTTAAAAAACCCTTTTATGAAAGCAGATTTGTGGATGTTTGGTCCTATTTTCTATAAATATTCCTAATCAATTTCTATAATATGAAAGTGAAAGTGAAGTCACTCAGTTGTGTCTGACTCTTTGCAACCCCATGGACAATAGCCTGCACCAGGCTCCTCCGTCCATGGGATTTTCTAGGCAAGAGTACTGGAGTGGGTTGCCATTTCCTTCTCCAGGGAATCTTCCTGACCCAGGGATTGAACCCAGGTCTCCCACATTGTAGACAGATGCTTTACCGTCTGAGCCACCAGGGAAGTCAATATAAGCTGTGGGAAATTAAAAATATATATACTATTTTGGTCAGCTTCATTTAGAAAAAATAATCCTTTGATGTGTGAATTAATTTCAGTCACCTAATCCATCTATTAAAAGATTGACTTACAATACATGGTGACTTTTCATGTTTAACAATTTCATCAAAATTTGTAGTATCTTTAGGTGATTTTGATCAGTTGTATAACAGTAATAATTGCAATACTAACTCAATGAAGAGGAAACTTTTACCACTGAGAATACTCATTAGAAAACTAGTATTTTAACATTTGCATTTATGTGTGTATTGCATCGACTTGTGAGAGGAGAGCCAGTAAAAAATGTTCAAGCATAAATTATATTACAATAGAAAAATTTCTATCCAACCACATTTTTGTATGAAAACCTAAAGAGAGAAAAGCATAAAAGTGGAACAAGTTTCTTGCGAGTGCTGTAAGGAATCACAATGACTCCACAGAACAGAGTTGGAAGTCACTGCTGGAGATGGTCACAGTGTGTCTTCTGTTAAAATTGGGGCAAGGAGATTCAAGGTTCACCTCAGAAGCAAGATGTATCCAGGTATCCCGCCTACAGACAAAGTATAGGATGTGATGACTGCAATCACGAGGAAATACAGGAACATTTTGGCGCATCCATTATCTTTTTGACATCTGCCCACCATGCCTGAGGACTTTCCTAATTTTGAGGCTGCAAGTCCCACACAGGTACAGTTATTAAATATCTGTAACACAGCAGGGAAAAATCCAATTATTGAGGTAAATAATATATAGCATTAAAGACAAATATTTATTTTCAATGATTTTATAGTATACATTTATAACACAAACATGGGGAAATTTTTATTTTTCTGTGTTAGACTGTATCAAGCAAAGTGAAGTTGAGGGAGAAAACATTTTAGTACCCAAAGAGCAGATGGTCTACACACTATTGATCCTACAGAACCATTTCTAAGCAAATCTCACCAAATCCAGTGCTACCTTACCTTCTTCCCTACCACATCTAAATCTAAGCCACCATGGTCTATTTGTGCTTGACCTGTTTCTACTCTTACCTGGCTCTGGTCTCTTTTCTGCAATAACCCAATTGAGCCTTTAAAGGAGGCAGTCAGATTGCATCGCTATTCTCAACTTCCCAGTGGCGTCTCATTGTACTTGAATAAAATCCCAAGTCCTTAGAGCGGCTTCCCCGCTATCCACGATGCATCTCCTGAATCCCAATCTGATCTCATTGCTCCGTGATCTTCCCCTTCTCCCTCTACTCATGAGCTCCCATGGGACCCTTGCCAACCCTCAAACGTGGTGAGCCCAGTCAGGCCTCATGGTCTTCCTGTTTTCTCTGCTGGGCAATTCTTCTAGGGAGTCCCATGGTTGGCAAACACACTTCAGGTCTCTGCTCAGATAGTTCATTAGAGAGAGCTTTCAAAACCACCCATTCAAAACAGTACCTTCATCTCTCCACACTATTCTAACTTGTTTTCCTCACAGCGTTTATTACATTTTATCAGGATATTATATAATCATTTAATTCTAAACTACATGTCCCCACTAGAATGTAACCTCTGGCAGAAACTCTTTGCTTTGTTATCATTGTACATGTAGGCTTAAAAATAGGCCCTCAATTGAAGTGCTTAGTAAACATTTGTTAAATAAATGGGCACAGTTTGAAGATATGAAAGAACATATAGTGATTATGAGAAGGAAAGAAAAACCCTGATAAGTAAAACCCAACTAAATCTTGGATAAAGGGGCAACTTTCATAATCTCTTGTCAGTGTATTTCTATAAGTTTCATGTGTGAATATGTACATGTAATGAGTTGTCATTTTTATTACAAAAGATTTTGTGAATTTTTAGGTAAAAAATGAAATAAAAGTGGCATTTCCTTTTAGAAGAGGAGTAGCAATATAGGATTTTTGATTTTTTTTTGAGTGTCAGGTAAAAAGCTTTTGAATCTTGACTTTGCCTCTCACCAGATACATAAGTTTAGGCAGATCCCTTGTATCTTAATGCTTTAATTCTCACATGAGCAAACTAAGTAAAATAATACCCAATCACTCGAGTATCATGATGTCTAAATATTTTTTTAAAGTACTTCCCTTAGTGCCTGGCATGCAACATTTTCAATAAATGGAAGCTCCGGTTAAGAAAGACCTTTCAGTGCAACTAGAGATTATCACATTAAGTGAAGTAAGTCAGAAACAAAGAAAAGTACTATATGTTACCACTTACATGTGGGATCTGAAATATGACATAAATGAAACTACCTATGAAGCAGAAACATGGACATTGAGAACAGATTGGCAGTTTCCAAGGGAGGAGGGTGTTGGGGAAGGCATAGAGTAGGGGATGGGGTTAGCAGATGTAAGTTTTTATATATAGAGTGGGTAAACAACAAGGTCCTACTGTATAGCGCAGAGAACTATATTCATATCCTATGATAAATCATATGAAAAACTTTTAAGAATGTATATATAACTGAATCACTTTGTTGTATAGCAGTAATTAACACAACACTGTAAATAAATTATACTTCAATTAAAAAAAAAAGCAAATCCAAAGTAAAAGAAAAGAAAATCCTTCAAGTGATTTAGGCCAAAGAGTATAGTGGCCAAAGTTGGGGGTTGGGTGGAGGAAAGACAAGAAGGAAGAAAAAGAAGGGAATATTAAAGCTCAGATTTCAGATGGGTGGGTGGTCTTAATATCAGTGTTGCTAGAGACCAATCCATTCTTCTCTGAATAAAATGTCAAAATAACAGTAAATGGAAAATCAACAAGCATGAGACTGTCTATAGAAGTGGTTGCCCAAGCATTCTTAATCTAGCGGATAAGAATACGTAAATATGTGCGTGGTTTAATTTTCAGCTCTCTGGGGCTGTCAAATACAGGTAGATTTCATCAGTCACAAACAGAAAGCCATCTGACCCCTGTGCCTTATACACAATGAGTATAAGGAAGAGTCTGTTAGGGACAGGGCTATAAAGGTGTGATTAGAAGAATGAATCTGTTAATGAAGTACATAGTACTCTTAATTGATGTACATGATACTCTTCACAACTGGTTTCCTACCTATATTTCCAACCCGGTCTTCCTCTTACATCCTATAGGAATCCTTGATTCCAGCCATCTACTCTTTTCATCATTACATAAATTGGCTTGATATCTCAGGCAGAGCTGTCTCAGAACCATCAACCTCCTCTGGATCTCTGACCCCTGGGTCTAGAACTTTTGGGCTGAACTGCCTTATACTGGCTTCTATTTGTCCTGTCCTCCAAAACCTGCAAGGACCACTGGCTTTGGGATCAGGAGAGATGGAGCCCAAGGCAGATGTTATTAAATGATCTTATGACTGAGACTTTCTCATTTGAGGCTAGTATTCCTTACTAGTAAAATAAGAGAACTAGACTACATAATTACAAAATTCCCCCAGCTTGTTTCAGTATTCTCATTCTGACCCCAATTCTTCCAACAACTGTAGTTCTGCTAGTGATGCTTTTATTTCCTGTCACCACACAAAACAACAAAGGCAGAGTAAACGCCATGGATTCTATCAATGTGGTCTGCTCCTGGGTTGGTCCCTGAGACCCCATAGGGTTGTATAGTTAAGCACTGTTGCATGCCCAGGGGCACACACTTTAGAGAAGGTTTCTTACAGTCGCCTTTCCACTCCCGGTGGAGGTTTGACAACCAGCAAGACAAGCCGATGCATACGTGATTCCATTCTCACCACATATGGGTTCCCATTTTGTCTCTGAACATTTGCATCTTGAGTTGCAATCTGAAAAGAGAGCTCGTTCATGATAAGAGACAGGTTTGGTTCTGGAAAAAAAATGTAATGATATAAAATGTTACCTCTTAGTAGGCAATACCCTAATACTTTCAAAAATCAATGTTCTTGGGTATGTAAATGGAAATGCCAACAAAGTTTGCCTGGGGAGAACACAGTTGTCATCAGAAATACCAGCTTCTCATCATTAAATGTGAATTCACTCTTAGACAGCTTCCTTTTGATAATTAGAGGTTTACCACTTTACATGATATCCTGGTCTTGGCTGATGGGTTTTACTAACCTCTACAGCAGATGACACCACCTTTATGGCAGAAAGTGAAGAGGAACTAAAAAGCCTCTTGATGAAAGTGAAAGAAGAGAGTGAAAAAGTTGGCTTAAAGCTCAACATTCAGAAAACTAAGATCATGGCATCTGGTCCCATCACTTCATGGGAAATAGATGGGGAAACAGTGGAAACAGTGACAAGACTATATTTTGGGGCTCCAAAATCACTGCAGATGGTGATTGCAGCCATGAAATTAAAAGACACTTACTCCTTGGAAGGAAAGTTATGACCAACCTAGATAACATATTAAAAAGCAGAGACACTACTTTTTCAACAAAGTAATAGTCCATCTAGTCAAGGCTATGGTTTTTCCAGTGGTCATGTATGAATGTAAGAGTTGGACTGTGAAGAAAGCTGAGCGCTGAAGAATTGATGCTTTTGAACTGTGATGTTGGAGAAGACTCTTGAGAGTCCCTTGGACTGCAAGGAGATCCAACCAGTCCATCCTGAAGGAGATCAGTCCTGGGTATTCATTGGATGGACTGATGCTGAAGCTAAAACTCCAATACTTTGGCCACCTCATGCGAAGAGTTGACTCATTGGGAAAGACCCTGATGCTAGGAGGGATTGGGGGCAGGACGAGAAGGGGACGACAGAAGATGAGATGGCTGGATGGCATCACCGACTCGATGGACATGAGTTTGAGTAAACTCCGGGAGTTAGTGATGGACAGGGAGGCCTGGAGTGCTGCGATTCATGGGGTTACAAAGAGTTGGACATGACTGAGCAATTGAACTGAAATGAACTGACTTTAGAATGCTACAGTATTTTTTTATATTATTATGCATTTGAAAAAAGCTATCAAAGTAGAAAAACAGAATAAACTTCAAGAGCAATTTATGACATTACTCTATGTATCAATATAATAACAAACTCTCATACAATATTCCATCTTGTAGAACTACTATGGATTTGGTTACCCCAAATGTAAAGAAAAAAGACGTCTGAGATACCTTTTAGCAGAATGAGAGGCTATTTAACTAGGCCTCCTACGAAGTCACCCAGGAATATTTTATCTTATTCTCTTCTCTAAGGCATGAAGTTTTAACTGAGACTGTTTTGCTGTATCTGAAAGTACAAATGTGTGTCTTTGAAAGCTTAGAATCAGGCCACTGTGGATACTGTAGAGCCGAGATTATAGAAGATTAGAGCCAAGAGAACACTGGGGATGGTCTAGGTTAACTTGTCATTGGGAAAATCAGGAAATTCAGGGCCAAAGTAGGCAGATAACTTGCTCAAATTCACAACATTTGTCAGTGACAAACCCAGAGTCAGAACCCTTCCAGGCCTCTGGATTCTAAGTTCTTGTCTTGGGCATCAGACTTAATTCTCATCATTGCAGAAGAGAAACTTTTGCAATGCCATATCTAAAGCTTCTCTATACTGATCCTGAATGAATGTCCGGAATCAAACCAACCTTGTGGGACAAAGAAACTCTGGACAAACCCTGGAGAGCATGGTTATTTTATACAGTTAATTCTTTTATATTGCTGAAGGTAACATTAAATTTATCACTTAGGACAATCTTGAAGCAGAAGTTAATTGCATATATGTTTCCTGAAGGATATGTTGACAGTAGAGTCATTATTTAAATTTTTAATTATTATTAGTTTTATCAAATATGCCAGAAAGTTTATATTTATGAGATTTTTCTAAAGATTTAGATTTACCCATTGATGTTGCCTTTTCTTTGGTTGCTTCCAATAACAAAGCTACTCTTAGAGGTTAAATCTTTGCCATTGTTGAGAATATTCTTAAAAATATGGAAAGCAATTTCAAAAAAGAGGCGTTTTAAACAATGATAACATTATTACATTGTAGTTATAGTCTTTCAAGGTGAACGGCTTTCAGGGACCTAGTATTCAATGAAATTTTTTGTTTGTTTAAGAATATTGAATCTTTTATTATCATCTGAGTATACTTTTAATGTAAATCTCAAAATTTTTCTGTTGTCTACTTCTGTATTTGCTTTTGGCTTAGAGATAGCACAATGCAGTAGGAAAAAACATACTGGAAGGAAGTTAACTGACCTTTCTAATCTCAGTTCTTTAAATGACGGTAACAAAACTTCATAAAGGCACCTTAAGATAGAAGTGAGATGATAAAAAGGTAAGGTGTTTTCTAAATTGCAAAATATAAAGTACTTGACCACTGTCCACCCACCGAGGATCTTAGGAATAGGAAATCATGGCACAAGACTTCTACTCTCTCCAGAATCTTCTTCCAATTCCTGTTTATAACTAACATTCTTGATCTATATTGTTCAATGTTATCAAGGCAACGATACACTCTATTAAGTCTAACTGTTGCTGTGACAACTCCCAGAAGCAATGTTATATGAACTTTGCACTCACTAATTTTCCTGAACATGTTAGAGGACAAAAGGCATAATTGATGTGGGCTTCCTTTGTGGCTCAGTGATATAGAATCTGCTTGCAATGCAAGACATGTGGGTTCAATCCCTGAGTTGGGAAGATCCCCTGGAGGAGGAAATGGCAACCCATTTCAGTATTCTTGCCAGGAAAGTCCCAAGGACTGAGGAGGCTGGTGGGCTGCAGTCCATGAGGTTGCAAAGAGTCAGACATGACTGAGCATGTATGTAACAACAGGAGCAACTAGGTTAATGAAGGTGTTGGAACACGAACACCAGACAGATAAATGTGCAAAGAGGCTGGGGAGCAAGCAGTGAGCAAGAAGAAACTGAATCATCAGGAAACAACATGTTGTCAGGATGGTTGACCTTTGAGCCAACAGATAGAGTTTTAGGCAGCCAGGCAGATAAAATCAGGGAGGCTGGCCTGGCAACCTGTAGCAGCTCAATACTTTTTTTTTTTTTTTTTTAAACAAATGATATATAGATAGGTAGGAGGATGAGGAGAATTGTCTCTGGGAACTCAGGTGCAGAGACAGAGTGATAGCGAGGACTCTTGAAGGGGAAGGATGAAGTAATTTCTTCAAGATCCAGCCTTTAGACTACTCTGGAAACTAAGAAATCTAATCACTACCCCCACACAGGATGGCATAAATCTAAAAGCATCAGTAAATCCTCCTGTGATCAACTGCAAAGAGCTGCATGTTCGTCACCGGGTTGAGGGGTAGCCATTTTCTCCTTCAATTTCCCTTGACTTGAATGACAGAGACTGTAAAGTGTAGCATAGAAACCATTCCAGTTTTCTAGGTATCTAGTTTTCAAAGAAAATAAACTACAATTGTTTCCAAGAATGGCACTTCTATTTTGTGCTGGGTAAGTGCTAATCCCTTTCATGTGTATTATCTTGCCTTACAAAACCTTAAAAGGCAATTATTATTTCTGGTTTTAAAATACTAACATTGAGGCTAGATTAAATAACTCGTACAGTATCACTTCACTAAGAATGGAGAAGCAAAATTCAAGGTCTGTATTTTCTACTATCAGGTTGCTTCCCTAAAGAAAGATATGGATTTGCTATTTTTTAATATTTGCTTCCACTTTCAGATTCAAAGAAAATGACAGATTTTGGTGACAACAACAGCTTCACGTCATAAGCATTGTCTATTCTTCCACAATAAAACAATAATTCCTTTTCATAGGTATGTTCTTAATAATTTAATTATCTTATCTTGAAACACCATAATTAATTTGGTTAAACAAACGGATCTCCTCTGATTACTTAATGAGTAAACATACCCTTGGTAGGAGATAGTTAATCCTGCCACATCAGAGTTTTCACAGCCCAGTGCAAACAGGGAAAGGAATAGCAGGTACCCAAGGACCGATGATCCCAAGTAAAGTTTTGCAGCACCACGAATACTGATTCTGAATTTTTTCATAACTATTCCCCCAGAGAATATTCCGAGGGCCACTGCAGGTATGTTGATGAGCCCTGAGGAAAAAGAAAAATGTGTCATTTTTGTGAACCTCTAAAAGAAATCTGAGTACATTCACCCAAACTTTCTAAGGGTTTGTGTGAAACTGTGTAATATAGTTTTTAACTTATTATTAGACTACTTGATCCATTTAAGTTTATAGAACTATTCAGCCACTAACATCTAGGTTTTAGATTAATGATAACACAGCTGACAGACCCAGGGTTCTGCCTATCACAATGTCTAGCATAGGGTTTGAAATCAATAAACACCGAATCAGTCAATGAATCTGGTGTTTGTGGTCTAATCCCAGGAATAACGGGTGCAATCAGGTGGCAATTAGATGATTATAATGCTTTTTAAGGCTGTGAATGAAAGAAGAATAGGCACATAGACTGTAAGGAATAAACAAACAATCACAAAAACAGTCCTGGTTCTATTTTCTGACCCCAACAATATTTGCTTTTATTGCCCAGCCTCTTAGTTTGATATGCTTTCTTACAGCATGAACAATAACAACATATTATTAGGCACCTTTCATATTTTTTTAAATTTGCTTACAGTGTACCAGTCACTTAGTTAAGCATTTGATATATTATCTATCACATCTACTCTTCACCACAACCTTAGAAGATAGGCATATGTTATCTTTATTTCAGAGAGAAATTTGTTGATGGTGGTGGTTAGTAAGTGGAAAAGCCAGATATGAATCCAGGAAGGCTGTTATCAAGTTAAATGCTTTCAATAACTATGTTAAACTGACTCTCCTTCAAGAGGATTTGGGAGATATAATTCTTCATAAATAGATGTTCAATCTCACTAGCAGTCAAAGAAGTGTGACTTAAAAAGCAATACTAGGAAGAAGTTCAACAAAGTGATTAAGAGTTTGGATCCCGAAGACCCAGCTCCATGGCTTTGAATCTCAGTTCCACAATGTAAATAGCTATGCAACTGCAAGTAATTCTCTGAGCTTCTCTAAAACTGTCTCCTCACATATAATATAGAACTAATAAGTGTCCTTAAAGTGATTAAATGGCGTGAAAAGTTATTAGCTTAATATCTGGCACAAAACATCATTCAATTGGGTTATTATGAACATTTCCATCTATGAGACAAAGATGAAAATGTTGGGGTTGGGGGAAGTGGAACACCTCTGTGTTAGGAAAGATGGAGAAAGAGGCTCTTTGGTTGGATTGTGATTGGTAAAGAACTGTAGGGAAAGGTAATCAGGCATCCAGTGCTCAACCTCTCTGTGATTAGAATCTCTCTCTCATATTGTCTACTCATCAATTACTGATATATCTTGAGATTTTGAGATAACACATTTCTTTCATGTAATAAAGGGCTGAAGTTTGTATAAACCTTGGCCAGCATCTGCTGAGGTACACAATAATTACAAGTATCCTTTTCTGACTCACACTGAAATTTGTGTTAAAAAATTAAAAATACTGACATACAGTGATAATAGATGCAAAGTAGCTTCCTTTCTTCCTTTCCTTTCTTTCTTTTCTGATTTATATATCTAGTCACTTAACTAAGTTTCATAGGATCTAAAACATAAAATATATAGTGATACTTGGTTAGCTATTACATTATTTTAAAAAATGTTTTCATCATGTATTGATAGATTATTTTTAAAAGGATATTTTGTTTCATCTCTTCGTGACTATGCATTGTTAGCATTAAAGTGATCGTATTAGAAATTAACCCACCTAGAAGGCGGCATGATCATGAAATTAGAGAAATTGAAAAAAGAGATATTCATTTTTGCTTCTTCAGCTGAGCTGAGGTTTGTGGGTGTGCAAATGGCAGAGATTGTGCATTGGGCTCCTGAAGAGCTGAACATCAGCTAAGAGGCACCTGCTGTTGATGATGTTGATGATTTTAACTTGAAAGTTTATTTATTTGAATTAAAGAGTATTTAAATTCCATAGTGCTTTACAATTTTTGAAAGGTTCACACAATGTGATTTCAGATAACCCCATAATAACCCCCCTTTTAAAACATCCCTTATCTCTATATTGCTCCTACCCCCTTCCCTCTCCCCACTGGTAACCACTGGTTGGTTCTCTGTATCTGTGACTCTGATTCTTTTTTATTTTATTCACTAGTTTGTTATATTTTTTAGATTCCACAGATAAATGGTATCATACAATATTTGTCTTTCTGTCTGGCTTCACTTTTTAGCATGATATCCTTCAAGTCTGTCTATGTTGCTGCAAATGGCAAAACTTCGTTCTTTCTTATGACAAGTGGGCTTCACTTGTAGCTCAGCTGGTAAAGACTCTGCCTGCAATGTAGGGGACCTGGGTTTGATTCCTGGGTTGGGAAGATCACCTGGAGAATGGAAAGGCTACCCACTCCAGTATTCTGGCCTGGAGAATTCCATGGATCACAAAGAGGCAGACATGACTGAGCTACTTTCACTTTACTTTTTATGACACACAGCTCATACAGCTTAATATTAAAAAAAAAAAAACCCAATCAAAAAATGGGCAGAAGGTCTAAATAGACATTTCTCTAAAGAAGGCATACAGATGACCAAAAAGCACATGAAAATATGCTCCACATCACTAATTACTAGAGAAATGAAAATCGAAACTACTAGGAGGTATCACCTCACACTGGTCAGAATGACCATCATCAAATAACACATGCTGGAGGGGGTGTAGAAAAAAGGGAACTCACCTACCCTGTTGGTGAGAATGTAAACTGGCATATGGAGAACAATATGTAGGTTTCTTAAAATCTAAAAATAGAGCTACCATATGATCCTGAAACTCTACTCCTGGGCATATATCCAGAGAAAACCATAATTTTAAAAGATACATTGCTCCCCAGTATACATTGCAGCACCATTTACAATGGCCAAGAAATGGAAGCAAACTAATTGTCTTATCAATGGATAAATGTATAAAGATGGGATATAAAATATATATACACACACATACATACGTACACACACACAGAAAAAAAACATGAAATACTATTGCTCAACCATAAAAAAGAACAAAGTAACACCATTTGCAGCAACATGGATGGACCTAGAGACTATCACACTAAATGAAGTAAGCCAGACAGATAAAGCTAAATATCATACAGTATCACTTGTATGTGGAATTTAAAAGAAATATACAAATGAATTTATTTCCAAAACAAGCTCACAGACATAGAAATAAATTTATGGTTACCAAAGGGAAAAGGAAAGTGGGGGGAGGGATAAATTAGGAGGTTGGGATTAACATATACGTACTCCTATATGTAAAATAGATAATCAAGGACCTAGTTTTTAGCATAGGGAACTATATTCAATATTTTATAATAACCTATAGGGAAAGAGAATCTGAAGACTATATACATATAATGTATAACTGAATCTCTGTGCTGTAGAATCTCTGAAACTAACACAGTATTAAAAATCAACTATACTTTAATAAAAAAGAAAAATTTATTTTGTAAAGTACCCATCCTGCCTGGGACATCAGAAGCAATGGCACAAAATACACTCTTTGGCCTGAGCAACATGTTGTGCTAAATTTCACTGACTTCCCAGCACTCCATCTGGCTTAGAATAGCCTGAGAATAAAGGAATTCTAGGGATATTTCTCCCTCAGAACAGATTGTTAATAATCAGGAATATCCTCTCTAGACCCACCTCTTTTTCAGAGGCTTGTGTTCTCTTGAAACTTGCAGAGGATTTAATGTGTTCTCTTGCTTATAGGTCTCTCTGCTCAAGAATATTTGCCATCTCTGCCACAGAGATAGCAAGATAATTGCTATCTCTCGTCCTCCCCAACCTCCATCCCTGTTCTCATGCATTCATCTTTTAACACCTCCCTGTCCTTTTGCTCTTAATTCAGATAGCATCATCTCCCAGATAATTCTTTCTGACTCCAAGGGTATGCTTGTTCATCCAGAGTACCCTGCATGCGTGCATGATCAGTTGTGTCTTTGTGACCCCATTGACTGCAATCCACCAGGCTCCTCTGTTCCTGGGATTTCCCAGGTAAGAATACTGGAGTGGGTTGCCATTTCCTCCTCCACCAAAGTGCTCTGGGCTTCCCCTAATTAGAGTACCTATCACATCCTCTACCAGCCATATCATGCCTCCAGAGGATGCATCTGATACCAGGGTGCATGACTTGGTCATCAGAACCCCCTTTGAAGCCCTTGTGTGGGGTCCTAGAGGCAGCCTTGGTACTTATCAAAATTGCCTGTTTGTTTGTTCATATCTCTCACCCTCCAATCAAACCTTCAAGAGAAGAACTATGCTCATGATAGAATCCTGTGTTTCTTACATAGGTGGATTTCTATTAAAATGTGCATAAAAGCCATTTCTCCAGAATATCTTTCTCAATTTCAGGATGACTAAATTATAACATGATTCAAAAAAAGATTAGTAGGACTTTTCAAATATATTGTCAATTTGGTTCTCCCTTTCAAGTTCCCTAGGATCTGTGCAGGGCCACGTCATCCATGCAGGGCCAGTTTGGTGGCAAAGTTCCTGAAAAGCAGATGAAATGTGCTTCTCACCTCCCAAAGCTTTTTTTCTTTCATCTTAGGTATTTCTGAGCCATTCAATGAGGTAGAAATTTCAGTCTGATTTCTTCATTGCACACTTTTTCCACTCACGTTGTAAACTGTGCTGCTCTTAAAATGTTTACCATCTGAATATTTCAGATGGAAATATTAGCCATAATTTATGCTGGCATCTGTAATTTATTTCAATTTATTTTATATATTTTCTCTTGAATTTAACATTTATATTTATCCAAATATCAGGCAAGCTGAGCTTGTCGTTGTTCAGTCACCAAGTCGTGTTCAACTCTTTGTGACCCCACGGACTGCAGCATGCCAGGCTTCTCTGTCCTCACCATCTCCCAGAGTTTGCCCAAGTTCATGTCCAATGAATTGGTGATGCCATTCAGCCATTTTGTTCTCTGTCACCCTCTTTCCTTCTGTCTTCAATCTTTCTCAGCATCAGGGTCTTTCCTAATGAGTCAGTTGTTCACATCAGGTGGCTAAAGCATTGGAGGTACAGCATCGGTCCTTCCAAAGAGTATTCAGGGTTGATTTCCTTTAAGATTGGCTGGTTTGATCTCCTTGCTCTCCAAGAGACTCTCAAGAGTCTTCTCCAGCACCACAGTTCAAAAGCATTAATTCTTTGGCGGTCTTCCTTCTTTATTGTCCAGCTCTCACATTCGTACGTGACTACTGGAAAGACCATAGTCTTGACTGAACAGACCTTTGTTGGCAAAGTGATGCCTTTGCATTTTAACATACTGTATAGGTTTGTCATACATAGCTTTCTTGCCAAGAAGTGATCATCTTCTAATTTCATGGCTGAAGTCATAATCTGCAGTGATTTTAGAGCCCAATAAGAGGAAATCTGTCACTGCTTCAATGTTTTCCCTTTCTATTTGCTATAAAATGATGGTACTGGATACCATGTTCTTAGGTTTTTTTTAATATTTAGTTTTAACCTATCTTTTTTACTCTCTTCCTTCACCCTCATCAAGAGGCTCTTTAGTACTTTAGGATATTTTTAGAGATTTTTTTTCCCCAGTGAAGTGAAAGTTCTGGTTACATCATGGACCTTCACAATATTACTCTAATATTAGAAGACAAAATATTAAGATTTGAATGTTACAAAGAGAGAAAAATGTCAGTAAAAATGTACACTTTCATATACCTGTTCAGTGCAGACAAGTAAACTTAGCCATCCTTCTTGGGGATAATAACAGTTTTTCCCCCTCACAAATTAAGATAGTTTTCCATCACCTCACAAGTTTTTAATGTAACTTTACTTAATTCTAGAAGACATCATATTACTATTCTGAATTTGCTATTCTAGCTTAGCCACAAAATAAAGCTTTCTATTATAATTATTTTTTCTCAAAGGATTTTAATTTTTCCTTATTTGTTTAACATCTCCAAAAATTGAGAATGATAATCATTTTTGTCAATTACAGTCAGTATTGTTATATCTTGTCTACTAGTTACTATTTTATTTAATCAAAAAATTTCAAGAAATTAAGCAAAAATAAATAATTTCAGTCTGAGTTATAAGAAGGGGAAGAAGAGATCATGTCCATGTACCTTCACAGTGATTAAAAAAGGCTTAAATGAAAGATTCACCTGCTAGTCAAATTTCTTTCAGTAGAAGTTGCAATGGAAATTTTTTTAAAGCTCATACCGTTTATAAAAAAGCAGAATCATTTTGCAATATACTATCTAGTCCCTGAATTTGAAACATCTTTATCTTTCTTTCATTTTTGTAATAAAAAAGTCATTAATATAAGAAAATGCTATTTCTAGACTTTAGAAAGAATGTGACCAACATATAAAAACACATACAGTAAAATAGTCATTGGATTAGTCAGCCCTTGAACACTTTAGAGAAATCCCTGTTTATTCTTTCATCCATGTCATATCAAATATTTTCTCTGAGAGTAGAATGGAAATGTGTCTTCTTTGGGCCTTTCTCATATTTTATCACAGAAAGGGTCATTCTCCCACAACCCAAAGGAAAAAGATGGAGAAAAGAGCCAGGGGTGGGAAAGAAATGAAAGGGAGAAAGTATTTGTTGAATGAGAATTACGTGCATTTCCAATCCATTTTACATGTCTTTTCCCATCTTTATTTTAACCCAGTGATGCATTTCTTTTCACCATTCTGATTAAAATAAGTGTTAGGGATGTCAGATAATTTACCCACTTCCCTTACTCTGCTGTATCCTATACTTACTAATGTAAAATCATACCACTCAGGAAAGTATCCTAGTTATTTCATGCTTATGTTAGTCACTCGGTTTTGTCTGACTCTTTGAGATCCCATGGACTGTAGCTCACCAAGTTCCTCTGTCTATGGGATTTTCCAGGCAAGAATACTGGAGTCAGTAGCCATTCCCTTCTCCGCAGGATCTTCCCAACCCCTTGCAGGCAGATTCTTCCCCTTCTGAGCCACCAGGGAAGCCTAACAATACTGGAGTGGGTAGCCTATTCCTTCTCCAGTGGATCTTCCCAACCTAGGAATTGCATTGCTGGTAGATTCTTTACCAGCTGAGCTACCAGGTATGCCCTATGAAAGTTGCTCAATTGTGTCCAACTCTTTGTGACTCCATGGGCTGCAGACCACCAGGCTCCTCATTCCATGGAATTCTCCAGGCTATCATACTGGAGTGGGTAATGATTCCCTTCTCCAGGGGATCTCCCCAACCCAGGAATTGAACCCAGGTCTTCTGGCATTGCAGGCGGATTCTGTACCGTCTGAGCTACCAGGAAAGCTCATCCTAGTTATAAGGATGTGGAATTACTAAGCATTTTCATTTACCTCTCACAAAAGTACCTGAATTATCTATAGATATGTCAGAAACATGAGGAATTAGGGTGCCAGGCAACCTTTGCTAAATGGCTCAAAAAAATCTGATGATGAGTTTGTTTGGATCTCAGAGTCCATTTTAATATACAGCATAGGGTTATAGATTAAAAGAAATCAGCTAGCCATAGATAAAAAGATAATTATTTATCAGATTCTTCCTGTCAGTTTTCCAAAAATAATTATGCCCACTGAGGAAATACAACTCAGAAACTCACATAAAATAGTTTCATTCCTGGCTATATAATTATGTATGTATGCTATATAAGCATGAAATTGGGCAGGTCATTAAATCTCTCAGAATCTTACATTCATCATCTGTGCTAATTACCCTTAAAACAATTTTATAGGTAAAGCATATTTCATTTATTATCTACTTAGTAAAGGAATGAGATTACATATAGTTTCATTTCTATTCTAAGTAACTTCCCCCAAATGCCCTTAATTTTCCTTTATGAAATAAACTTTTCAATTTGAAAATGGTAAAAAAAAACGTATTCATCATCGTAGTGAGAGCAAAATCAAATGTGTTATGTATTATGCACATATTAGATCTCTAAGTATCATGCACATATTGAATAATGAGAAGTAAACATGTATTAAAGGTGTGTTCCTTCACTACAATTCATGGGGAAAAGATAGTCTCTTCATTTTGATAAGTGAACCTTGACTTCCTTCACATAATACAAAAAATAATAACTTGAAGTGGATTATAACATAAACATGAAAGTTAAAACAATCTACTAGGAGCAATTTTATTTTTCATAACCTTGGGGTTTGATAAATATTTCCAAAACAGGCTCAAACTAGCACTAATGAAGAAGCAAAAGATTAAAAATGGACTGAATTAAAATTAAGAAGAGCGAAAAGGAAGGTTGAAGTCTGTGAGAAAGTATTTGCAAAATACAAAAAATTTGTATCAGGAAAAATCTACAGTACTCCTACAAATCAATAATGACTAGCAATCCAATAAAAATGGGCAAGCCACTCAAACAGAGTTAACAAAAGATAATGTTGAAATGACCAATAAGCTTGGGAAAACATGCTCAGTATTGCTAGTCAATAGATTAAGCCACAGTAAGATACCATCAGACCCCATAAGAATGGTTACAATGAAAAAGACTGACAATACCAAATAAAAGAAGGATATGGAAGAACTGGAGTCTTCTTACATTTCTAATGAGAGGAAACATTTGCACAACATTTTAACGAAATACTTTGGCAATATCTACCAGATCAAAACATACACATACCGTAGGATCCAGCAATTCTACTCCAACTTAGAGCCAAGACAAAGGACTGAATCTGCCTACCAAAATACATGTGGAATGTTTGTGCAGTGTTATTTAGAATAGCCCAAAGCAGTAAACAGGCTTTCCAGGTGGCTTAGTGGTAAAGAATCCTTCTGCCAATGCAGGAGATGCAGGTTCATACCTGGGTCAGGAAGATCCCCTGGAGGAGGGCATGGCAACTCACTCCAGTATTCTTGCTTGCAAAATCCCATGGATGGAGGAACCTAGTGGGCTACAGTCCATGGGGTCACAAAGAGTTGGACATGACTGAGCAAGCATGCAATGCCAAAGCAGTAAACAACCCAAATATCCACCAGCATGAAAATGAATAAACTGTGGTGTATTCATATAACGGGATATTGCACAGCAATGAGAACAAACCACCACTGCATGCAATAACATGAATGAGTCTTGTAGATTTCACTTCCATTGGGAAAAACCTAGACACAAAGGAGTATATAGCTCATTATACTATTTATATAAAATTCAGAAACAGGCAAGGCTCGTCTGTGATGGTGGACTTCAGAATAGTTATTAATTTGGAGAAGAATGTTGGATAGAAGAAGGTTTGAGGGAGGCGACTGGGACACTAAAGTGAGCTACAGGTTCTGGATAATGATTACTACACACATATTTTTGTGTAAATATTTGTCTTGCTGAGCTTACATTTGAGATCTGTAGACTTAACTGCTGCTTGCAAGTTATGTCTCAATAAACAACAAAAAATTAAAAGTTTTAAATGTTTCAAACTTTCATTCCATACATTGATTGGCATGGGTGGAATATAGGTTTGAAAAATGCTAAAAAATGTTTCTTCAGATCAACCATTAAATAATAAAATCAGTTTGAGACAATTAATGTTGAACGTAAAACTTCAGTGGTATGTGCTAAGTTGCTTAGTCATGTTTGACTCTTTGCAACCCTGTGGATTATACCCTGCCAGGCTGTCCTTGGGATCCTCCAGGCAAGAATACTGGAGTGGGTGGCCTTTTCCTTCTAGAGGGTATCTTCCTGACCCAGGGATCGAACCTGTGTCTCTTATGTCTCTTGCAATGGCAGATGGGTTCTTTACCACTAGTGCCACCTGGGAAGCCTCTCAATGATATAGCCTTAGCAGTTAAAATTTAGGGGAAGAGCAGACCAAAGAGTCAATTAAAATTGCATATGCTAAGTGTCCATTGTCTAGGATTTTACAGGAAAATTACATGTCTTAAAATATTATATGCTTAGCTGTTTCCCCACTCCCCATTCCCCAGGTTTCTTTCAGAGATAGATGAATAGAGCAATATTTAAAATGTTTATGAAGGAATGATTCTAAACCACTGGAATCTCCTGTCATAAAAGAACATGTCCAAAGGGACAGAATATGAAACAATAGCATTAAATTACATCTTCACGGACTTTGGGGCTTCCCTGGTAGCTCAGCTGGTAAAAAATCCAGCTGCAACGCAGAAGACCGCAGTTTGATTCCTGGGTCTGGAAGATCTCCTGGAGAGGGGATAGGCTACCCACTCCAGTATTCTTGGGCTTCCCTGTTGGCTCAGCTGGTAAAGAATCCACTTGAAATGTGGGAGAGCTAGGTTTCGATCCCTGGGTTGGGAAGATCCCCTGGAGGAGGGCATGGCAACCCATTCCAGAATTCTTGCCTGGAGAATCCCCATGGACAGAGGTGTCTGGTGGGCTACAGTCCATGGGTCTCAAAGCGTCAGACACAACTGAGCGACTAAGCAAACAGTCCCGGTTTTAAAGGGTACAGTTGCTTGCAGGACCGTGGTTATGTATTTGAAGATTCTGGTTCTTCATTCATCTTTTCATATTTTTCTTTGCCTTTGAATACCTTCCTCTTAAATGGTTGCTCTGCTGTGCTAGAAATACAGGCCTTTTAAACAACCTCAAATGTCAGGAGTCAGAGAAGTCTTTCAATCCTGAGCAAATACAAACTTTGTTTTGCAATGCATACCTTCTAACCTGTTTGAATACTCACCTTTTGTAATCCTAGAAGCTCTTCAGGTAGAAGAGGCACTGTTATGAGGTTTCAGCTACACTTGAAAGACAGACAGCCAGTGTTAACAATCCCCTAACAAAATGCATGTTTAGTCTACATGGTATGCTCATGGTCAATCACACACTGTTCTAAATAATTCTTGACACAAAGTTGTACCACAGACTTTCTAAATATCTTACTCTGCTAGATTTTTCCACTCACTTTCTAAAATGTCATAAGTTGCTTTCAGTCTAAATATCAGAACAACTTTTTAAAATTACTAAGGATCAATAAGACACAGAGTTGATAATACCTATTGGAAAGCAGGAAGGACAGAGAAGCGTACCGATAACAAAGTTGGCCTTAGAGGCTGACTGCCCATACTGTTGCTCAATGTACTTCGGTTTGTAAGTTACCATGCCAAATAAAGAGTTGAACTGAACGGTGCTTGCACACAAATATAAGAAGTACACCGGATTTCCAAAAAGACTCTTCAGTGATGGCAGAAAATCTATAAGACAAAAATAGCATGGAGTAATTAAAGACAGGGTCACACTTGGCAGAAGATGCAGCCATAGCCTCAGAGCTGAATGGTTGAGTCCTGTTGTCGTGGTTCCCAGGAGTGTTTATAGAGTGGTACACCCACACACTGAATGTTAAGCCAATGACACAAGACAGAGTTGAGATCTGGCCAGGTTCAGATCCAGACATAGGTGCTCACTTCCACAAGCATAAGATATAGATTATAAATTAGAATCAGTCAGATGAGAATAGATTCCTCTGATGTGGTAAGAGATATGAGGTATAAGGAAACTCCCTCCCCATCAAACTGAAAGTCATAGGCTGGACATCAGAAACTTGAGTTTTCTGGTCTCTCTCCTTTTGAACTTGGGTCCTGGAAGCAGAGAAGAGAATGTAAAACTTTTCTCCAGTTAATTCTTAATAGAAGGAGCTTTGGCATTCTCTCTTCTTCCTTTTATGCAAGCCAAATAGAAATTTGAAGATTTTCTGTAAATGTCAATACTGCTGGGCCAGTTGAAGGGGACCAATCTTTCTCATGGCCACCCATTCCCACAGGAAGGGAATTCACTAGCACTTGTCTGACCTTTGGCCCCACACCACACTCACTCCTTTGATCATTGGTGGGACACATGCAGTGGTGTGCATTCTCAAGTGGGTGGATGTTATCTGTCAATTGCCACAAGCCCTGAAGGTTTTTTCTGACCATGCAGACTAATGTGAAGCAGCCCTCCCAGGAGGGCTGTTTGCAAGGTCTACACGGAGGAGGTGTAAGGGCGGAGATGGCAGCAAAGATTTTTTAATAATCTTCATTTCTTCTTCCTGTGCTCAGTTGTATCCAACTCTTTGCAACCTTATGAACTGTAGCCCAACAGGTTCCTCTGTCCATGGAATTTCCCAGGCAAGAATACTGGAGTGACTTGCCATTTCTGCCTCTAGGGGAGCTTACTGATCCAGGGATCAAACTCTGAAGTCTCCTGCGTCCCCTTCATTGGCAGACAAATTCTTTACCACTGTGCCACATGGGAAGCCTGGCTTCCTGTATAGTTTCTCAATTTTTTTTTCTGAACACATGAAGTGGAGAAAGAAGTATTGTTTATAGATCACCTCGAAAATTTCAACAGGAATATGGAAAGTGCTTCAGAACCAAAGAGAATCGGGCTTACCTCTTGCCATTTCCATGATTTTTGCTTTTTCTCCAGGAGGTGTTTGGTAGTCTGTGTGATCATCCATAATAAACTTAGATTTCTCAGAGGAGGAACTGGAGTCCTCTCTGCTCCTGGGTCTTGGTAGAGTCCTTGGTAAACACCAGAAAGGCACAGCTGCCAGAAGAGTGATGCTTCCTGCTATGAGGTAGCCAAGCCACCAGGCACCCACCCACTGCGGGTCCTTTGGAGTGATGGTTATATCATCTGAAAAACAGACAGGGTGGCTAGAGAACATATACAGCAAAGCTAGTGCATTAAATAAGACTCTTAAAATCCTAGCATTAGCTCTATCACATCATAAAAATACATAATAATTCATACATGACAACTTTTTTTCTAATCTGAACATATGCCTGATGAACTATGGACGGAGATTCATGACATTGTACAGGAGACAGGAATCAAGACCATCTCCAAGAAAAAGAAATGCAAAAAAGCAAAATGGCTGTCTGAGGAGGCCTTACAAATAGATGTGAAAAGCAAAGGAGAAAAGGAAAGATATTCCCATTTGAATGCAGAGTTCCAAAGAATAGCAAGGAGAGATAAGACAAGCCTTCCTCAGTGATCAATGCAAAGAAATAGAGGGAAACAATAGAATGGGAAAGACTAGAGATCTCTTCAAGAAAATGAGAGATACCAAGGGAATATTTCATGCAAAGATGGGCTCAATAAAGGACAGAAATGGTAGGGACCTAACAGAAGCAGAAGATATTAAGAAGAGGGGGCAAGAATACACAGAAGAACTGTACAAAAAAGATCTCCATGACCCAGATAATCATGATGGTGTGATCACTCACTTAGAGCCAGACATCCTGGAATGCGAAGTCAAATGGGCCTTAGGAAGCATCACTACGAACAAAGCTAATGGAGGTGATGGAATTCCAGTTGAGCTATTTCAAATCCTAAAACATGCTGCTGTGAAAGTGCTGCACTCAATACGCCAGCAAATTTGGAAAACTCAGCAGTAGCCACAGGACTGGAAAAGGTAAGTTTTCATTCCAATCTCAAAGAAAGGCAATGCCAAAGAATGCTCACACTACCACACTGTTGCACTCATCTCACACGCTAGTGAAGTAATGTTCAAAATTCTCCAAGCCAGGCTTTAGCAATACGTGAACCATGAACTTACAGATGTTCAAGCTGGTTTTAGAAAAGGCAGAGGAACCAGATATCAAATTGCCAACATCCGCTGGATCATTGAAAAAGCAAGAGAGTTCCAGAAAAACATCTATTTCTGCTTTATTGACTATGCCAAAGCCTTTGATTGTGTGGATCACAATAAACTGGAAAATTCTGAAAGAGATAGGAATACCAGACCACCTGACCTGCCTCTTGAGAAATCTGTATGCAGGTCAGGAAGCAACAGTTAGAACTGGACATGGAACAGACTGGTTCCAAATAGGAAATGGAGTACATCAAAGCTGTATATTGTCACCCTGCTTATTTAACTTATATGCAGAGTACATCATGAGAAATGCTGGGCTGGGGGAAGCACAAGCTGGAATCAAGATTGCCGGGAGAAATATCAATAACCTCAGATATGCAGATGACACCACCCTTATGGCAGAAAGTGAAGAAGAACTAAAGAGCCTCTTGATGAAAGTGAAAGAGGAGAGTGAAAAGTTGGCTTAAAGCTTAACATTCAGAAAACTAAGATCATGGCATCCGGTCCCATCACTTCATGGCAAATAGATGGGAAGACAGTGGAAACAGTGGCTGACATTATTTTTCTGGGCTCCAAAATCACTGCAGATGGTGATTGCAGCCATGAAATTAAAAGACGCTTACTCCTTGGAAGGAAAGTTATGACCAACCTAGACAGCCTATTGAAAAGCAGAGACACTACTTTGTCAACAAAGGTCCGTCTAGTCAAGGCTGTGGTTTTTCCAGTGGTCAGGTATGGATGTGAGAGTTGGACTATAAAGAAAGCTGAGCGCTGAAGAATTGGTGCTTTTGAACTGCGGTGCTAGAGAAGACTCTTCAGAGTCCTTTGGACTGCAAGGAGTTCAAACCAGTCCATCCTAAAGGAAATCAGTCCTGAATATTCACTGGAAGGACTGATTCTGAAGCTGAAACTCCAATACTTTGGCCACCTCATGCGAAGAGTTGACTCATTGGAAAAGATGCTGGTGCTGGGAAAGATTGAAGGCAGGAGAAGAAGGGGATGACAGAGGATGAGCTAGTTGGATAGCATCACCGACCAAATGGACATGGGTTTGGGTGAACTCCGGGAGTTGGTGATGGACGGGGAGGCCTGGCGTGCTGCGGTTCATGGGGTCGCAAAGAGTTGGACATGACTGAGTGACTGAACTGAACTGAACATTATCATGATCTTGATTTTTAAAGGAAAGAAGATGTCTTCAGAGCACAATTATTTCTCTTTTGTTCCTTAGATTAAAAATATAGAATCCACAGTCCTGAAGGGGTTCTTACTCTGCTCTGGGCTTCTGCAGAGGGACCCCCGGATCTATGACAGGAGGAAAGCAACACGCGAGAAAGACTTAGGAGGGTTTAAAGCCTTCTGCTACCTCTCCAACATGAGTGCCATTTTCATCTGATTTACACATTGAATGTCTAGAATTTTACTGAAAGAAAAAGACCCTATATGCTTAGGCCCAAATCTAGTCTGAGCCACTCAGAATGTTATTTATTAAATGATGATTAGTAATATTTCAGAGATATTCTAGTTCTGAAACAAGATTTGTATATGCTTTAATAATTAAACATCAATATTTATTCATTATAAAATTTTTGATACTGTTTCTTATTTGACTGAAATGTAAGCATTGACAAATGTATTTTAAGCAAATAAAGTTTTTTTTTAAATATATATATAAGAACGTATGAAACACACTATTGTACTCTAACTCTATTACACTCTATGAGAATCCTTTGACAATTAGGCTTGATCAGCACTACATTATACTCAGTGAAATGTTTGATTTAGTTATCACTGCATGTTCATTGCTTCCTTTTCACAATTTTCCTTGGTACCTCTCATCATGCCAACGCTTTCTTATCTATATCAGCCATGACCAGATTTTAAACGTCATGAAGTCAAGGAATCAACTGTTTTGTTCACTTTGGTAGAACATCACTTGAGTTAGAGTAGACATGAAATAAATGTGAGGAGTAATAAATGAATAAACAAAATTTCTGGAATGCATATTCCAGTTATTTGATTAAAAAAGAATAGCTAGCTCAAGTGTTTTTCATTCTATTGTAACACATAACAATCATTTGTAGCACACACTAGTGACAAGGTGATTCCAAAATTTTTAAAACTAAAATTTGTTTTCTTGTTTTTAACTGCTTTCTAGGAATTCTTCAGGAAAACAGATAATTTCTATGTATGTCTAGGGCCTACATCTTATAAGGAAAGAAACAAATTAACAGCTATGGAGAGATGAAGTCCTCATTTATTCCCTCCACAAGCATTCCTCCAGAAGGAAAGTTAGTCTCACTATAAAGTTTCTTCAGCTAAAAAAGATTTGTACGTTAAAGAAAGGAATTTTAGTTGCCAGAGACTTTCAATTGTTGGCCTTTTTGGAAAGTCCAGAAATATGTTATTAATTGATGTGACTGTAGTAAATGTTGATTCACCTGAAGCCTGTAAGAAGCTACAGTTGTTAGTCTTAACTAAGCTTGAATGTCTTTAAACTGGGAAACCAGAAGTGGGAAATGATACAACTGATTAACAAACTATGGTTCATCTGGTTGTAATCACCACCTATTTTTCATGTTCCATTTATTAATGTGTGTGATAATTGTATAAGTAGTAAGTTTCCAAGGAGTATTTTCATTTTATGAAAGACTACCATCCTATCATTTTGTAAAAAGACAATTTGATATTTTTGACACTATTCCCATTAAAAATTACAGTAACTAAAATAGATGAATAAATAGAAATAAACTTCCTTACCTAGATTTACAAAGCCAATGTCAACATACAGTTTGGCACATAACGAGCCTAACAGGAAGCCAAAGATTGGTCCTATAATTGCAACTGTCTGCACACATCCTACAAAATACAAAAGTACCATTTCTTTGCTTTTGTACATTAATAAGATTTTAAACAGGAAACATGCATGAGATCCAGTTAGTCACTGAAAATATTTCATCAACTCTTCCCTTAAGTGTACTTAATTTGTCAACTTTTCAACCTCACTGAATCCGGAAATAACTTCTTCTCAGTGTTGGAAGAAGAATGAGCATCTTTAAGGCATTAATTACCTTTTAGTAAGATAATAACACTAAGACTCAGCTAATTTTGGCAAATGGAACAAATTTTACTCCCTAGGATTGGATTCCCCCTAGTGATAAAAATCAGAATTATACTGTTCTGACAGTCTTTCAAAAACCTTTTATGGTCTTCAACATTAACATTGATTTCTTCCATCTTGATGGGAAAGAGCTTGTGTTAGAGCTTCCAGGGGATCACCTGTGAACACAGTAACTATGCAGCTCATGCAAAGGAGCTTGACTTGAGAGAGGGAAGAGGTGCACTCTGTAATGCTCCTGACCCACCTGGGGAGCTCCAGGTAGCTGGAGCAGATTTCCTCAATGACATCATTTCTAGTAACCAGAAAGTCTGCTATCCTTGCAAAATATTACCCATCTGCCTTTTATTTCATCACAGACTGTATTGCGCATATCCCTGGGAGATTAACTGGAGGAGTAAATAGCAATTGCGTGTATGCATGTATGCTCAGTAGTGTCTGACTCTCTGTGACCCCAGGGGCTGTAGGTGGAGGGCAGGACATATCAGTCCAGCTGAGCAGCGGGTCCCCACAGTGTCACACTGTGCAGTGGAAAAAGAACCACATCTGGGCTAAGGGCTGAGTCCTCAGTCTTGTGGTCTTTGGCACTCTTCCTAAACTTTCTAGACCTCAGTTTTGTTGTTATTGTTGTTTAGTCACTAAGTCATATCCAACTCTTTTATGACCCTGTGGACTGTAGCCCACCAGTCTTCTCTGTCCATAGGATTTCGCATGCAAAAATACTGGAGTGGGTTGCCATTTCCTCCTCCAGAGAATCTTCCTAAACCTGGGATTGAACCCATATCTTCTGTGGCTCCTGCGTTGGCAAGCAAATTCCTTAACACTGAGCCACCTGGGAAATTCATACTGGATCTTTTACAGAATAGAGAAGAGGACGAAGGGGAGAGAGCAGCCTCTGAGCTACTGGACAGAACAGGGACACGTTGACACCTATGTGCATCTCCTGGCGACAATCTTTCTTCCGGTCCCCAGAGTAATGTCCTAACACATGTGTTGGAGCTTCTGTTCTACATCCTGATCTGTGCTGCAGCTTCCCATTAGAACAGGTGCCCCGTTTTTAACTACATACAGCATTCTTGGCTGTCATCAGAACCCTCTGGAATTCCATGTGACTAGCCAGGACAGAACTATACCTACCTATAGTTAAGTGAGTGAAATCGTTCATCATGTCCAACTCTTGGCGACCCCATGGACTGGGGCCCACCAAGCTCCTCCATTCAGGCACAGCGCCACCCCCCCACCCCCACTGCCTTAATGAATTTAAATCTTGTCCTTCTGTCTCTGAAGGTGAAACCCTCAGAAGATCAAAACCCCCAGAAACCAAGACTAATGTGTGAAACAGAACAAATTTAGCTTCCAGAACATAAGAGGCACTCAATAAACGCTGCTTTGATTCACCTGGCTTTGGAATTGCCAAATTTTTGTTTTGGGTCAGGAAGAAATCCTGGAGGAGGAAATTGCAAACCCACTCCAGTATTCTTGTCTGAAAAAGCCCAAAACAGAGGAGTCTGGCGGGGTATGGTCCATGGGGTGGAAAAGAGTTGGACATGACTGAATGACCGAACACACATATTTTTGTTTTTGAGATTTTAGCCACTATTCTATGCACTGGGACCTGTTCTAGAAAAGAGTGGCTCAGGCATGGCTCTTGTCCTTCTTCTGTATCCATAAAGATACAGGTCATACACCACAGCAGTTGATCTCACAGATAATTTCTTTTAATTCGATTTTCTTTCCCTAATGCAATAGGTCCTTTTAACTGAAGTTTCTTCACTATGCAAACCCTCAGTGTGAACTTCAGAAAAGTGTGAACTGAATAGAGGAGTTAGATATGAAATATAAAACCTTCCACACTCTATTTAGTTGAGAATAGAGTCGAGAAAACCAGGTATCCTGTACCCCAGAAAGATGAATGAGGCGGGAATTACCAATGTAGAAAGCCGCATTGTCCTGGCTAGCAAAATCATCAAGGTAGGCAATGCCTAGAGGCTGAATGGGAGTTTCTCCAAATCCACGAAGAAGGTTTCCCAGGAAGACGTAAACCCACATGGAGGAGCTGGCATCAATTTGACATTCTTAAAAGGAAAACAAATAAGAGGATTGAAATTCAATCACTATTGAAGTTAAACATTTATTCTACATGTCTACAAGTTGTCCTAAAGATGCATGAGAATGCAGAAGTGAAATCAGCAATAAATCGACTGATAGGAGTTTGAGCAACATATTTTAGGTAGTGTAAATCCCCCAGAAACTGACCAAGGAAATCTATTGTTCTCCTTATTTCTTATTTTCTTTCTTTTTATTTCATATTTCTACTGGATTATTTGAATTCCTGTACTTCAGTAACATACAATGTCCAGTCTGGGACAAAAATAGAAAAATTTGAACAAAGGCTTTTCTTGCCTTAATCTTTAAACTTTCTATTTTGCAACAGAAATCACCTGCAATTTTATTGGTGATGAAGGTTTATCTGAATTTCAAATTTTATATGGGCGATACTTCAAATTTTAGCATCATTGCCTACAACTAAATTCTTTGATAGTGAACAGACATGTTAAGGGCTCACATTTCAGAAACAAATTCATATAAAACTTAAAAACCATACTTGGTGGCTCAGACAGTAAAGGATCTGCCTGCAATGCAGGAGACCCAGGTTCAATCCCAGAGTCTGGAAGATGCCCTGGTGTAGGGAATGGCTCTCCACTCCAGTATCCTTGCTTGGAGAATTCCATGCACAGTGGAGTCCAGAAGGTTGCAGTCCATGGGGTCGCAAAGAGTTGGATATGACTGAGGGACTGACACTCTCATGCTTTAGTGGTATAACAATTCCAAAAAGAGATAAGCTTCTGATATTATTTTTAGAGGGAAATTCAAAGCTAAAATGTTTAAAATACTTTCATAAAAGTCATGTCTTAATATGATCATGTGAAGTAGAATAATTACTCCCCATATCATAATTAAATAGTTAGGTGACTTTAACAAAAGTGTCAATATTAACTACCTCCAACAATCACCACTTTCTGGCAAGCACCGAGCTAAGTGGTTTGCAGACTTTTTCAAATTGAATTATCCTAAGAATCTTATGAGGTCGGAGATATTTTCTCTTATAGTAACTTTGAAAGTAATTTTTGAAAGTGAAGTGTGGGTTATTAAAAATTGGGGTGAATGCTTTTGTGTGGATGAATCAGACTTTGTGACATAAAAGATTATTGTGTAATCATGTGACATTTAGTTCTGATTTTGCCTTTCCTAGAAATGTAGCCAAGTGACCAGGGATATTGCACTTAACTTCTCTGGATTTTTATTTCACTCTCCCAGATATAATGGGACTTCTTTTTCAACATTGATTCCAGTGTCAATTTCAGCCCTGCCTTTGGGGGATTCTATTATTGTTGATAGAGGAGTCTTGTAGATAAGTGTAGACACTTTAGCTCTGGGCTTTCCAATACAGTGGCCACAAGTCACATGTGGCCACTGGAATTGATTAATTAAAATTACATGAAATTAAAAATTCAATTCCTCAGTCTCACTGGTTATACTTTAAGTACTCAATAGTCACATGGGGCTAATAGCTACTATGTGTATGTGTATGTCTTAGTCACTCAGTTGTGTCCAACTCTTTGCAACCCGATGGGCTGTAGCCTGTCAGGCTCCTCTGTCCATGGGATTCTCCAGGCAACAATACTAGAGTGGGTAGCCATGCCCTCCTCCAGGGGATCTTGCTGACCCAGGGATCGAACCTGGGTTTCCTGCATTGCAGGCAGATTCTTTACCGTCTGAGGCACCAGTGGATACCATAGATATAGAACATTCCCATCACTACAGAAGTTCTGGTAGACAGCTCTGCTCTAAAATATTTGGAGGAAATGGGGTTTGTGTGCAAAGCATTTTTGAGATGAGTCCTCTATTTACCCTGCTAACCCCTTTAGGATATACTTGTGTCCACTGTATCTAAGGTTTGTATATATCTATGACTTTAAGGGAACAGGATTTCATTTAAAGGAAAGAAAAGCATTGATTTATGAGTCATATATTCTGTACCTGCCTAATAATTTTGTATCTTTACATTAAAAAACTTCACCCCCCACCCCTAAACCCTACATTTCTCTTTTTAATATGAAAGGTTTAAATATTAGTTGTATTGCCATTTATGGGCTTCCTGGGTGGTACAATGACAGAGAAACTGCTTGCCGATGCAGGTGACACAAGAGATGCAGGTTTGATTGCTTTTCAGGAAGATCCCCTGGAGAAGCAAATGGCAGCCCACTCCAGTATTCTTGCCTGGAAAATTCCAAGGACAGAGGATCCTGGCAGGCTACAGTCCATGAAGTCACAGAGTCACAAACACACACTCATTGTCACTTATAGCATGTCTCTCCCTTGATTGTCAAAACCAAACCCAAATATCTTCAATGACTGTACATTATGTACAGACCAAAGTCTAAATCCTTTAGTCTGTCTCCTTGCTTCTTTGTGTGGATCTGAATTAAACTGAATTAAACTTTTGTTGTTCAGTGGCTAAGTCATGTCTGACTCTGCAATCCTGTGGACTTCAGTATACCAGGCTTCCCTGTCCTTCATTATTTCCCAGAGTTTGCTCAAACTCATGTCCATTGAGTCGGTGATGCCATCTTATCCTCTTTTGCCCCCTTCTTCTCTTGCCCTCAATCTTTCCCAGCATCAGATCTTTTCCAATGAGTCGTCTTTTCTCATCAGATGGCCAAAGTATCGGAGCTTCAGCTTCAGCATCAGTTCTTCCGGTGAACATTCAGGATTGATATCTTTTAGAGTTGATTGGTTTGATCTCCTTGCTGTCCAATGGACTCTCAAGAGTCTTCTCCGGCACCAGAGTTCAAAAGCATCAATTATTTGGCACTCAGCCTTTTTTAAGGTCCAAATATCTGTTATATTCTTACATGAACAATCCCTCTGGTCTCATTCACTGATTTACATACATTCTCCTGAATGTATCTCTTGCCTTCTTTCATGCTTTGCTTTTCTTATAGAATACCTTCTTTTCATACAGCAGGATAGGATAAACCTTTTACATGTATATGACCAGCCGCATTTTTCTCCTCATATATCAGTATTTCTTTTAATTCTCCTATCCTTGCTTTCATTCAGAGTCAGACCTCTCTGGTTCATTGGCCAGAAAAAGGACATCTCAAAGGAAAGCATCAATGAGGACATCAGGGGAGTGAGAAAATTTTATGGTGTAGATAAAAGATTTAGATGGATAGCAAATATATAAAAGAAGGGCTTCCACACTGCCTCTATAGAAGTGGATTCCACAGCCTAGGAGAAGGAGAGAGATGAGGGTAGTGGAGAGGAAGGGTTGAGCCTACTGATGCTAAAGGTCGTGGGGAGAGAGGATTTGAGTGTCCACCAGTGCAGCATCCCAGAGACGTGGCAAAGACCTGTGAGTAGATTCATGGGCTCCATGAGTGAGGAAACCTGTGCCACCATGGCCAGGTAGAGCCAGGGAGATAACAAGATCCCAAGGATGAAATGCAGTGTCGCTAAGCATCCTTGCCCCTGCCCCTTCCCAGGGCTTCCAATGCCTAGAGTAACATAGAAGAGATGGTTCCCATGCTCCCAAGCATGGCCTACACATAGCCTTGCTGTGCAGTGTAGGTCAGCCACATGGAACTCTGGATATGTTCACAAAATTCCCCAAATCCTATCTTGTGTAGAAAGTAGAATTATTTCCATGTTTCCATGATGGTCACTTTTGCATCAAAGAGCTGCTATGCTAAAAAGGACACGAATGTGGACATAAGATGACCCCAAGATGATGTATATGAACAGACACTGTGGCCAGAAGGATTTTAAATATTTAGGCTGACAGAGGGCTGATAACAGCAAGACCTCCCCTCCCACAATTTCCCCCTTTACCATTATGTAAGCTCCTTAGAATGTAAGCTACCCCTGGGGACGTGGGTAGAGATTAGGGACAAATTGACTGACATCATGTTTTTGCCATTTTGATGAAAAGGGGCTGAACACAAAAATTAAACTGTGTTTGGGGAAAAAAATAAATACTTTATATCAGATTTGTACATTAAACTTGTTTTACCCTGTTTCACAGTACACATTATTTAGAACTGCTGTAAACTTTCCCAGTCACTAGCAATTAATGCACCATCTTTCCATAATATTTGATTTTCTGAGTATTTTCTTAAGATCTCATCATATACTGCTTTTGTTTTTGCTGTTCAGTCACTAAGTTGTGTCTGATTCTTTGCGATGCCATGAACTGCAGCACACCAGATTTCCCTGGCCTTCACTATCTCCCAGGGTTTGCTCAAACTCATGTTCATTGAGTTGATGGTGCCATCCAACCATTTCATCCTCTGTTGGCCCCCTTCTCCTGCACTCAATCTTTCCTAGCATCAGGGTCTTTTCCAATGAGTTGACTCTTCACATCAGGGGGCCAAGACATTGGAGCTTCAGCTTTATATTCTATGATTTTTTTTAATGGTACTATAATATCTCAATTTAAGTAGTAAAGTTTTTGACAGCAAAAATCATATAGTGCATGCTAAATCACCTATAAAGACTAAAAGTACTTGTTTACTCAAGTCAAAAATAATTATCTTACCATTGTTTATTTTGGATTGTGATTTTTCCACAACTGGAATTGGTAATGAATTGTTTGAATCCAGGAGACATGGAGAGATGCTGAGAGTGGAATTGGAAACAGAATACCTTTCATATTTGTACCTGTATAAAAAGAACATTTTCTTAGCATCTTGTGAAAAATATTATAAGTATACTACTTGACTCACTAGGACACCTGTTTGAATCTACAGCTTTCCCTGAATCTATATCACTAAATCAAACCAGCATTTAACAGTACAGTTTTCTGAAGAGAGTGCTAGAATATCTGCTTCACATATATTACACTATATCTGAACCAACTGCACAGTGTCATGAAAGATAATAAAAGAATGATTTAGAGAGGCTCATTTTAATATAAAATAATAACTATAAATCACCTACTCTGTTGGTGAAAAAATATTGAAAATTCTATAAAATCATGCTTATCTCTGAAAGCAATAATTAACAATTATGGTTATTGACATACTGTACTTGTAGTTGTAAATTTAGTAGAACACCTGGAATGTTGATTCTAGAGAACTGAGAATGATACTTGGGCTTTTTGAACTCTTTATCCAGACAGTATCCTAGTCTTCATTTTATTAATCTGGCTATAAGTTATTTCTAATGTTCTCTGTTTATAAGGTTACTATGGCAGCTAGATTGAGGAGCCAATGCCAGATGGTAGGATTGTGATCATTCCATCTACAGCTCCCCAGCACCACTGTTGTTTTTGTTCAGTTGCTAAGTTGTGTCCAACTTTTACAAGCCAATGGACTGTAGTATGCTATGCTTTTCGTTGGATCTCCTTGCAGTCCAAGGGACTCTCAAGAGTCTTCTCCAACACCACAGTTCAAAAGCATCAATTCTTCTGTGCTCAGCCCTCTTTATAGTCCAACTCTCACATCCATACATGACTACTGAAAAACCATAGCTTTGACTATACGGGCCTTTGTTGGCAAAGTGATGTCTCTGCTTTTTCATATGCTATCTAGGTTTGTCATAGCACCATACTGCTTCTCAAATTACCCTTCAGAAGTCGATTTTTCTGCTCCACAAGCACCATTCAGGGCAGAGGTAACTGATGAAAGGAATCGCATCACATTGATTCTCATTTTGTTCAGGCATTATGTGACTAATGGCTAATCATCATCATAATGCTTAAAATAGTAATAGTTTAAAGCTGTTTAACACAGTAAGGTCAAGATGTATTGACTTGTTAACATATTCAGGTTAATAAATGGCTTATCTCATATCATGGCTTCCCTTGTGGATCAGATGGTAAAGAATTCACTTGCAATGCAGGAGACCTTGGTTCAAACCCTGGGGTGGGAAAATCTGCTAGATGGGGGCATGGCAATCCACTCCAGTATTCTTGCCTGGAGAATCCCGTGGACAGAGGAGCCTGGAGGCCTACAGTCCATGGGGTCACAAAAAGTCGAATATGACTGAGTAACTAAGCATACAGTGAATATCAGTGTCGCATAACCTACACCTCAATGGGTCTACGAACCCCATTGGAAAAATAAAAATATTTTTGTATATATGTATTTAAGGGAAGAGGTTCAGAGTTTTGGCACTTTTATCAAATGAATCCTTGACCAAAATAGGTTTCCTAAGTTACAAAGACAAGTAACATCTCAGGTGTTGGGTGTTTGGATGTTCCTGTGCAATTCTTTTAAGTTATTTTTTATATGTCTGAATATTTTTATAATAAACCTCAGAAAAATTTAAAAAAGAACTATTTAATGAGAATAAATTTTAAAAATTATTAGCTACACAGGAGAACATTTAGCATTAAATTCATGGTAAATATAATTTTCTTTTTTTAATATAATTCCAGAGATACCAGGGATTATTATTGAGTTGGCCAAAAGTTCATGTGAGTTTCTCCATGAGATGGTTATGGAAAAACCCAATGGACTTTTTGACTAACCCAATATAAAACCTAAATGCTCTTAAAATGACTATCAATAGCAATTAGGTAGTATTTTTTTTTAAGTTTTTAGTTATTTGAGCTTTCTTTTTATCAGAAGGCAGCTGCTGCATATAAAATTATTTAGATCTTGAATTAATAGAATTTTATGAAATGTCACTTTTGTCACTAAATACTATGACAACTTTTTCAAATTTCAGCTTTCTTAGTTATAAGATGGGGGCTATAGATGTGGTCTGTGCTTATTTAGGCTCTATTGTATAAGGAAACAAAGAAGTGGTTGAACAGGGGGCCAGTGGTATTCAGTTCAATTCCCTTGCTCAGTCATGTCCGACTCTTTGCAACCCCATGAACCTCAGCACGCCAGGCCTCCCTGTCCATCACCAATCCCCAGAGTTTACCCAAACTCATGTCCATTGAGTCAGTGATGCCATCCAACCATCTCATCCTCTGTCGTCCCCTTCTCCTCCGGCCTTAAATCTTTCCCAACATCAGGGTCTTTTCAAATGAGTCAGCTCTTCACATCAGGTGGCCAAAATACTGGTGTTTCAGTTTTAACATCAGTCCTTCCAATGAACACTCAGGACTGATCTCCTTTAGGATGGACTGGTTGGATCTCCTTGCAGTCCAAGGGACTCTCAAGAGTCTTCTCCAACACCACAGTTCAAAAACATCAATTCTTCTGCACTCAGCCCTCTTTATAGGCCAGCTCTCACATCCATACATGGCTATTGAAAAACCATAGCTTTGACTATATGGGCCTTTGTTGGCAAAGTGATGTCTCTGCTTTTAAACATGCTGTCTAGGTTGGTCATAACTTCCCTTCCAAGGAGCAAGAGTCTTTTAATTTCATGGCTGCAGTCACCATCTGCAGTGATTTTGGAGCCCAGAAAAATAAAGTCAGCCACTGTTTCCACTTTTCCCCATCTATTTGCCATGAAGTGATGGGACCACATGCCATGATCATATCTCATGAATGTTGAGCTTTAAGTCAACTTTTTCACTCTCCTCTTTCACTTTCATCAAGAGGCTCTTTAGTTCTTCTTCACTTTCTGCCATAAGGGTGGTGTCATCTGCATATCTGAGGTTATTGATATTTCTCCCGGCAATCTTGATTCCAGCTTGTGCTTCCCCCAGCCCAGTGTTTCTCATGATTTACTCTGCATAAAAGTTAAATAAGGAGGGTGACAATATACAGCCTTGACGTACTCCTTTTCCTATTTGGAACCAGTGTGTTGTTCCGTGTCCAGTTCAAACTGTTGCTTCCTGACCTGCATACAGGTTTAAAAGTTTTTAAGTCTGGGATTTTAGTTCTGTCCTAGCTTCCACCCACCACTGACACATTCTTGATTCTGATGCATGAAGTTGCAGAGTGGCCTCCTAAATAGTCTCTTTGCTTTCACGTCGGCCCCACCAGTTATTTTCCTGAGCAGTAGGTACTAGATCCCTTAAAAAAATGTCAGATTGTGTCATTCTGCTCAAATCTCTTGCCTGGCTTCTCACCCCATTCTCAGAAGGTATGGTCCTTGCAATAATTGGTGACCTTACTACCTGTGTTGTGGGGTCTGTAGAGGTGTTGCACCAGCTGAATATCAACACCCACCCAGAGCTACTGACTCAGAATCTACACTTTACCAAGAGCTTCAGGCAATTTAATTGTCCATCATGGTTTGAGAATCAACTTGAAGTCTCCTTCTATACCCCACCCCCACACTTTCCTCTTGCTCGTCCTTGCAGCTGACATCATGCCTGACTCCATCCTCCTGCTATAGAAACATTCACTGTTCATTTAGCCTGGAATCTTCTTCCCCAGATGTCTATGTGGCACTCCCCTTATCTCTTTCAGCTTTTCCCAAAAGTCATCATCTTGGTAAATCATCCCCCGAGAACGCTGCCTTAAACTGCAACCCGTCACATACTCTTCTGTGTCTTCCCTGGGTTATTCTTCTCTATGGCACTTAACATTTCCAGCATATGTCATTATTTATCTGTTTGTTTGCTTGCTGTCTCTTTCTAATAAGATCCATGACAGCAGAGATTTTTGTCACTACTCTATTCCTGTTACCTAGAACAGTGATCAATATATATTTATCATATTCATGAGTCAGATGAGCAAACACACATGAAACTGAACACAGTCTGTTGGGAGTAGGCCCTTAATAATTCATATCCATAATTAATGTTAGGTTTTCTTGACATCAAGGGAATTTCTGGTAAGCAGAGTATAGTCATCATTGAAAGAACAAAAACTAACATTTTGAACAAGTGTCTAATTAGTGACTAATGCTGTGAAAGGTTGAAAAGAATTTATTATAATAATCCTCAGTAGAGAGTAAGTTCATAAGGGAAAGAAGTGTGTGTGTGTGTGTTTAGGGAGGGGGGGTGTTTTGGTTTTCTTTCTGTTTGATTTTTCTCCATTGTCTGGCATGGTACCATCTGAGCCAACAGAAAAACCCACCAGGCAATTGGCACCCGCTAAATAATAAATGAACAAGTGTATCTTTCAACATATAAAGGTGGTTGATAATAATCTGTCTTTAATTTTTAAGCACGAGCCTGATTGGCTTCTTAGATATACTTCTCCTTCTGATTTTCTTGTATCAGTATATTTATCATCAACTTGAAGCAACACTCAGCAGTGGCCACAGGACTGGAAAAGGTCAGTTTTCATTTCAATCCCAAAGAAAGGCAATGCCAAAGAATGCTCAAACTACTGCACAATTGCACTCATCTCACACACTAGTAAAGTAATGCTCAAAATTCTCCAAGCCAGGCTTCAGCAATAAGTGAACCATGAACTTACAGATGTTCAAGCTGGTTTTAGAAAAGGCGCAGGAACCAGAGATCAAATTGCCAACATCCGCTGGATCATGGAAAAAGAAAGAGAGTTCCAGAAAAACATCTATTTCTGCCTTATTGACTATGCCAAAGCCTTTGACTGTGTGGATCACCACAAACTGTGGAAAATTCTGAAAGAGATGGGAATACCAGACCACCTGACCTGCTTCTTGAGAAACCTGTATGCAGGTCAGGAAGCAACAGTTAGAACTGAACACAGAACAACAGACTGTTTCCAAATAGGAAAAGGAGTACATCAAGGCTGTATATTGTCACCCTGCTTATTTAACTTATATGCAGAGTACATCATGAGAAACACTGGGCTGGGGGAAGCACAAGCTGGAATCAAGATTGCCAGGGAAAATATCAATAACCTCAGATATGCAGATGACACCACCCTTATGGCAGAAAGTGAAGAAGAACTAAAGAACCTCTTGATGAAAGTGAAAGAGGAGAGTGAAAAAGTTGGCTTAAAGCTCAACATTCATGAGACAATGATCATGGCATGTGGTCCCATCACTTCATGGCAAATAGATGGGGAAACAGTGGAAACAGTGGTTGACTTTTCTGGGCTCCAAAATCACTGCAATGGTGACTGCAGCCATGAAATTAAAAGACACTTGCTCCTTGGAAGGAAAGTTATGGCCAACCTAGACAGCATATTAAAAAGCAGACACATTACTTTGCCAACAAGGTCTGTCTAGTCAAGCCTGTGGTTTTTCCAGTGGTCATGTATGGATGTGAGAGTTGGACTAAAAAGAAAGCTGAGTGCCGAAGAATTGATGCTTTTGAACTGTGGTGTTGGAGAAGACTCTTGAGAGTCCCTTGGACTGCATGGAGATCCACTGTCCATCCTAAAGGAGATCAGTCCTGGGTGTTCATTGGAGGGACTGATGTTGAAGCTGAAATTTCACTACTTTGGCCACCTGATGCAAAGAGCTGGCTCATTTGAAAAGATTCTGATGCTGGGGAAGATTGAGGGCAGGAGGAGAAGGGGACAACACAGGATGAGATGGTTGGATGGCATCACCGACACAATTGACATGGGTTTGGGTGGACTCCGGGAGTTGGTGATGGACAGGGAGGGCTGGCGTGCTGCAGTTCATGGGGTCGCAAAGAGTTGGACACGACTGAGCGACTGAACTGAACTGAAGCGACACTATTCTTAATCTGAATGCAACAGCTTTAAGATAAATCATTGCCATCTCTGGTTAAAACCAGGTGGCTTAATTATCTAAGGAGGATTGATAATAATACACAACAAGAACGACACAGCTGTTAGCTATGTTAGGAAACTTGGCAAGCATTTTACCTGTGTCATCTCACTGAATATCTTCAACAATATTACAAGCTAACTATTGTTTTATTACCTATAATATGTATTTTAAGATGCATAAACTGAGGTCTAGGCAGGCTAGGTAATATGCCCAAGGTCACGTTTCTTCTGAGCTACTGATGCCCTTCAGAATGAGTTAGGTCAAGGATTTATCTAGTTTCTGTAACTGCTTTCAAATTTTTTAATATTTTTAGTGGAACTCTTTTTTTTCCCCCCTCTGAGCAAATTGCTGCATGGAGGTTCAATGACTAGAATAGATAACACAGAAATGGATCAAGCAGAGCTTAGAGGGATTGCAGACTATTTCCTCAGCCCTCTCCTTTGCCTCCTCCTTACCCACTGGCTGCATATAATACCTTTGTAGAATCTCAGTGACCTAAGGACACTTCTGCCCCATGGAAAGGAGGTCAGATAGGTGTCTAAAGAGTAGACAGAAATCTTGAAGCCATACAAAGACAAAGGGGTCACAGAAACCATCCAAATAGGTAGGAAAGATTCTACACAAAGGATTCTGTGAGCTGTCTTTATAGATCGGATATGGATGTCAAAATCAGGCTATATTTATATAAGTGACTTGGGAAACCAAGAAAAAGTTTGGACTAGATAGATCATTTGTGGGCTTCTCAGGTGATACTAGTGGTAAAGAACCTGCCTGCCAAGGCAGGAGATGTGAGAAACACAGGTTCGATCCCTGGATCGGGAAGATCTCCTGGAGGAGGGCATGACAACCCACTCCAGTATTCTTGCCTGGAGAATCTCATGGGCAGAGGACCCTGGCAAGCAACTCAATAGAGTTACAGACTCAGACACAACTGAAGCAACTTTGCACACGGAGATCATTTGTAAATCTCTCCAGCTTTAAAATGTCATGGTATGGTGGTCTGGAGTGGGCAGTCATCAAAGATTTATCTGATACATAATTTCCTAAAATATTCTCTTGCTTTAAAACCTCTTGCTTGTCACTTGGCTCAGTAGGCAATGGGCAGAGAAGAGAGGCAATATGTATATGTATGAAGAAGATATCAGAATGCCTGTTTTAAGGATCCAGTTCGGTAATTATAAGACACCTAGACTTGGAAGGTCACCAGACTCTCTAGGTATGGTCCTTAGCTCTAAACTAAGAAAAAAAGGATACACTGTGCTCTCCTGCCTCATGGGTTGTCATGAAGATGAAATGATATGATGAAATCTTTAGAACCACTGAAGTTGTATGCAAGTACTGATAAAATTACTAACAAAAGTATCAACAGGAAGCTTCAAGTTTACAGAATACAAACACTGCACTTCTGTTGAGAAAGCTCTGTGAGATAATATTTGAATATTGAATAGTTATTTCAGTTGGTAATGTATCCCTCAGTCAAGGATCTACCAGTCAATTTTCCCACGATCCAGCATATTGTCTGTAGCATTCATTTATTACCCATTCGACACTCATTTGATGCTCATTACTTTTTCTTTACTTAGAACTTTGCTTCCACAGCTGTATTAAATCATTTGAATGAAGGCATATTTGTGAAAATTTCCCTTAAATAATGTTGACATCCATACATAGTGGTATATTGAAAAACATTTTTTTACAGTTTATTAAATCATAAGTAAAATTGTAAGCATTTTGAAATTTTGCCCAAAGTGCATGTAATAAAATAAGATGTAAATTTTCATGGTTATCATGATACAAACTATCATGGTTATTGTAATGACCAGGAATTATTTTCTCAAATAATTAATTGTATTCATTAAAAGAGAGACAATACAGTTGTTGGTTAACACAAGAAAAAGATGTTTGCTTTAGACTTACTGTTCCATGAAGAACTGAGGCATTGCAATGAGCAATGTTCCAACTCCCATGATCAGGCACCCAGCTCCAATTATTTTTGGCCTGTGAAGCTTGGCTCCAAAGTAGCTAACAAATGCTATAACTAAGAGATTCCCTTTGGGGAAAAGAATAAAATGTTCATAAATTAAGAACTTAGAAAGTCATCATCATAACTAAATGACTATAACTGAATGAATGAATGTCTATGGCAAGTTGGGCAATGTTTGTTTTGACTAAACCATCTCCCACCATCTTTCCCACCATTTGTCTTTTTTTTTGCTTTAATCTGAAATGACTGTTGAAACAATCCTGAGATTCATTACTTCAATCATCTCATCCCTTTATCAAAATACTTTAATAACTAACCGTTCTACCTTGTTTTCATCCACCTTAATTATTTGCCCTTTTTAAAGTGTTTTATCAATAAATCAAATTGTAGAAGGCTCCCTATAGTTGCACTCTTAAATTTTCCTTGGTGATTTTGAAGTAAACTTTATGACTCTTTCTTCATTTGTTAACATTTTCTATTAAAACCTCTATTTGTTTCCCATTGCTCTTGAAACATGCCTCATATAGTCTTGCTTTAGCTGATATTCCCCGAAGAAAAAAATAAACAGAACAGTTTCACTTTAAATGAATTCAAATTATGAAATGCTCAGTTGTGTCCAGCTCTTTCAGACTCCATGGACTGTAGCCCACCAGGCCCCTCTGTTCATCGAATTTTTCAGGCAAGAATCCTGAAGTGGGTTGCCATTTCCTATTCCAGGAGATCTTCCTGACCCAGGGATTAAGCCAGCATCTCTTCCATCTCCTGCTTTGGCAGGCAGATTCTTTACCACTACACAACCTGGGAAGCCTGCTTGCTTACATACTTTTTACAAAAATAAAAGGTTCAAAATAGAAATGAAAAATTATTCCACATAGCTTCATAAATACATCAATTTTATTTATATAATTATATCAATGTATGCTCAGAATACAAATTTTATGAAAGTCTCTGTAAGATATAACCATCCCTTTTTAAAAAATAAAGAATAAAATTTTTTGAAGGTAGGACTTAAGGCTTTCTAAAATATCTCCAGTGAAGTAGTCGATGATGGTGATAACTGATTAAACATGCTTTAGGAAAGATTTTCTCATGCCTTGTTGTGTAGAAAAATTACTGGAAAGGAGTGGCAAGGTAAATACTAACAGAAACATTAAAAATGCAGAATCTTGGCAGCTCTCAACAGTTTCTGATTTCATGGATGGGGGAGGGGATGCAGGCCAAGAAATCTGCATTTTTAATATTCATTCAAATGTGTTGATGGGTATAATTCCTGGAACATGCTTTGATAAACATTGCTTAGGATCTTAGATTTCAAGGGACTTTAATGCTTTAGCTATTTATATTTGGAGTATTTATTTTTTTAAAGATTGTGGTGCTAGATAAAGTAAACCTTAGCATTTCTCCAGCAATTGATTGTGAAGTTTGTTGGGTGGCCTAGGTTTGAGGTTGTCGATGTTTTCAATTTTCCAAAAAGAGTGAGTTTCCTCACATCTGTAAGCAATCATCTTATTTACTACTGTCTATTCACATTGCCAGCTTAAGTGCAAAAACAGCAGCAATTTTTATCATTTTGAGGATAGTAGTGAAAAAAGTAGCTTGCTCCTGGCTACAATTCTTCACCAGAAAGAATTGAGCTCTTTCTAGGTTTCGTATAAAAAAAGCTTAATTCGGTATGAGATCTCTTATTTAATATTTAAGTATTTAGTAGAAGAAACGTTGTAATATCTATATTGATAATTATGTCTGTAATTTTGCTAATGTGTCACAGCAAATAAACAAAACTAAATCAAAACCTAACTTTTAGTTTTTAGGTAATGTGCCCCCCATCACCACCATTACCTCCTTCCCAAAGTCACATATCACAAATATGTCACAAAAGAGCACTCATGTTTACAGGCTGTTTCTGTGTTATATAAGTGGGTATGCCAGACACTACAAAATATCATTTGAACTTCTGTAATATCTGTAGGTTTTGCTTCCTTTATTTAGTAAGCTTTCTGAGTTCTCACAAGATAGACTTAGAAAATAAATGGTGATATATAATCTTTAAAAAATCAAATTGGATATCGAAATTCTTTCACATCTACCATTACTAACTTCTGAAAAAACAACAGGTCCAGAGAGGTTTACAAATGTGTTTTTATCAAATTTTCGAGTGCTAGATTTTCCTGCTTTCTCTCTTCCTCTCTTTTCCCAAACACAGTACTTCAAATAATAGAAAAGAAAGCTACCTAACTCATGCCTATAAGACTAATACAACCTTGTAATCCAAACTAGATGAAAATAGTGAAAGAGACCAAATGCAGTTTATTCTAGGAGTGGAACTGAGTGAAGTTGCTCAGTCGTGTCCGACTCTTTGCGATCCCATGGACTGTCACCTACCAGGTTCCTCCATCCATGGAATTTTCCAGGCAAGAGTACTGGAGTGGGTTGCCATTTCCTTCTCCAGGGGATCTTCCCGACCCAGGGATCTAACCCAGGTCTCCCGCATTGCAGGCAGATGCTTTACTGTCTGAGTCACAAAGGAAGCCCAGGAGTGGAAGGGTACCACCAAACAAGAAACAAATCTGTTAATTAAAGCTGTATATAAAATGATGGAAGGAGAAAAATCCCATGGTTAGATTGTGCTCAGTCACTTCAGTCATGTCCAACTCTTTGCGACCCCTCCTGCACTCCTGCATCCATGGGATTCTCTGGGCAAAAATACTGGAGTGGGTTGCCATTTCTTTATTCCAGGGCATCAGACATATAAAAGCACTTAATATAATTAACCATTTATGATGAGAAAAATGTGGGCAAATTAGCTTTTATTTTTTTATTTTTATTTATTTATTTATTTTTTTTTGGCAAATTAGCTTTTAAAGTGTATCTATCAAAACTGCACAGCTCATAGATTGTTTAATGGTGAAATTTTGAAAGTATTTTCATTAAGGTAAGATGTAAGACAAGGATGCCCACTGTCACTGCTTCTATTCAACATAGAACTGAGGCCAGTGCAATAACACAAGAACAAGAAATAATATATCTAATAATGGGAAAGAGTGATATAAAATTACCTTCTGTTTCAGACAATACAATTGTTCAGGAAACTCTACAGCATCTATAGACAATCAATTAAAATGAACAAATTCAACAAGATTGCTATATACTTGTAACATTAGACGTTAATACTCTTTCAGTACCCTACGGAATAACTAAATAAGAAATGTAACAAAAAATGTAGGAACAAGTATAACAAAAAATAACTAGTATATTTATAGTTTGTAAATATAATATTGAAAGCTATAAAAAGACCTAACTAAATGAAGATATATGCCATGTTCTTGGTTGGAAAGACTCACTAACATAAAATGTCAGTTATCTGATTTTATATATAAATTCTATGCAATTTCAACCAAACCAAAATGGGATATTTCAGAAAACGATTCCAAATACAACCAAGAAAAAATCTGATAGAAAAGTTGGAAATTTTCCTACCTAATTGCAGAGCTAGTTATAAAACTATAATCAAGAAGATAGTCTTGTATTGAGTTAGGGATCAATGGACTTATGGAAGAGATTTACACTTAAGAGATAAGTTTTTATGTGATAAAGAGGGTATTTCAAATACCTGGGTTAAGTATATATTGAATTAGTGCTGATCAGATAATTTGTTATGATAATATAAAGAGGATGCTACCTGGCTTTGTATTTTTTTTTAATTCTATTTTAAGAATGCCTCTTTTGATTCAGCATATAAGAAGCCAGAAGAATCTTCATCCTGCTGCTGCTGCTAAGTCACATCAGTCGTGTCCGACTCTGTGTGACCCCACAGACAGCAGCCCACCAGGCTCCTCTGTCCCTGGGATTCTCCAGGCAAGCACACTGGAGTGGGTTGCCATTTCCTTCTCCACCTCTTCATCCTAACAACTAAGTAAAAAGCTGAAAAATCAACAAATCTTCTTAGATCTGTCAGACAGGTGGGGTCATAGGGTAAATTGCTGCCCTTCCAATTGGAGAGACCATTAGGCAAATGCAAAGAATTGTGGCCAGCTGGAAAAGAAATCCACAACAATAAATCTCCTTGGGAACAAGTTCTATGGTAAGAAAAACCTGAACTGTACCTGACAAGAGGCTCAGCATGGACAATTCTGAGGGATGAAAATTCCAGAGGGATTGAGGGATTGAGGGCCCCCACACTTTTGTGAGCTTTACTTCAAGAGCTCAATTAGGTTTTCACAGTGATATCAGAGAATAAATTTTTTGTGCTTCCAGCATGGGGAGGGGAAAGGGAACCATTTTGAAATATGCCAGGGCACTCTGTTTATCTTAAGAAAGCCTGCTTTTAGGGGGAATTAGGAACCAAAGTCTATCCTGCTGGGGCATTATCAGAGCCCAGCTGACCTGGGGGAAGGGTAATACCCAACTCTAGCCATTCTAGTTATCCTGTCCCACCAATGAGGGGTCGGGGGACTGGAAAGCACACCTGAAGTTCACAGTCCAGAAGCATAGACTCATTAAGAGCCTAAGACCCACAGGACCATAGAATGCTTTCTCTCCCTCACATATCACCATCACATTACTAAAGGCCTATTTATAGCAGTTCCTTTCACCCAGTACATCTTTTCTGGCTATGAAGGAAAAAAAAAAAGGACATACTGAAAATAAAAAGAAAAACTTTTGGAAGAGACAGAGCAACCATCAGAACCAGACATGGCAGAGATTTCAGAGTTGGTAGACTAGAAATGTAAGACAACTATAATTAAGATGCCAAGATCTTTAATGGAAAAAGTAAACAGCATGCAAGAACAAATGGGCAGTGTAAATCAAAGAGATGTAAATTCTGAGAAAGATCCAAAACAAAAAAAATCTAGAGAACAGAAACACAGTAACAGGGGTAAAGAATGCCTTTGATTGGCTTGCTGGACACAGTTAAGGAAATAATCTCTGACTTGAAGATACATCAATAGAAAACACCAAAAGTGAAAAGTGAAGGGCAAAAGACTGAAAAAAAAAATTCCAGAATATCCAAGGATATGAAACTATATAAGTTGTAACATACAGGTAATGGGAATTCTAAAAAGAGAAGAAAGAGACAAAGGAATAGAAAAAATATTTTAAAAAATAATGACTAAGAATTTCTACCAAATTAATGTCAGACACCAAACCACAGATCTAGAAAGCTATGAGAACAATGAGCAGGATAAATGCCAAAAAATATAAACCAGATATGTCATTTTCAAACTACAGAAAATCAAATATGAGATAATTTCTTAGAAAAATCCAACCTTACCTATAGAGGAGGAAAATAATGATATCTTACTTCTCCTCCAAAACCATGCAAACAAGAAAGGAGTATAGAAAGAATTTTAAAGTGTTGAGAAAAAAAAAATCCACCAACCTAAAGTTCTGTACCCTGCAGTTATCCTTCAGAAGCAAAGAAAAAATACTATATCAGACAAATATTGACAAATGGTTCCAGTAGACCTGCCTTGATGAAATGTTAAAAGAAGTTCTTTAGATAAAAAAGAATAATAAAGTTCAGAAACTCAGATCTCAGATAAAGAAAGGATGAGCTTCAGAGAAGACATAAGTAAAGATGGGCTTCCCTCATAGCTCAGTTGGTAAAGAATCTGCCTGCAATGCAGGGGTCCGGGGTTTGATTCCTGGGTCAGGAAGATCCCCTGGAGAAGAAAATGGCAACCCACTCCGGCATTGGAGAATCCCATGGACAGAGGAGCCTGACAGGCTACAGTCCATGGGATTGCAAGAGTCGGACATGACTTAGTAACTGAAGAGATAAATGATAAATTTAAAACTTTTATTTTTCTTATTTGTAATAAGTCCAGCAGATAACAGTTCAAAATAATAATATAAAAAATGTGTTCAGTGATGTATTCTTATGTATGCATGTTTTCTTATATATAAGTGAAATAAAATGATTAATAACAGTGATGCAAAGGATAAGAAGGAAGAATTTAAATGGAAAGATACAATCTACCAAAACTCACATAGAAAGAAACAGATAATCTGAATACACCTATATCTATTAAAGAAACTGAACCAATAGTTAATATTCTACCAATACAGAAAATACCACATCCAGATAGATTCACTGTGAACTTTTCCAAACTATTAATGAAGAAATTATACTAATTCTCTACAATCTCTTTCAGAAGACAGAGAGGGAATACCTCCTAATTATTTGAGGGTAACACTGCCCTAATACCAACACCAGAAAAGGCATTACAAGAAAAAACAAACTAAAACGTCTCCTGAACATAGGGGCAAAAATTGTCAACCACATAATAGCAAATCAAATCCAACAATATATAGAAATAATTATACATTAAGACCAAGCAGGACTTATTCCAGGTATTCAGGGCTGTTTCAGCAATAGAAAATCAATTAATGTAATCCATCACATCAACAGGTTAAAGAAGAAAAATCACATGCTCATATCAATATGTGTAGAAAAAACATTTGGCAAAATTCTACAACCAATCATGATAAAAAAAAAAAAAAAAGTACAAGAACTTGAAAGACAGAGGAATGTCCTCAAGTTGATTTTTTAAAAAACTACCAAAAAGCATAGCTAATATCATAATTAATGGTAAGAAATCCAAAGCTTTTCCACTAAGACCAGGCACAAGGCAAGCATGTGTCCTCTTAAAATTGTTTTCAATATTGTACGGGGAGTCCATCTAAATGCAAAAGAACAAGAAAAGGAAGTAAAGGTATACAGATTTGAAAGGAAGAAATAAAACTGTCTTTCTTCCCACAGGACATGATCATCTTTATAGAAAGTCTGAAAGAATTAACAAATGAACTCCTGTAACTAATATGTGACTATAGAAGGGTTGTAAGATAACAAAGTTAATACACAAAAGTCAATCATTTTCTAGTATGCCAGCAGTGAACAATTGAAGTTTAAAAACATATCATTTACATTAGTACCTCCTAAAATAAGTATAAATTTAACAAAATACATACAAGACCTACATGAAGAGAACTATAAAACTCTGACTAAAGAAATCAACTAACTCAATACATGGAGAGAGATCATATCCCACATCCACAGATAGGAAGACTCAGTATTGTCAAGGCATCAGTTCTTTCCTATTTGATCTATGTATTCAATGCAATCTCAATAAAAACCACAGCAAGTTACTTGTGGATAGTGAGAAACTGATTCTAAAGTTTACATGGAGAAGTAAAATGCCTAGGCAGCCAGAAGTAAAATACCTAGAACAGGCAACAACATATTGAAGAAAAAAATGTTGGAAGACAGACACCACCCAATTTCAAAACATGCTAGAAAGCCATAGTAATGAAGACAGTGTGACATTGGTGAAAGAATGAAAAACAGATATATAGAACATAATAGACAGCCCAGAAAAGACCTACATGAATTATAGTTAACTGGTCTTTGAGAAGAGAGCAAAGGCAATACAATAAAGCAAAGATAGTCTTCTCAATCAATGGTTCTGGAAGAACTTGACATCCACATGCAAAAAAAACCAGCAAAACTCCTGAATCTAGACACAAACTTTAGTTTTCAAAAAATAAACTCAAAATGGATCACAGATCTAAATGTAAAATGTAAAACTATAAAACTTCTAGAAAATAACATAGAAAACCTTGATGACCCTGGGTTTAAGTGTTAGCCACTCACTTGTGTCCCATTCTTTGCGACCCCATGGACTGTAGCTCATAAGGCTCCTGTGTCCATGGGATTTCCCGTGCAAGAATACTGGAATGGGTTGCCATTCTCTCCTCTAGGGGATGTTCCTGACCCAGGGATTGAACATGGGTCTCCTGCATTGGTAGGCAGATTCTTTATCATCTGAGCCACCAGGGAAGACCCTGGGTTTGGAGATAACTTTTTAGAAATAACACCAAAAGCACAATCCATGAAAGAAAAAAAATGATAAGCTAGACTTTATTAAAATTAAAAATTTCTGCTCTCTGAAAGATAATGCTAAGAGACTTAAAAGACAAGCCACATACCAAAAGAAAATATTTGAAAAAGCCATATCAGATAAAGGACTATTATCCAAAATACACAAAGAACGCTTAAAATCTAACAATAAGAACACAAACAACCTGTTTAAAATGTGGGCTAAATACCTTGACAGAACTCCAAAGATTCGCCGATGGCAAATAAACACAGAAAAGAGATATTCAAGTTTGTTTGTCATCAGGAAACTACAAATTAAAAAAAAAAATGAAACACCACTACATATCTATTGAAAGTGAAAGTGAAGTTGCTCAGTTGTGTCCGACTCTTTGCAATCCCATGGACTGTAGCCCCCCAGGCTCCTCCGTCCATGGGATTTTCCAGGCAAGAGTACTGGAGTGGCTTGCCATTTCCTTCTCATTATTAGAATGGCCCAAATCTAGAACATTAAATGGTGCTGAGGGTGTGGAGTAACAAGAACTCTCATTTGTTGTTGAGCTCTCATTCCAAATGGTATAGCCACTTTGGAAGACAATTTGGCAGTGTCTTACAAAACTAAACATATTCTTCCCATAAGACCCAGCAAGTATGCTCCAATGTATTTCCCCCAAAGAGTTGAAGACTTATGTCCACACAAAAATCTGCACATGTTTATAGTAGCTCTATACATAATTGCCAAAACTTGGAAGCAATCAAGAAGTCCTTTAGTAGATGAATAGATTAACTAAAGTACATCTGGAAAATGGATTATGATTCAGTGCTAAAAAAATTATTTACCCAGTATGAAAAGACAGGTAAGAACCTTAAATGCTTATTGTCATGTGAAAGAAGCCAATCTGAAAAAGTTACATACTGTATGGTTCCAAATATATAGCATTCTGACATAGGCAAAACTTTGGAGTTAAAACAGTTAAAAGATCAGTAGCTACCCAGGGATAGTGGGTAGGGATGGATGGATAGGCAGAGCACAGAGGATTTTTAGGGCATTGAAAGTGCTCTGTATGATACTATAATAGTGGATACATGTCATTATACATTTTTTTCAATCCCATAGACTACATAACACCAACAGTGAACCTTAATGTAAACTCTGGACTCTGAGTGATAGTGAGGTGTCATTGTATGTCATCAACTATAATGAATGTCCTACTCTGGGTGGGGATGTGGATAATGGGAGAGGCTATGAATGTGTGCAGGTAGAGGGTATATGAGAAATCTCTATCTGCTCACTCTTGTTGAGAACCCAAAACTGCCTTAAAAAGCAAAAGCTTGTGGAATGATGACACACCAGGAGCCGCAGGTCGGCCCGGGCGCGGGAGTGGAGGGGAAAAAAGAAAAAAGAAAAAAAAAAAAAAAGCAAAAGCTTTTACATATTTAGAATAAAACACCTGGGAAAATATTTGTAACAAAGAGTTAATATCTAGAAATATTAGTAGGTCTTGATATAAAAAAAAAATTACTTTCCTGGCCATTGTTTGAGAAAGAGTCCTTTGGGAAAAAACAGTTTACTTGGGAAGAAACTGAATGTCCAGTGTGTGGATGAGAATGACAACTGATATTAGAGGATAAATGAAATTGTTCTCCAAAAAATAATTGAAGAATTTAAAGCTAGAGACAGAGGGTGGGAATGGGTCCAGAACACTGGAAGGAAGGAATGTGGAGAGAGACAAAGGAGTAAATTAAAATTATGGTCAGGAAACCCACTTTTCTGGAAAACTAGGGCTTGCAATTAACTAGAGCAATCCTGTGATGTTTGGGATAAAGTTTTGCAATGGAAGTAAGAGGACTTTTATTGCATCTAATCCAGTAAACAATTTCTATCCTTAGAATGCTCTGGAAGGGTTAATATGAATTTAGACTCAGGGTCCTTTTTCACTTCCTGTGTAACATTCAGTTCAGTTCAGTCGCTCAGTGGTGTCCGACTCTTTGCGACCCCATGAACTGCAGCACGCCAGGCCTCCCTGTCCATCACCAACTCCCGTAGTTTACCCAAACCCATGTCCATCGAGTCGGTGATGCCATCCAACCATCTCATCCTCTGTCGTCCCCTTCTCTTCCTGCCCTCAATCTTTCCCAGCATCAGGGTCTTTTCCAATGAGTCAGTTCTTCACATCAGGTGGGCAAAGTATTGGAGTTTCAGCTTCAGCATCAGTCCCTCCAATGAACACCCAGGACTGATCTCCTTTAGGATGGACTGGTTGGATTTCCTTGCAGTCCAAGGGACTCTCAAGAGTCTTCTTCAACACCACAGTTCAAAAGCATCAATTCTTCGGTGCTCAGCCTTCTTTATAGTCCAACTCTCACATCCAGACATGACCACTGGAAAAACCATAGCCTTGACTAGATGGACCTTTGTTGGCAAAGTAATGTCTCTGCTTTTTAATATGCTGTCTAGGTTGGTCATAACTTTCCTTCCAAGGATCAAGCGTCTTTTAATTTCATGGCTGCAATCACCATCTGCAGTGATTTTGGAGCCCAGAAAAATAAAGTCAGCCACTGTTTCCACTATTTCCCCATCTATTTGCCATGAAGTGATGGGACCAGATGCCATGATCTTAGTCTCATGAATGTTGAGCTTTAAGCCAACTTTTTCACTCTCCTCTTTCACTTTCATCAAGAGGCTCTTTAGTTCTTCTTCACTTTCTGCCATAAGGGTGGTGTCATCTGCATATCTGAGGTTATTGATATTTCTCCCGGCAATCTTGATTCTAGCTTGTGATTCTTCCAGCCCAGCGTGTAACATTAGTACCCTATATTAATTATAGATCCTCTCCAGTTTTGCACTGGGGTCTGGGAATCTAAGAGTAAGTTTGGACCAGATTCTAAGTTTCTTCAGCTCTAAAATGTTTTTATACTATAACCTAGAGTAAGCAATAATCAAAGAAATATTTCATGTATAATTTTCTATCTGTGTATTTCTTCTTCTTTCTGTAAATCTAATTTATTCTTTTGATCTGCATCAGTTTCCTATTTGTACTTGTTTCTTCTTTTGATGCAGTGTTACCTTTACCTTGACTCTCCGTGGCCTTTTTTGTAAGCAAAAATCATTTCTTTTTGGCAGTCATTACTGTGTGCCGGCTTTCTCTAGCTGCAGCAAGCAGGAGCTAGTCTCGAGTTGCAGGGCACAGGCTTCTCATTGTGGTAGCTTCTCTTATTGTGGGGCATGAACTCTAGGGCATGCAGGCTTTATCAGTTGTGGCTTGCAGGCTCAGTTGCCCCAAGGCATGTGAAATCTTCCTTGAGCAAGGATCAAACCCGTGTCCCCTGCATCTTAACCACTGGATCACCAGTGAAGTTCTCTCCATGGTTTTTCATTCTATTTGGAGTTGTAGGTAGGGCAGGCATCAAAGAATACATCTACTAACCAGACCTATCTAAGGCAGGGGTCCGAATAAACCCCAGGGCCATGGACCAGTGCTAGTCTGTGGCCTATTAGGAACGGGGGGGACATAGCAGGAGGTGGAACATTGGACAAGTGAGTGAAGCTTCATCTATATTTACAGGAAGCTCCCCTTACTGCCTGAGCTCAGGAAAACAAGCTCAGGGCTCCCACTGATTCTGCATTATGGTGAGGTATATAATAATTTCATTATATATCACAATATAATAATAATAGGTATAAAGTGAACAATAAATGTAATGCACTTATTGCAATGTAATCATCTCAAAACCACCCCTCCCCACCATGCTATTCATGGAAAAATTGTCGTCCATGAAACTGGTCCCTGGTGCCAGAAAGGTTGGGAACCACTGGTCTAAGGAGTTTACACAAGGGAGTGATACAATCAGATGTTTTATAAATTTATTACACAGATTGCAGCCCATTGATGAACAGCATTAACATTGTATTGAAGCTTGTTAGATATGCGGGACCTTACTTCCCTTCCTGCAGAATCAGTCTATTCATTTTGACAAAATTGTCCAGTCATTCATGTGAATATTAATGTTTGACTAGCACTGATCCAAGACATTTTTTCTGATAAGGTGATGAAAGATGGATTTGGGAAGCAAAAGCCTGAAGGTCAAAGGTTATCTAATACTCTCCATTCTTGTGTTACATAGGGTGCATGCTCAATCACCAAGTCACGTCCAACTCTTTGCAACCCCATGGACGGTAGCCTATCAGTCTTCTCTGTCCATGGGATTTTGGGTGGCCATTTCCTTCTCAAGTTATTTAGGCTAAGATTGAAATACACAGTATGAATTTGTATGATCAGGCCACCCAAGATCACTGTTCTCCTGCTCTCTGTACATCTCTGTCCAACCATGGCTTGCTTCAGTTACACCCTACTCTCATGACTGACCTTCCTATATACTTGCCCCTCCAGCTACTGATTGTTCTAACTTCAGATCAGAACATAGCCACAGAATAGCTCATCAAAGGGGCAATGAGCGCGGCGTCTCCTACTGGTCCTGGGAAACAAAAGAGCCAACCTGAAACAAATCCCCCCTGTGAATGGTAAGCTCCCCCCTCCTCCCCTGGAGCAAAGACTACCCCCGGGTCCTCCTGCCTGCCTCCTTCTCACACAGGGTGGGGTGTTGCTCCAGGGCATTGCTTTGGATGGATAAGGCTTCTCAGCTAAACCATTGATGTCTCTGTCATCCAGGCTCTATGTCTTCAATTAGAGACTTAGGAATAGGGTGGGGGTGGTGGGGTGGGGGGAGGAAGGAGAGGGTGGGATGTATGGAGAAAGTAACAAGAAAACATATATTACCATATGTAAAATAGATAGCCAATAGGAATTTGCTGTATGATTCAGGGAATTCAAACCAGGACTCTGTCACAACCTAGAGAGGTCAGATAGGGAGAGAGGTGGGAGGGAGGTTCCAGAGGGAGAGGACGTATATATACCTGTGGCTGATTCACACTGATGTATGGTAGAAACCAGCACAAGACTGCAAAGCAAGTATTCTTCAATTAAAAATAAATAAATTTAAAAAAGGCTGGGCCAAGTACAGGGTGTGCTAGCCTGTGACCCAACAGAATGAAAAAAATAATTGTTGAAGAGTTGAAAAAATATTTCTTCACTCTTCTAAAGTTTCAAGTGAAGCTGAACCTGGAGCCATTATTATAGCACGTTACTTGAATTTCAACAGGCAGTAAAGACCACAGTGGCTTCTAATTTATTTCAACCAAAGATTGAAGACTCTTAGTTTATCAGTTTAGGAAGATGACTAAGTGGAATTACACTCCTTAAAATACTTCCAAAACAGTGACTAAAATCTCTTGGTCTTCTGAAGTCCTAAGAGGAAGTATAGAGTTGGTGGCTAACCAAAGACCCCAGAGAGTAGAATTTTTGTTTCCTGCTTTGCTCTAGTGTTGTTATTAATAGAATTCCTTTATCTTGTTTCTAGGCCACTGGGCAGAAATACTCCTTTTACAGCTTAACTTTTTCTTAAATTATTACAATACATTTTTATTGTATTAATTCAAAGACCTCCTTTGAATTCTTCCAAATTTTGAATCACAGGGCTTCCAGAATATAACTTTTGTAAAGATGTTTCCCACATACTTCTAATTCAACATACCAGCAGCATTTCAGACTCTCTCCTTGAAAAACCTCACTCTGATTGGAAATTTGTGTAAGTCATATGATAGAGAAAATCTGGGACAGGACGTTAATTGTTTACTTGGAGAGAACAAATTGTCTCTACTATAGCACAGGGCTTCCCAGGTGGCTCTGTGGTAAAGAATCCACCTGCAATGCAGGAGACCTGGGTTCAATCCCTGGATTGGGAAGATTCCCTGAAGAATGAAATAGCAACCCACTCCAGTATTCTTGCCTGGGAAATTCAATGGACAGAGGAGCCTGGTGGGCTATAGTCGCTAGAGTCACAAAAGAGTCGGATATGACTGACCACATATGCATAGACTGTAGCACAAGGCCATGGCAAATTATGTCCAAGTAAGATTTCACACATAGAGTCTGATTTTACACATGGAGCAGATAACAACATGCAGTGAGGATGTCCTTCAGTCATGCCTAGAAACTTTGTACTTAAAAGTAAAGTCAGGTATCTGTAATACATACCAATTTCAAAACTACCATCAATAATGCCCACCAGTGAAGAAGGGATATCAAACCTTCTCTCTATCTGAGTGATGGTGCTCTTCAGATAGCCTTCTGCCAGTGCTTTGGCAAAGTAAACGAAAGACAAGGCACCCAAGAACACCTGGAAAATATGACAGGTCACACTTAGTCTAAATCCAGCCTGACCTAAAACGGGAAATTTGGTAAGCAAACCAAGAACCATGGAACAAAGTTGTTAATATCGAAGATTTCATTCAAGCACAGTAACAGTCTTCTTCCCACCTCAAGCTCATGTGAAGTTCTAAAAATTCAAATTTTCTTAGAAGTAATAGATTTTCATTTATAATGTATATTGAATTTCTTTTTTCCCTTTCTCCTCCCCTCCACAAAGGACATTTAAAGGAGTCTTGGCTTTGAAAAGAAGATCCATTGCTTGGGGAAGCAGAAGGAGGAAGGAGCCATTGAAAGGTAAGAAAATAAAAACCATAAACCAGACACTTAACATCTTATCCCAAGTCTATTGCTCATGACTGTATTTCACAGGGATGGTGGATGTTCCAGCAGGGAATGTAATAGACTGAGAAGTGGAACTACTATTCCTAATGATTAAGGTCATATTAAAATTAAATCAACACTCAGATTCTTATTCAACGAACACAATATTTGTTTGATATCTGACTTGTGTGTTTTGGTAGACCTGGGTCTGTGACGGAGTATCCATAGGTAGATTATATGGGAAAAGCATTGAATATGTTTGATGTGAAGAAGGTTCAGAACTTGGAGTCACATTGGGTTCCATTTAAAAGGGAATTCTGTCCCTTACTATGTGGGTAGGAAAGTCAAAATTTTTGTTTATAGAACAGGAATAAAATGGATGTTTTCTAGATTAAATGTTGCAACTGTACATAGCATAGTAACTGACCCATTGTAGATATTTAATAAATAATAGTTTCTTTTACCTCGCTTCTTTCTGTTTAGGAGGGACATTCAAGTGAGCCAGAAAAGTAATATTTAGAAATTTAACCTGCATGATCAAACAAAGATTGCTTTCACTGTCTGGCAAAATGTGATTTTCATCAGTTGCATCTAAGATCACTTTTCATTTTAATTTTTTTCCTTTTAAACTTTGTATTTTGTATTGGGGCAGAGCTATTAACAATGCTGTGATAGTTTCAGGTAGCGAGCAAAGGGACTCAGCCATGGACGTATTCTCTCCCAGACTTCCTTCCCAACCAGGCTGCCATATAACATTGAGCAGAGTTCCCTGTGCTATAGAGTAGGCCCTTGTTGATTATCCATTTTAAGTACAGCAATGCGTACGTGTTCATCTCAAACTCCCTGACTATCCCTCCTCCCATCCTTCCCCCTGGCAACCATAAGTTAAGATTACTTTTTAAAATGGAAAAAATTTCTCACTTGTAGTTATAATGTGTAGAAAATATCTGGATCAAGAGCCAAGAGCATGGACTCTCATCAAGTTCTCTGACACTCTTCAGTTAAGCACTTAGGGTTGTTAATCACTTAATTGCTTGTTACCTTTAGTTGACCACAGCAGGGTTGTTTTTCCTCTGAGGAGGGATATTCTGTTTTAAAAGAAAGCCTCCCAACAGGTTGCATGGAATTTTTGCTGAATAACCGGATATTTTCTTTGGATGAAGTGTCCATTTTGAAAAAGTTCCTTGATTCTGATCTGTCAAAGTTGATTTTTAAAGTAAAAAAAAAAAAAGAAATTTAATACACATCCAGTTTTAAGTTCCATGCAGTTTAACACTATGTTTTTATTTCACAGTAGATCACAATTCTGTAGACATAGCATTATGTGAAGCTCCCTTATTTTACCACAGTAAGTTGGCGAAGTTTTTCAATTAAAATTGACCAGGATAACTGATTAAGCAATCCTGCTATTGG